>NC_136266.1:37761648-38094148 GCF_964187855.1 Myxine glutinosa | reverse complement strand
GTACATTCTTGGGATGCATTGATTTTTGCGGATAGTGAGGAGTTTCCTTGTTTTGATATCTAGTTTGTTGATTTCCGTTTGAGGGCAGTTTATTATTCTGCAGCTGTATTGCAACACTGGTACTGCAAGTTGGTTTATGGCTTTGATTGTGTTTCTTAGGTGAGGTATGTTATCAGGATCAGCCTCGTTCTCCATAGGTATTCCTTAGTAATTGTTTTGCACATTTATTTGTGGCATTTTTGGTGGCCATCTTCTATTCCAAGGTATTTGTATGTTGTTTCTTTTTCTAGATCCTGTATTGTTGCATCGAGGTCGATTTTTACGTTGTCCGTTTTGATTGGTTTACCTTCTATGAATGTGCACTTGGCACACTTATCGAAGCCAAATTCCATTTGAATGTCATCGAAATAACGATTTACTAATTTCAGTTGTTCTACCAATTTTTAGTTGTTTGGTGCAAAGAGTTTTATATATCATCCACGTACAATGGCACCTCCTCTGTCACTTTGAGCATTCTCTTATTGTGTGTGTGTGTGTGTGTGTGTGTGTGTGTGTGTGTGTGTGTGTGTGTGTGTGTGTGTGTGTTGCTGACCTCACTAAACACCCTCCTTACGGTTCCCAGTAATGAAAGACCCTCGATTATATATATTTTGAGTGGTAATGTGCTTTCCGTGTGCTCTTGATGGGAATTCGTGAACAAATGACTTCCTTGCGTGAAGTCGGCACTGCTCGTGTTTTGCATGCAAGTGCATAAGGTGGCAAACAAAGGATTCTGTTTGGAATACTTGGACCTAACTTCAAAGGCACTTCAATGCTAGCTAATTATAATGGTACATAGATAACTAGAACGGCACTCAGTAGAGAGCATACCTCTGCCTGGTTGGCCATATCACTCAATGGTGAAGAAACGCTTTAAAAATTCCACCAGCTGGATCCGGATCTGGATCTTCACCAAAATTGAATCGATTCTTCTTTGTCACACACACAACATGTCCAACACGTTTCGTCCAAATCCATCTACAACTTTTTGAGATATCCTGCTTTGTATCGTTTTTGGCCCTATCTCCCAATGTTGAAGAATCACTTTTTAAAATTATAGTAGCCGGATCCGAATCCAGATCTTCACCAAAATCTAATCATTTCGTCCTTGGCACGTACGCTACATCTCTGCCAAATTTCGTAAGAATCTGTCCGCAACTTTTTGAGATATCTTGTTCGCAAACAGACAGACAGGAGTGAAAACAAAACCTCCATCCACCTTTGGTGGCGGAGGAAATAAAACTGCTCTCTCATGTAAAATGTGAAGCACATTTCTGAAAATTCTGGAAGTACAGATAATTATTGCGTTTTATTTAATGTTAACACCATTCTCGAATAAATCTTGCATTTATTTTGTTGAGATATTTCTGTGCATAACTGAATGAGGAATTATGTCGTGACGGAAGTTCACCATTATTCATTACACAGGAGGAAACAAATTATATCTTTGGATAGGCTTTACAACTGCTTAAGAATATCCTTTGTGCTGTTGTTTTGACTGAATTTTTACTGCTAGCAAAGAAGTTGCCCTTATGGTGGGTGGTGCAGACAGGTTAATTCCCCCAGAATTGTGTATGGGTTAATTACCCAATAATTATCTTATCTTGTTCCATCAAGTCGTGTCCGATTTCAGGTGACATTTGTGATCAGATTTCTCGAAGCATCCCCATCCTGCAATACTTCCTGAGGCCTGAGCAGAGACTGCTTGATTTCAGCCTTTACACCATCGATCCAGCACACCTCCTCTTCTTCCCTCAAGCATACCCAGCATGGTTGACTTCTCGAGAGTTCCGTTTCTGTTTTAGCATCAGTGTTTCTAAAGTATATGGTGGTCTAATTTCTTCAATCAATGATTTCTTTGTTGTTCGTTGAGTCCATGGGATTTTTAACATTAGTCTTCAAAACCACATTCAAAACTCAATCTTCTTCCTTTCTTTCTTTTTCACTGTCTATGACTCACACCCAATCATCCATACATTAGAACTGGGAAAAGCAGAGTATTCACCAGCCTCCTCTTGCTTTGTTTTTTTTTACATCTTAGTCTTTTCATATCTTTGTTAACCCTGACGTTGCTATTCTCCCCAGTGCTAACCGTCCATTAATCCTCCACATTCTCCACTATCTTCAATCATAGAACCCATGAAGATGAAACTTTACACTATTTCCACATGATCATCTCCCAATCTGAACACGTCGATCTTCTCAGTTGACAAGATTTTAGTCTTTTTTTAGGTTTAAGTAAAGACAAGCCTTTTCACTTTCCTTCTTCACTGTCTGCAGCAGTTTCATCAAGTCCTCTTTACTTTCTGCCAACAGAGTGGTATCATCAGCATACCTAAGGCTTAGGTTGTTGATGCGTCTAATTTTAATCCTGACTCCAGCCTCTGTCATCCAAGTTTGATTTCCTCATAATGTACTTACTAAACAGATTGAACAAGTAAGGGGAGAGAATGTACCCCTGTATAACTCCTTTTCCAATTCCAAGCCATTATGGTTCTCCATACTCTCTTCTTCGTGTAGATTCTTGATTAGTGCACAGGATTCTTCTCGGACATATCAGGTGCTCTGGCATCCCCATTTCTCTCAACATAATTCACCTAAATCTATGATCCACACAATTAGAAGCTTTGCGATCTATACTAAAAGAGCAATGTGTGTTTGTGTCGCCATTTTTCTCAGAGATTACCCAATGGATCTTTATACATCTTAAAGAGGTTCATCAATGAGTACTGGGGAGTGTTTCAGACAAAACAATTTTTTTTTAAAATTTGGATAGGAAAAGTTGGATTTTTATAAAATTGCTCTATAGTGCCTAAGCCTTTGTAACTATGTCAAAAGTAATATTAAATGATTCCCCATTCCTTAGTGGGTGGAGCAAAGTGTTTTAGGCCCCCACAGAAAAGGAAAAAAACAACAACAACAACAACAGGCATTTTAAGGCCATTTTCCCTGCTAGAGCGGGGGTTAGCCTTGCGGGCCCCATGACAATCTTCTCCATTAAAACAAAATGTATACATAAACAATGTAAAATGTATTTACATTTTAACATTTACATTAAAATTTCAACAAAATATAAAATCCAGAAAATAAAAAAACAAAACAATTTATTCATTCAAGATGCCAAAAGGACAAGTAGAATAACACTGGGCAACGCTGGGTGCACCTGCTTGTAATTATAAAACAGAGATACACCTTCCTTTGATTTCCCTTTGCTTTTTCCACGATCTGCCAGAATCCATAATCCCATAACATAAATACCCCATGGAAATACAGCCAGGTTGCTTCCTCCGGAAATACGGCCAAGTTGAAATACATCCCAGAAATGCGGACGGGTTGACTCCCCCAGAAATACGGATAGGTTGACTCCCCCAGAAATACGGACGGGTTGACTCCCCCAGAAATACGGACGGGTTGACCCCCCCAGAAATACGGATGGGTTGACTCCCCCAGAAATACGGACGGGTTGACTCCCCCAGAAATACGGACGGGTTGACTCCCCAGAAATACGGACGGGTTGACTCCCCCAGAAATACGGACGGGTTGACTCCCCCAGAAATACGGACGGGTGGACCCCCAGAAATATGGACGTGTCGACTCCCCCAGAAATACGGACGGGTCGACTCCCCCAGAAATACGGACGGGTCGACTCCCCCAGAAATACGGACGGGTCAACTCCCCCAGAAATACGGACGGGTCGACTCCCCCAGAAATACGGACGGTTTGACTCCCCCAGAAATACGGACGGGTTGACTCCCCCAGAAATACGGATGGGTTGACTCCCCCAGAAATACGGATGGGTTGACTCCCCCAGAAATACGGACGGCTTGACTCCCCCAGAAATACGGACGGGTTGACTCCCCCAGAAATACGGACGGGTTGACTCCCCCAAAAATACGGACGGGTTGACTCCCCCAGAAATACGGACGGGTTGACTCCCCCAGAAATACGGACGGGTTGACTCCCCCAGAAATACGGACGGGTTGACTCCCCCAGAAATACAGACGGGTTGACTTCCCCAGAAATACGGACGGGTTGACTCCCTGAGAAATACGGACGGGTTGACTCCCCCAGAAATACGGACTGGTTGACTCCCCCAGAAATACGGACGGGTTGACTCCCCCAGAAATACGGACGGGTTGACTCCCCCAGAAATACGGACGGGTTGACTCCCCCAGAAATACGGACGGGTTGACTCCCCCAGAAATACGGACGGGTTGACTCCCCCAGAAATACAGACGGGTTGACTTCCCCAGAAATACGGACGGGTTGACTCCCTGAGAAATACGGACGGGTTGACTCCCCCAGAAATACGGACTGGTTGACTCCCCCAGAAATACGGACGGGTTGACTCCCCCAGAAATACGGACGGGTTGACTCCCCCAGAAATACGGACGGGTTGACTCCCCCAGAAATACGGACGGGTTGACTCCCCCAGAAATACGGACGGGTTGACTCCCCCAGAAATACAGACGGGTTGACTCCCCCAGAAATACGGACGGGTTGACTCCCCCAGAAATACGGACGGGTTGACTCCCCCAGAAATACGGACGGGTTGACTCCCCCAGAAATACGGACGGGTTGACTCCCCCAGAAATACAGACGGGTTGACTTCCCCAGAAATACGGACGGGTTGACTCCCTGAGAAATACGGACGGGTTGACTCCCCCAGAAATACGGACTGGTTGACTCCCCCAGAAATACGGACGGGTTGACTCCCCCAGAAATACGGACGGGTTGACTCCCCCAGAAATACGGACGGGTTGACTCCCCCAGAAATACGGACGGGTTGACTCCCCCAGAAATACGGACGGGTTGACTCCCCCAGAAATACAGACGGGTTGACTCCCCCAGAAATACGGACGGGTTGACTCCCCCAGAAATACGGACGGGTTGACTCCCCCAGAAATACGGACGGGTTGACTCCCCCAGAAATACGGACGGGTTGACTCCCCCAGAAATACGGACGGGTTGACTTCCCCAAGAAATACGGACGGGTTGACTCCCCCAGAAATACGGACGGCTTGACTCTCCCAGAAATACGGATGGGTTGACTCCCCCAGAAATACGGATGGGTTGACTCCCCCAGAAATACGGACGGGTTGACTCCCCCAGAAATACGGGCGGGTTGACTCCCCCAGGAATACGGACGGGTTGACTCCCCCAGAAATACGGACGGGTTGACTCCCCCAGAAATACGGACGGGTTGACTCCCCCAGAAATACGGACGGGTTGACTCCCCCAGAAATACGGACGGGTTGACTCCCCCAGAAATACGGACGGGTTGACTCCCCCAGAAATACGGACGGGTTGACTCCCCCAGAAATACAGACGGGTTGACTCCCCCAGAAATACGGACGGGTTGACTCCCCCAGAAATACGGACGGGTTGACTCCCCCAGAAATACGGCCGGGTTGACTCCCCCAGAAATACGGACGGGTTGACTCCCCCAGAAATACGGACGGGTTGACTCCCACGGAAATACCGACAAGTTGACTACCCCAGAAATACGGACGGGTTGACACCCAGAAATACGGATGGGTTGACTCCCCCAGAAATACGGACGAGTTGAATCCCACGGAAATACCGACAAGTTGACTACCCCGGATTTAGTGTATTTTAGGAATTAGTGTACTTGGAATACTCACTCCTGCCAGGCGGCACTATACAATACACACTTATGTGGAGAGGATAGGGGTCACCCACCACCACCCCAACCAACACTTAATATCCCATGCACTCCATGTGCTAAGCTCTTGGTGAACATCATCTCGGGATATGCTCCACAGGTTGGTCGGAGCGATGAAGAGAAGGACAAGTTCTGGTGTGCGATAAAGAAGCTGATGGAAAACGTGAAAGATGAAGAAGTTGTTGTGGTAGGAGGAGACGTAAATGGACATGTGGGAGGGAGTATGGACGGTTTTGAGGGAGTTCGTGGGGGTTATGGATATGGTGTGAGAAATGGAGAAGGTGAAAGGATTTTGGAGTTTGCTGATGGAGCTGATTTGTTGATTTGTAATACTCAGTTCCAGGAAGAGGATAATAAGCTTGTTACATACACGTCAGGTGGGTCGACGACAACCGTTGACTACCTGCTGGTGCGTAGGCGAGATAGGGGGCATCTCCAGGACACAAAGGTGATCCCGGGGGAGGAGGCTGCGTCACAGCACCACTTGGTTGTCTGCGACATAAGGGTTGAAAGGTGCGATGAGAGCTCGGCGGGTGAAGTACCAAGCGAGAATGAAGGTGTGGAGGTTGAAAGAGGTGACAGTGACGGAGGCATTAAAAGAGAGGCTGAGTATGGTAGAGGATGATGTGGTTCAGCTTGAAAGTGGTTGGATGTCAATGAAAGATAGACTGTTGGGAGCCGTTGGTGAAGTATGTGGATGGACAAAAGGACCACCGAGGCACTCGGAAACATGGTGGTGGGATGATGAAGTTGGAAAGAAGATTGATGAGAAGAGGAAGAAGTTCAAGGAGTGGCAGAAGGCGAAGGGTATGGGGGCAGAAAAGGCAGGGCATGAAAGTTATAAGGCAGCCAAAAAGGCTGCAAAGAAAGAGGTCGCAAAGGCGCAGGAGGCATGTAGGAAAATGTTCGGAGAACGCTTGGATTTGGAAGAGGGTCAGAGAGCGGTATTCAGGATTGCAAAGCAGATAGCGAAAGAGAGGTTTGATGTGATGGGGGTGAGTTGCTTGAAGGATGAAGTGGGACAAATCGTTGTGGACCCAGATGGAATTAAAGGAAGATGGAAGAGATATATGGAAATACTGTTGAATGCAGAGAATGAATGGGATGGCAACATCGAGAGTAACCCAGTTTTAGGACCGGCAGAAAAGATAACCGAGAAGGAAGTTGAGGAAGTGATAAAAGCAATGAAGAATAGAAAAGCGGGAGGGCCGACGGGAGTTGTGGGAGATATGTTGACGGCAGCGGGAAATTGGGGTGTGAAGAGAATGACAGAGATCTGCAATCTTGTGGTGAAAGTAGGCCACATTCCAGTGGATTGGAAACTGAGTACCCTCATCCCTCTATACAAGGGGAAAGGTGACCCTCTGGACTGTGGCTCGTATCGAGCGATAAAGTTATTGGAGCATGGAATGAAGGTATTGGAAAGGGTGTTGGAGAGGAGGATAAGGAAGAAAGTGAAGATTGACGAAATGCAGTTTGGATTTATGCCAGGAAGAGGAACGACAGACGCGCTTTTTATTGTGAGGCAGTTGCAGGACAAGTACATGGAGAAGAGGAAGAAGTTGTTTCTTGGGTTTGTTGATCTGGAGAAAGCATTCGATAGGGTTCCACGTGAAGTAGTGGCATGGGCATTGAGGAAGTTAGGAGTGGAGGATTGGTTGATCAGAGTAGTGATGGCAATGTACAAAAGAGCGCGCACAGCTGTAAGGACGAAGGACGGGAACAGTGGTGATTTTGAGGTGAAGGTGGGAGTGCATCAGGGGTCGATACTAAGTCCACTACTATTTGTAGCTGTGATGGAGGTGCTGGCTCGGAATGTAAAGGAGGGTTTACCATGGGAGTTGTTGTATGCAGATGATCTGGTGTTGATTGCAGAAAGTATGGATGGACTGAAGGAAAAGATGAACAAGTGGAAGGAATGTATGGAGACAAAAGGTCTGGAGGTGAATATCAGAAAAAACGAAGGTGATGGCAAGTGGTAAAGCATGTGGTGAGGTGGAAAGAACTGGGAAATGGCCGTGTGCTGTGTGCAGGAAGGGTGTCGGAGTGAATTCAATTCAATGTACAATGTGCGCTGAGTGGGTTCATCAAAAATGTAGTGGTTTGAGAGGGTCATTAACCAGTGTGGCAGCTACATTCAAGAGTAATGTGTGCACAGAGGGAGCTGCAGATGGAGGAAATGTTGAGTTGGATCTTGGAGACGGCGTGAAGCTGGAAGGTGTGAAAACATTTTGTTACCTAGGAGACATGCTGAATGGAGAAGGTGGATCAGACTCGGCAAAGGTTGCTGGAGTGAGATGTGCATGGAAAAAGTTTCGGGAACTGAGTGGCGTGCTGACGAGGAGGGGTGTCGTTGAAGCTGAAGGGAAAGGTGCATGCTGCATATGTGAGAAGTGTTATGATTTATGGGAGCGAGACATGGGTAATGAATGTAGAGCAGCAACGAAGGCTGGAAAGGGTGGAAATGCGAATGGTTCGGTGGATGTGTGGAGTATCGTTGAGAAAGAGGAAGACAAATGATGAATTGTGAAAGATGTTGGGAATAGAGCCTGTGATGGATGCTGTGAAGAGAAACAGTTTGAGATGGTTTCGTCATGTGTTGAGGAAGGATGAAAGTGACTGGTTGAGAAGAGTGATGCAATGAATGTTGAAGGAAGTAGAGGACGGGGAAGATCGAGAAAGACTTGGCTAAAGATGGTCGAAGAAGAAATGCGGGCAAGGGGGTTAACAAGGGGAGATGCAGAAAATAGGGCAAAATGGAGAAGATTGTCATGGGGACCGCAAGGCTAACCCCCACTCTTGCAGGGGAAATAGCCTTAAAATGCCTGTTGTTGTTGTTGTTGTTGTTGCACTCCATGTGCTACCAGCAGTATTCAACCCAATTTCTCAAGTGGTTCTGGAGTGCATAGAAAACAAACAGACACCCAGAGACTTCTTAAATTATATACATGGCTGGCTCATAAAATATGAATAACATGGCGATAACTTGGCGTGAGCTTAATACAACAGGCATTTTAAGGCCATTTTCCCTGCAAGAGCGGGGGTTAGCCTTGCGGTCCCCATGACAATCTTTTCCATTTAATAAATCAATTATAAACTATTATACACTCAAATTTTCTTTGACATCTGACATCTAAAGAAAAATTTAACAATATTATCTTGGAAAATGTAAAAAGATGCTGAAAAGTTAATTTTTCTATAAATTAGTGGACAGTTGTATATTGGATACCCATGTCAAAATACTAGGATAAGCAATTTACTGTCAAAAAATTAGAATCAACTAATTCTAATTTACTAAGACTAAATAGACAGACTAAGAATAGACTAAATAGACGAGCAGAAGTACCCGGCAAGCCGGGCGGGGGAGGGGGGGGAATGGGGGGAGGGTAGGAGAGGGGGGGAGGGGAAGAGAGGGGGGAGGGGGAGGGGGAAAAGGGGGAAGGGAAGGGGAGGGGGTAGGGTGGAAGGGAGGGGGAAGGGGGGACGGAGGGGGGAAGGGGCGGGGGAGGGGGAAGAGGAGGGGAGGAAGGGGAGGGCCAGTCAACAATGACGTTGCAGTTCTCATGGGAGGAGAGCAGCACAACAATCGTGACATCGTCCTGCATCTTCGCAACAACAGCACGAAGCGGATTTTGGAGACTCACCGATCCTGTGACGCCCTCCAGTACTGGCGTTGCCGGGCGGGGGAAGGGAGACCCGTACATTCCCAACCCATACATTCGCCCTCTTGACTCAAGCTCACTCGGACAAAAGCCTCACACAAATTACACCGTGAAGGTCCAATGGCCATGTCTGTGCCACAAATCAAGTACGTGAGTGAGTCTGGCACACTGAATTGAAAATATATAGAACGCTCATACTCCGTGAACAGTGTAGCCGCCGTGTCGCCATCTTGGTTAACACGACTCGACCAACTCGCTTCGCGGATCTCGTTTGTTTTGAACGTGTCCCAGATTTTAAAAGCCAGACAACTGTTAAAATGCCATTTTGTGCGGCAATAAACTGCTTCAATCGGTTAAGGAAGGGTTGTGGAAAGATGTTTCACAGCTGTTGCAAAGACATTTAATTCATATCGCACAATATCGACACAAAACACGATCGCACAAAAGGTGAAAAAACGCAATCGCTTTTCGCTCTGAATTACGTGCAAACGCGTGACGGAAATCACCATCGCCCAGCATCGAGTGCCAACCAAGATGGCACCCGGTAGCTGCATCTCCACCTATGTGGTGTGAATGGCAATGGTCATTCTATATATTTTCCGTTCAGTGGTCTGGCAGCGAGGATGGAACATCACGTGATCGCTCTGAGCGAATCAGCGAGCTGCTCTGGCACCGGCTGAGATTCCATGTATAATGTTCCTTGCTGAAATGCGCTGAGGTAAATATGAATAAAAAATATGGACCTCGTCAAATATTTTTAGGTAGGCCATGTCCTTCCCAGGCTCAATGGCCATGTCTATGCCAAATATCAAGCACGTGAGCCTCTCCGTTTAGGAGTCTATTGGTAACATACACACACACACACACACACACACTGTGTTTTATTTATATAGATGACGTTTCATGTTGAGATACCCATCTAAATTGAATTAAATTCTCATTATAAGGATTGTAAAGTTTAATACATGAGTACTTCTGCTGTGTGAATGTTTCTAGCCATGGGTAGGAAACCCGATACCTCTGAAACAAGGAAAGCGGCAGTCAAAACACTCACCAATGATGGAAAGTCGCAGTCAGGTATCACCAGACAAATCGGCTGTTTGCAATCACCAGTATCCCGCATCTTTAAAGACTTTTGCACCGGACATATTGTTGCATCATGCAGAAATAAGTCTGGACTGAAATGGATCACCACGTCAAGATATGACAGGAAGTTGGCCGATATTGCAAAGAAGAACCAGTTACAGTCTACCAAAAACCTTGCGCGCAGGTGGAACGACAATGGTGCCGAAGCACCCAGGTCTACAAACTACCGCCATCTAAAAAAAAATCAAAATGTTGTTTGTTCTTTAGTGACGAGGGACCCCAAGTATGGCGTCATCCTAAAAGGATGTATCACCCTACCTGCCTACAGTGAAGGGTCAACTTTCCGCAAAGCCAGGTGGTATGTGCTGGCATGAGTGCCACGGGTGTGGGACCTCTCTGTCTGCTGATTCAGATAGTTAATGCGGCTGTGTATCAAGACATGCTGGAGTGTTTCATGATCCCAACTGCTGAAGTGTTATTTGGTGACGCATAGCCCACAGTCTACAACGGCATGGCTTGCTGCACGTGACATTGTGGTTTTATCTTGGCCTGCAAACTCACCCGACCTAAACCCAATAGAGCATACATGGTACATTGTCAAACGCAATTGGAATGCGCTCAACCCCCAAACGCTTCAGGAGGATAAAATGATGCAGTGCTGTGAATCCATCACGGTAGAATAATGCAACCGGCTCGTTGCATCAATGCCCTGGTGCATAAAGACTGTGATCGAAGCTAAAGGAGGACCAACCAAGTATTTAAATTATTTCTCCTGTTTCTTAGTCAGGAAGACTCATTTATTCTAATTTTGTGTAACGAATAAATTGATATTCTAATATTTTGAAACTGTTGCCTTGTGTTCAATGACCATTCATCTTTGTTGAAAGGAGATATCTTTGATTTTTACAAACATTTCCCAAGAATATGTTCGCTCGTCCTCTCGATGTAAGATGCTGAAGAAAACTTGAGTGCTTGATCATTTATAAATAATCTATTTGTTAAGCTCACGCTGGTTCTCACCACGTTATTCTGATTTCATGAACCAGACTTGTATGCATGGTATGATTTCAGATTCTGCAAGGATTGCTCGTCCTTCAAAGTATTGGGATTTATTAACTTGTTGAAAGAGTTTCATGGAACAAAGTTTTAAAAAGAAAAAGAAAACTTTTTACTTCCAATTGAGCGAGAGTGTTGTCCAATTGATGCTTTTAATGAAAAATATTTAGAAACATAATAATGATTTCCTCATGGACAGGCTGGTATATTCAAGATGTTTTGTAAAATGTCTATTCTTTTTTTTGACTTTTCATAAACTCCACCCATATATCATCCACAGCAAATACACACGAGAGAAAATCGCCGGAATACTGGTAAGATATTTGTAACAAATGTTCCTCTAATATGATGCCGTGGAAAAATGAGCTGTAATGTTTGGGATTAAATGCAGTTGATTCGGGTGTTTAATAGATTGTCTTTTGTTGCTTCTTTTTGCAGGAAGAAGTGCAGACGTTTACTGATGTTGAGAAACTCTTCCTTTATTTGCAGCTGCCTGCTGGCCTCAACAATACCATTGAAGAGTGAGTCAATGCAGTGATTCTCAGTTTAGTCTCGGTTATACATATTCCCACAGTGGTATGCAATCTTGACTGATTATCGCAGAATGTCCACTATGCGACATTTTTACCTGTCGCTTCGCTGACTAATTTAGTCAGAAGACAACATGTACTTCACAAATGTAATG
Source organism: Myxine glutinosa (assembly GCF_964187855.1). Lineage (NCBI taxonomy): Eukaryota > Metazoa > Chordata > Myxini > Myxiniformes > Myxinidae > Myxine > Myxine glutinosa. The sequence goes on along the minus strand of NC_136266.1, from coordinate 38,081,934 downwards.
CTCTATTCACGTTATTATTTTCCCAAGGTAATCTTCCATCTGCCTGGAAGTCAGTTAACATCACTTTCGTCAACCAACCTTGCTGCTTATATATGGCAAGAGCCAAAATCATTTCGGCTTCGCTGCGAAGTTTAGTGTTGGGTGCTTTAATTTGAACCTCCACTTAAAATGAGTGAAATTAAATGTTTTGATAATTGTACACCGCTCCTTTCCTATTCAATCTCCAGGCACTGCATGACAACATCGCCGGGCACCGAAGGGGGCCCGACGATTACGCGCGCTGAAAGGGAGTACTCGGTTTTCACTCCGGTTTCACTTTCACTCCGGTTTCTTTCTTTTTTGTTTGTTTGTTTGTCCGGGCGATATCTATGCCATCCTTTGAGCTAGGAAGCTGATATTTGGACACGACAGTGACCAAGTGATTTGGCTGTAAATGGTATTTTTAACTCAACTGGATTTTTTTTGTTTTGTTTGTTTTTGTATACAAGATCGAGGCTCGTGAAAAAGCTAACATTAATCACACAGAAATACAAACCGACACATAAAACATATAACATCGGGAGCGGTAGACAAGATGGGGAGAGAGGGGGAAGGACACAAACACAACATTTGAGAGCAGGGACCGAGAGACATCGAGGGCTTTGGGGGGGGGGAGGCATGGGAAGGGGGGGGGGTGGGAGAGGTATAAAACATATGGACACTGCCAGGACTTCCAGGAAAGAAGTTGGAATTTCAAACAAGGTGGATCTGGGGTGAATTAGCGGGGGTAGAAAAGATCAAGGTTTTGGATGGGGGAAGATAAGAGATGGTGGTGAACAGCTGTTTTAAAGACCTGGAGGGAGTAGTGGGAGTTTGTTCCAGAGGCAGGAGAAAAGAGGAATGAAAGAGTGAAGGTGAGCAGAGAGCCGAGATTTCGGGAGTTTAACCATCAGAGGGTTGCTGGCAGATCTTGTGCGACCTGTAGGAATATTTTGGGGACAGAGCACAGAGAGAGCTGGGGGAGCAAGGCCGGAGAGGAGTCGGTAGAAGACAGAAAGACCACCTACCTGCCTGCGGTGAGTGAGTGAAAGGCCCTCAGAGATATCTTCATCGCGGGAGATTCCAATGATTCTGAAAGCTTTGGTTTCAACAGCGTGAAGCCGAGCTAGGTGTGAGGCAGGAGCACCGGCCCATAGGGGAGAACAGTATTCCATTGAGCTGCGGATGAAAGCCTTGTATGTGGTGAGGAGCTCAGGTGTGCCTAGGAAGGACTTCGCACGACGGACGATGCCCAGTCGGCGACTGGCTTTGGAGGCCAGCTTGGAAATGTGGTTTTCCCAAAAAAGATCATGGCAGATAGTGAGACCCAAAAGCTTGAGCGACAGAACTTCTTCGAGAGGATTGTTGAGAAAGTAGATGGGAGGGTTGTCCAGTCGATCTTTTCGGAAAGAATAGTAAGAGTGTGAGATTTGTCAGGATTGAAAGACATGTTCCACTTGTTTGACCAGTCTGTGATTTTGTCCAGGTCTTCAGAGAGTGAGGAGGCTGCAGACTGCCGATCTGAGGGATGAGGAATGGATCGGCAGAGAGTGGAGTCATCAGCAAAGAGATAGAGAGGATTTTCCAGAGAGTCAGAGAGATCATTGATAAAGACCAGAAAAAGCACAGGGCCCAGAACACTGCCTTGGGGAACTCCAGCCTGAACAGGAAAGGGAGATGAGAGAAATTCATTCAGGGCCACACGTTGACTACGACCAGAGAGGAAGTCCGCAAGCCATGCATGGAGATTTCCATGGATACCATAGGAGGAGAGTTTGGTGAGCAGAGCTGGGTGCCAAACCGTATCGAAGGCACGTGATATGTCAAGGGAGACAGCTCTGATTTCATGTTTGGCATTGAGGACCTCCATCCATTGTTGAGACAGCATAAGCAGCATGTCCAGAGTAGAGTGACCTGATCTGAAACCAAATTGATGATCAGAGATCAAGCCATTGGAGAAGAGGAAAGATTTCACATCCGAAGCAATGATGGATTCCATGACTTTGCTGATAATTGGGAGCAGGCTGATTGGTCTGTAGTTGCAAGGATCTGTGTTTGCACCTTTTTTGTGTAAAGCGGTAATGTTTGCTGATTTCCAGGATGCTGGCAGATGACCTTGAGCAAAAGAGAGGGTGAAAAGAACAGAGAGAGGGTGAGATAGAGTGGCAGAGCAGGATTTTAGGACCCGTGGGCTGATGCCGTCTGGTCCAGTTGCAGAATCAGAGTCGAGGTTTGACAAAAACTCCTCCACCTTGTCAGGAGAGAAGGAAAATATGTGATTAATAAATAATTATGGACTATGTCCAGCTGAGTTTTTGTCGACACCCAGTGTCCGTCGTCTGTCTGTCTGTCTGTCTGTCTTCTGTAAACAATTCGACGTCTACACTCTAAAAGTCACAAATATTGATTATATTTGATGAAATTTGTTACGCAGCATCTTTAAGAAATAAACTAGTTTGGGATTGCATTTTGGCGTTGCACGCCCAAAAAATGGGCGCGGCAGGGCAGCCATATTGAAAAATAAATTTTTGTCAATCTGGTACTTCCTAATGTAGCTAGAAGGCTGAATCTTGGTGTGTAGACAGTATGTAACAAACCTCAACACATATATTACAGGTTTTGACGATGTCCGAAAAATGACCTCGTCGTGACTTATGACATGACTTGACCCATAAACATCAGTTTGGACGACGTCCAAGCTCTAAAAGTCATAAATACTGATTAAATTTGATGAAACTTGTGCCTTTTGCCACTTAAAGATATTTGAAAGCATACATATAAACGCACATATAAACATATAAACGCACATATAAACATATAAACGCACATATAAACTATATCGTTTGTGGTTCTATTATGCATATTCTAACCATATTGATATAGACCAGTTGAGTTCAGGTTCCCTGGAACCTCTCGTTGATTTATGGATTAATTGTTTAATTAATTCATCGATTAATTATTTAACTATTCGATTAATTACTGAGTTTAATTAATTTTCAAAAAGTTGCAGATTCGGATGAAACAGTGGTGGTTTAGGTATGATATTAGCCAATTGATTATAAGATATTAATTATTTTACGATTATTATTTATTAATTTTAATTGTTAATCACATTTATTTTCTTTCTCATCTGGGCAATATCTCAGGCACCTTTTGAGCTAGGAAGCTAATATTTGGACATGACAGCGACCAAGTGATTTGGCTGTAATTGATATTTTGATTTATTAATTAATCAATTAATCAATTATTTAATTTTAGATTAATCAATTATTTCATTAATTTTAGAAATGTTGCAGCTTCGGATGAAACACTGGTGGTTTAGGTATTCTATTAGCCAATTGATTAAGAAACTAATTCTTTTACGATCATTATAATGATTATAATTATTGATTTTAATTATGCAATTAATCAATCAATTATTGTACATCTCTCCCTCCCAATAGCGTCTCTATGTGCTGCCATAGGTGCCCCGGCAATGTCGCGCTGGAGGATGTTATTTATTTATTTATTTGGCATGGGGGCTGTGTACTTTGAATGTATCTGTACTTGTTTTCTTTGCTTTTATTTTGTTACTGGGATTTTACTTTTGATTATCATGGCAACTGTTCTTCCAAAAGGTGTTCATGTGTATGCCCTTCATTGCTACCAATGCTGCAAATGTTTGCCTGTTTATCTTTCTCTTTTTTAAATATTCTTGAATATTTTAATTATTTCAATTTTACAAATTATATAAAGTATGTGGTACTGTTTTGTTTTGTTTTCTTCTTATTTTAATACAGTGATCTGAGGATTATGGAAAAGCTTGCATGTAAATCGCAAGCAGACCGAAGTCATTCGGAGACTTCAATGTATTTTACATGAATTGCAATTCCATTGGACAATGGATAGATCGAAGTAAAGGCAATTATAATCTTGGATTAGAGAATCATGAGCGACATCTCAGATGGGAATAGTAAACGGTTTACGATTTTATCACAACGTATTGATCGTTTGCATTACACCCCTTCCCCCTTTTTCCGCATTGAGGGTGCAACTTCCTAAAGCATCTGACCTGAATTAATTACTGTAGGACTTCACAGAGTGTCTTGTGATCGCCATGGACTATGGTTCAGGTGATCAATTAATATTTGATGTTATTTTGGGATCCTTTTGAATTTATTTTGATCAAAAAAAAGAAAAATAACCCTTTGTGTTGGTTTCCTGTTTTATGTTTGGCACAGTGATGCAGGCCCTCTGCTATCCAATGGTGTTGGTCAAACACATGCTTTTGAATGGATCCATGCCCATTTGGAGGAATGTGATGAGACCGCTCTCCCTAAGCGGCAAGTCTACAATGAATACCAGTAAGTAATCCATTTTTCCATAATCAAATAGTTGTACTGGAATAAAAGCTCTACCTGGCTGTGCTGCTCTTTTGCTTTATGATCAGTAAAACTTTTGATTCTAAAGATCAAATGACTTCATCAAGAAGTTTATTGGTCCATGCCATTATGAAGCATGACATGAATACATCTAAAGCGAAGAACACTCTGGTGATTTATTTTATGCACTCACTGATTGTAGTGTATATGGAAATCTCTACGTCAGATTTCCAGATTTCAGCCATTTTGCAAATTTCTGCTTTGTTTCGACCCAAATTTTAACATTTATTTCCCCCTTTTCTGCTGATTGATTGCTGATAGCATCTGGAACTGACTGAGTTTTTTAACATCGAAAACTTTTCACCACCACACCAACTTAAAAAAAAAAAACTCAAAACTTCACTTCTTCCAGCTTACTCGTAGAACCCAACTTGCCATTAACTAAATAAGGCATACAAGGACAGATCAGAAAATGCTAGTTCCGTCCACCCGGCCTGCCTAATATCTGCATGTTGATTATATGTTATGATGCAATTTCTAAAAATAGTTTTTTACCTGAAGTAAGAGCCTTATTAACTTGTGAGCAATTGATAGATTTTAAGATTCTTTTGATCATCAGTTGGGCTTGGTTCTTCATGGAGGTTTCAACCCTTACAGCCCAGAATGACTCCAAACGGTTGGTTCACAACCTCAACCCTGAGCCCACATAAGTGGATCCACAACCTCAGATGTGTCTGTTAAGTCAGTCAACCCATAAATGCAAACTCGCTATTCAAACTATTTACTTGTAACATACAGTAGTATCCCTGGTGTTGGGCTAGCGGCTAGGGTGCCGGCTTAGGATCCTAGGATCCTGGGTTCGAATCCCGGTCGATCGCTGAATTAACGCCAGGGGGGTTGACTCAGCCTGTCATCCTTCCGAGGTCGGCTAATTGAGTACCAGTTCACTGGTAATTCCCTGTTTGTCGTTAAAGGCGGCAAAAAGGGTTGGCGTCAGGAAGGGCATCCGGCCGTAAAACATTGCTTCAAAAAGGGGACCAAAAAACAACAACAACCACGGTTCCCGAAAAAGGCCAACCCCCGCTTGCGGGGAAAAATGGCCTCTAAAGGTGGTTTTTATACAGTAGCTACCTTCCACACCCACAACCCACACCACTTGGTGCTACAAATCAAGTGATCCCATATAACTAGACTTGGCAATTCCAACTCCTCTTTCCACAACTCTGCCAGAGAGTAGCTATTTGCCTACTAGTGCCATTTGCTGATTTTACACAGTGCTTATGCAGTGGAAGGTGGAATGACAGTGGATCTCCATCACCCAAATAATCTCACACCAAACCCTTGGCAAGCAAAATCTGGGTCTTTATTTTGTTTAAACCTGATGCACGTTGGATCCTCTAATGTATGATAATTTTTATCTCAAAATCAGATATTTATTGCATCATTAAAGTACATGATGATATTTGGTCAATGGCTTGCTGAAAACATAATCTTGCAACGAGATAACTTCATTACCCGATGTACAAAGCGCAAAGTGGGGTTAAGTAATAGGTGCACTCTGTCTGTCTGTCTGTCTGTCTATGGATATCCATCTATGATTGAAGAACTACAGTAATACTTAGCATAGTGCTCAATAGGGAAAATCATAGGGAAAGACGGCGCTAATAGAAAATGCACTAGAAGGGGTCATTATACCATTGTTTATATGGAGATGCATTCCCGAGCGTTATTTCTTATGCAAGAGTGATGTATGAGGGATTCAATGGGAGTATCGGCAATACCGCTAATAATAATACAGATGGTAAACATTTTATTTTATAAGTAAAAATCATTTATTATTATAATAAATTCAGTAAGTATGAACAAATACATAAAAAATATGTACAAACATCAATAAAAGTAATAATTACCGTCGCTCCAACTCTGCTCCAACTCCTACATGGCATAGATGGAGGAGGCTCATCCTGCTGCAAAACAAAGGTGGAGTAAACCGCGCTGATTAACTCAGAGTGTGTGCGCATACAATACAAAAAATAGTGGTGGGTGCGTTTACTCGGCGAGTGCTGCTTGTAGTGGATCTTCTTTATTTATTTATTTTTTTAGTAAAACTTTTCTGCAGGACAAAGACCTTCATAAAGAATCGGCATTCTACAGGGCAGCATTATTTGGTGTACCACACAGATTTGGCATCCTATCACCCTATCAAAAGTTCTACAGGGCACCTTAATTTGGCAAATTCTTTGGAATCTTGGCCCGATCGCACATGCTCACAGATTAGGAAGATTTTTTTGTCTGTCAGTTAAATAGAATTGAAAATCATTCCAAGCAGAAAACTTACTGTTTTATGGACGTAATAAAGGACACAAATAACAGACACAAATAATTAATGTAGCATGTTAGATAGGGTGGTGTAAAAGACGGTGCATCAACAGCGGCAGACTTCCGAAAAAAGTTTTTTTCCCTACAGTCTTTAAAACGTATTTTATTTCAATTGAATTATATACTTCAGTAGAACACAAATCACATTGTTTGCACTTCCAAAAACCCTCAGTTTAGCAGGACTTAAACAAAATATTACACCATTTTGTGCGATCTCGACCAATCAAAATTTGCTGCTCGTGCTCTCAGTTCTCTGCTCTCATTTTGCTACCGCGGAGACATGCTGAATGGAGAAGGTGGATCAGACTCGACAACGGTTGCTCGAGTGAGATGTGCATGGAAGAGTTTCGGGAACTGAGTGGCGTGCTGATGATGAGGGGAGTGTCGTTGAAGCTGAAGGGAAAGGTGTATGCTGCATGTGTGAGAAGTGTTATGATTTATGGGAGCGAGACATGGGTAATGAACGTAGAGCAGCAACGAAGGTTGGAAAGGGTGGAAATGCGAATGGTTCGACGGATGTGCGGAGTATCGTTGAGAGAGAGGAAGACAAATGATGAATTGCGAAAGATGATGGGAATAGAGCCTGTGATTGATGCTGTGAAGAGGAACAGGTTGAGATGGTTTGGTCATGTGTTGAGGAAGGATGAAAGTGACTGGTTGAGAAGAGTGGTGGAAATGAATGTAGAAGGAAGCAGAGGACGGGGAAGACCGAGAAAGACTTGGCTAAAGATGGTGGAGGAAGAAATGCGGGCAAAGGGGTTAACAAGGAGAGATGCAGAAAATAGGGCAAAATGGAGAAGATTGTCATGGGGACCGCGAGGCTAACCCCCGCTCTAGCAGGGAAAATGGCCTTAAAATGCATGTTGTTGTTGTTGTTGTTTGTGCTCTCAGTGTTGGGGTATAATGAGATGCAGACAAAATTGTGGCTTGTAGGAAATACAGATTGTGTTCGGAAACGCAAAGAGTTGAAAAGAACTTTCCCTTGTCCTTTTTCTAAAGACTGCACGGGGTAAGGCGTTCCATGAACCCTGTAGTTCTCCTTTTTATTGACCTTATTATTCATAAAAGGGCCATAAAGCAAGTTGCAAAATATAATCTTGTTTTTAAGGGAATTTTTTGAATGTCCAAAGTACTTTTAAATTTACATGGAATATCAGCTTGAATGAATTGGAAAATACCATACCATTGCCATTAATACTTGTTTTCAGATGGTCTGGAGACTTTACATTGGCTTTGCTGCTAAATTGTTTCTCTTTATTCCATATAGGTTATATTGTGAAAACGAGGGATACCGAATGCTGACTGCTTCAGATTTTGGCAAACTCATGAAGTACATTTTTCCAAGCATTACATCGAGGAGGCTCGGGACAAGAGGCCAGTCTTTATATCCTTGTGTGTGTGGTCCTTGGGGTGAGAGGAAACGATGAAGGGTCTGTTGTTTGTGCAGGGCACTGTGCCCTCTGTGCAGGTTAACAAGCAAGATATTATTGTGGGGAAGAACAAAAACAAGTTATAAAATTGTATGCTGGCTGGTTAGAAGAAGAAGAATACTTGATCAATACATATTGGGATTGACATTATGGATTGTTGGCCTTGAGGTTTGAAATAGAATACCAGGACTAGACAGATTGCAGATTTTGCAGCTGTGACAAAGGCAGCAATAAATTTAAAGTGGGGGACAGTTGTTTTGTTGTGCACAGGGAATGGGTTGTTTGATTCAGTTTGTAAGCAGGCAAGGGTGGATAATGAAGTGAGCAAGCGTTCCATGATCGGACGAGTTATTAGCCGTTTGAGACTATCCAGCAGCAAGCCTTGTGCTTCATCAGTTTTGTGTTGGGAGATGCCAATGGTGGCCTTGGCTTTACAAGTCCAAATCAAGGTGCACTGCAATGATTGTAATGTGCAATAAATGGCTTGTACTCAACAGCAACGATTCAGGTAAACACTGATGTTTTAACAATGGACAAACATAATCTTGCAATTTCCTTGACTTCCAAGCACGTACTGCTACGGTGGACTGAAAAAGAAATCTCATGTTCACATTCCATTTCTGCCCCAACTTGACATTGTCAAAAAGGACAATGCTGTAAGTATTTTGCTCTTTGTGCTGGAATATTTAGTATTATTTAACATCACTTCCCTTCCCGCCAACAAAAATGGAGATGGAGGTTTGTGGTTGTCGTCCTCAAAGTCAAATATGTATGAATGGCAGGACCAGAATGTTGCCTGGTGACCCATCTTTTATCAGCTCTTGCATCAGATAAACATATGTATTTTTTCAAAATGCTGCTTCGTCAACTAGGTGATGAAGCATATTTTCATCTGCAATCGTTTCTTACAGGTGAACTCTATTAGGCAGTTGTTTTCGTCAACAAGTCCGGTACTCACAGCAGACATCAAGAGGCGAAATGCTTCTCAACAGTCGCGACAACTGCAGAAACAGCAGTTGAATAAGCAATGTTATTTGCAGCAGCAGCAAGCACAACAAAAGCCGAAAGTTCCGAAGTCCGATGGTGTCACAAGTCCACATGCAGATCCTGAAGGAAAACCATGCTATATTCCAATCTTGCCGAAGCTCTTTGCACCAGGTACTGGTGGCTCCTTTCAGATTGCCTCTCCGACAATGTTTCTGACTGGTAGCAGTCATATAAAGCCATTGGTAGAAGCAATGGGTGGTAATGATGTCAATTTGTCCACTGTCTCCATTGCGAAAGAGCCATCTCCGGCTGCTGCTGCTGTCACTGTTGGGACATCAGCGGAGAGGAGCCCCGTACGGATTTTGGACACTGACATGAAGCTTGGTATTGCATCTCTCAAAAATGGTGGTGCCTGCAGTTTGGCCTCCGATTCTCAAAACAGAGGTCTCTCCCAAACTCCAGGGAAATCACCAAGTGAATGGCACAATGTTGTAAGGGAAAAAGAAGCAAGGTCTCTCGGGCCTGATCCAGAAACTAACGGGCAGGCACAGATTAAATGTGAGCATGGGGACGGCTCCAAACCAGAGTGGTGCTCTGAGGTTGCAGACAATGCCGCAGGCCCGTGGTGTACAGGAAATGTCATTGACACAGTACCCAGTGGAGAACAGGTAACACAATTTGTTTTTGATATTTTAAAACTACATTCTGCACTGTTATCTATGGCTCAACCGATAGTGTTCATTGCTTCATTTTATCATCATCAAATGTGCATTGATTGCACTGTTCACATGCCAGAGATTATTTGTTCTTTTGTGGGAATTAAACTTGGGTTAATGATCACATTCCTTCCATCAGTTATGTATGATAAAAAAAATAGTTTGTGTTAAAAATATACTTTAATCATACAATAAGGCAGTATAAAAACTTGTAAACTATTTGTTATGCAAAATCCACATGTACCTGTAGCAAATTATTTCCGTGTCTGTTAGGCAGTGTATTGGTACAATGTGAGGTTAATGCTCGTACACCTAAGATTCGGTACAAAACATCGTCCTTGTATGATATATGACTGTAATGGTGGTGAAGGTGAGATGTTTATTATAAAAGTTGACTTGTGTGAAAGGATAACAGGTTGTAATGTTGAAATTGCTATTTAACCTGTGAAGAAACATCAGCAGGAGGAGAGAGACTTCTGGTTACTTCTGTATGTAGAATCAAACATGTATGAGCGGCAGTCTGCAGAGGGAATTACCTTTGTGAAAATTACCTCTCCGAGGGTCTATAAATGGGAAGTACTGTAGAGTAGAACGTGGTGAGGCAAAAAAAAGAATAGCCAGATCTGAATTGCTTTGTGTGGTGTCATTCTGCAGCGGATTTTGGGATTTTACTTTTGGAATACACTTGCTTGCCAATTCGGATAGATGAAGCCAAGATACCTTCGGTTATTGTGACAGTATTGAAGTGGTGAAGTCTGACGTTGCCTCAGACAGTTGCCGTTTTGGCCAGTTCCACGAAGTTGTGGCAATGTGTATAATATGTTTTATTACCAACATGAGAAAACGATTTTTATTCAGATTGTAACTGCTTTTATTGGAGAAGAGTATAAATCATATGTTTAGAGGTGTTATGCCATCTGCACACATGAAAGTAGCAGTCCTACAGATTGTCAATCATTTGCATTTGCATAGCTATTTAACGCTTTTCTATTGGCATAGCCAATAGGGCAAAGCTGTCTAGAATAGTGTTTGTCTGTCTGTATGTATGTCCCTCACAAACGTACACCAATCACAGCTTATGATCTGGTCACATGACAGGGATGATGATGGCTGACTCCACACACCGCCATTTTGATTTCTATGCCTATCAGGCCGAACATATCGTCGAACCTGTCATATATCACAATCACCATACTGTACATTTACATATTTCATTCAGTGTGAAACACAAACCCAGCAATTGTTAAAATGACCATTAAATATCGAAAACATTGGTGTTATGGGTTTTCCAACGACAAAGTACGTATAGGCCTTAGGTTTCATGCCTTCATGGCTCACCTTCAGGACTCTTCAGACAAGTTATCCCAGGTTTCTTAATAGAGTAATATCGTTTTGGTAATAATCTTACTATAATTCACCAAATGTCCGTCCGTCTGTTCCCAGGTACCGCAAAAACGGCTGAACCGATCGCAACGAAATTTTGGGTGGGTAATCCTGGGACCCCCTGGAGTAAAATAGGCTATATTGTTTTTCCAATTTTTCCCCAATTTCCAATTTTTCAGTTTTTCCAAACACGATGGAATAATATTTGCCGATATGAACAGTGATGTGGCTTTTATTGAAATTCTACAAATACTGTGAAGATTTTGATGATTTGCGTGTGATATGATTTAACGGATGTTTATATAAATCGTTTAAAATAAAAAAGCTTCAATTTCTGATATTTTGCCTTTTCATTTGGGCCTCCCAATTGAAGCCCCGCCCGTAGGACGGGTACCGTTGCTAGTAATAATAATGACGTTAAGACAATAATATAGTAAATATAATCGTCACGCTGCAATCTGTTTTGTCGTGACTGCAAAGTTGCTGGATTGAAGCGATGTATGGTTGGTTGATTGTTAACTCAAAACATATAGAATAAATCAGTGTCTCAATGCAAAAAGAATTTAATACTTACATTATTTGCTAACTCGTATCCCCACCCTGGTCATACTATCCTCTTCAACTAAAGTATCAAACAAGCCTGGCTAAGCTGCTGTTAGACTTTCGGTCTTGTTTAAATGTGTAACGAGGTAACAGATAATTTAGCATAATTTTTTGGCAAAGTAGGGGGATTGTCATGGGGAGAGGTTGAGAATCAGACTCTGGGACTTGCTCCCAGGAAATGCCAATAATAGGAAACGTCATGGAGTATTCTGCCTCTAACGGAGCAAGATGTGGAAAAGGGTGCACCAGCCCAGACTACCAAAGCGATGACCAGCCTGAGTAAAAGTCCGTTTGGAAATCTGGTTCACTAAAGACAGGTTGTGACAGATAGTGATCCCTGAGGAGCTCCCAGGGATTTTACCTTTTAGGGGTTGGCCAGAATAGTAACCTGGGTGTTTGTCAGCCAGAAATGATGGAGTGACAGAGTGAGGGCTTGAGACTTTCCTGCGTTGAAAAACGTGCTCCAAGTACAGAGCAATGACTACTTTTTCCCAGATCTGTAGACATGGATGCTGTGGCAGCCGGCCTCTCAGAAGTGACCACGGCTCAACACCAGAAGCCCAACATCAAGATCGGAATATAACAGAAGGATAAAGAAAGAGCAATCTGAAATTGCAGACCCTCGCCAGGACTTGTTTTTTGTGGTGTATTCTGTGTGCCAAATAAGCCTGGTGTTGGCTTAGCGGTTATGGTGCTGGCTTGGGATCCTAGGATCCTGGGTTCGAATCACTGTCGATCGCTGAATTAACACCAGGGGGGTTGACTCAACCTGTCATCCTTCCGATGTTGGCAAAATGAGTACCAGTTCACTGGGTTGGTGGCAGGAAGGGCATCCGGCCATAAAACATTGCTTCAAAAAGGGGACCACGGTGCCTGAAAAAGGCTAACCCCTGCTATGCAGGGAAAAATGGCCTCTAAAGGTGGTTCATTCTGTGTGCCAAATAAATGGAAGGGTCTACTAAATGAAAGGTCATTAATTGTAAATGAAAAGTCGAAATGGTCTAGTTGTAAATGTGTCAAGATGAAATGGTCGAAAGGTCTCAAGGGTTGAAATGGACTGAAGTATCTAAAGGGTCTTAAAAGGCCAAAGTGGTACAAAGGGTGTAATTGATGTCTAAAGGGTCGGAATTGTCTGAAGGGAACTAAAGGGTCTTAAAATGTCTAAAAAGGGTTCAAAGGTCAGAGGTCTATAGGGTATTAAGATGTGTGAATGTCTAAAGAGTAGAAAGCAGTCTAAGGGTCTTCGAGGGATTTTTTTTTAGTGCAACACATTTAACCTTTTTTTAAATCCATGAAATAATTGAAATTGATAGATTAACTTAAACTTTTCCCATCATTGGGGACGGGTGCTTTTTCTAGTTACTCCGTGCATGTGAAGCAAAAAGTGGGGTTAAGTAATTGGGTCATGTCGGTCTGTCTGATCAAGGTATTATTGAGGTACAACTTATTTAAATTGAACGTTATATTGTGAACACGAATCGGAACATGAATCGGAAAACAAACCTGCCGTTTAACAGCCCGATGCCTCCCGATCGCGCATCTGCAGAGAGGAGTGAGATAATACTTTTACTTTGCCTGCCCAGCAGTCAAACAAAATTGAAAATCAATCCAAATAGGAAACTTAATGTTTAAAGGATGTTTTAAAGGACACAAACAACAGGCCCAAATAACTAAAGTAACGTATTCGATTGTAACGCTTATATAAATCAAATATTACTGATAGTTATACAGTGCATTCAGAAAGTATTCAGACCCCTTCACTTTTTTCACAATTTGTTATGTTGCAGCCTTATGCTGAAATCGTTTAAATTCATTTTTCCCCTCATCAATCTACACTCAATACCCCATAATGACAAAGAGAAAACAGGATTTTAGAAAGTTTTGCAAATTTATTAAAAAGAAAAAAACTGAAATATCACATTGACATAAGTATTCATACCCTTTGCTATGACACTTGAAATTTAGCTCAGGTGCCTCCTATTTCTCTTGATCGTCTTTGAGATGTTTCTACACCTTGATTGGAGTCCACCTGTGATAAATTCAATTGATTGGACATGATTTGGAAAGGCACACACATGTGTATATAAGGTCTCACAGCTGACAATGCATATCGGAGGAAAAACCAAGCCATGAGGTCGAAGGAATTGCCTGCAGAGCTCATTGACAGGATTGTGTCGAGGCACAGATCTGGGGAAGCCTACAAAAAAATTTCTGCTGCATTGAAGGTTCCAAGAGCACAGTGGCCTCCATAATTCTTAAATGGAAGAAGTTTGGAACAACCAGGACTCTTCCTAGAGCTGGCCGCCCGGCCAAACTGGGCAATCGGGGGAGAAGGGCCTTGGTAAAAGAGGTGACCAAGAACCCGATGGTCACTCTGGCTGAGCTCCAGAGATTGCTCGAGGAAAAGGGGTGGGGGGGGGGGGTGCCCACTGTTATTGGTGGCTCGTATGCAGAATGTGGTTGCTTGGCTGCATCATTTTCTGAAGGCGCAGCTGTACCGCTGATGCAATTCCCCCCATTACCAATCAGCTGGTATTCATTTTGCCGACAACAGAAGGAGGGCAATCTGAGTCAACCCAGCTGGTGTTAATTCCACAGCACGACAGGAGCTCCAACTCAGAACCCTAAGATCTCAAACCAGCCACCTTAACTGTTACGCCAACACCAAGCTTTCAGTAATTATTGATTATATGTAAAGAAAGATTGGATTATATCCTTAAGAGTTGATGGAAATCCCTTGAAAGTGCTTTTGGTTTGATATTACAAAGACTACCTCCACCACCGAAGGAGGACAGAAGTTATGTATCCGTCCCTGTTTGTCCATCTGTTTGTCTTTGAGCAGGATATCTCAAAAAGTTATGGACGGATTCAGACAAAACCTCGTGAACACGTTGGGTGTGTGACAAGGACGAACTGTAAAAAAATTGGCAAAGATCCGGATCCAGATACGACAATTTTTTAAGTGATTCTTCACCATTCAGAGATAGGACCAAAAATGATATATAGCATATGACATCTCATAAAGTTATGGGCGGATTCGGACGAAACTTAGTGGACATGTTTGGTTTGTGACAAGAATGGATTGATTTGATTTCGGTGAAAATCCTGAGCTGGATCCAGATGCGAAAATGTTGTAATTTTAAAGTGATTCTTCACCACTGAGAGTTATGGCCATACACATTACAGTATATAGCATTACTGTATATAGCTGGTTTCAAAACGTTGTGCACAGATCGGACGAAATGTGGTGGACATGTTGGGTGTGTGACAAGGACGAATTCGATTTTTAGAATTTGGTGAACATCTGGATTGGGATTCGGCCAAAAAATATCAATATCGGTGGATACAAAAAAAATCAGTGGATACAAAACGTAAACCATTCAGCCTTGCAGAGGTATGCGCTCTACCGAGTGCCGTTCTTAGTCACCCTGCACTCGCAAAGTGAAAAACAAAGTTAGGCGATCGGTTGCGTGCGTACATGTGGCGTATGTACGTGCGTGTCTGCATTTTTAAAATTCATTTTATAGCAACCGTTGTTCCGATTGACACACAATTTTCCCCATTTGTAATTGGCATTTTCTGCCTGTATAATTTTTTATTCATAATCATGACGTCATAAGTCACGTGGTACGGACGCCATCTTAGAAAAACGTTGCACCTCTATGTTTCCGTCATAAGTCACGTGGTACGGACGCCATCTTCGAAAAACGTTGCACCTCTATATCTCCGAAGCCGCTCGATGAAATTTTTTAAAACATGACTCATTGTCAAGTACTCTCCATGGGGAATAAGATATATTGAGGATGATGTCATCGGTGCCTTCATTATGACATCATAATTTGACGAGTACAATGCTTGATCCGATCAGTATGAAAAATAAATTTTTCTGCAACTTTTAGTCCGATGGACACGAAATTTTCACAATAGGAGCAACTCCTCCTGTGGAATGTTTTAATGACAATTATGACATCATAGGTCACATGGTACAGCTGCCATCTTGGAAAAAAACAAAAACGTTGGCAGTTGTATTTGAACAGCTAATGCCAATACACCATTTTACGTTTTATTTTAACTTAAGATGTCAGTTTATTGCTTGCAACACGGGTAGTTTAAAACTAACAAATGTCCCTCAACTGCGACAGTGTACGTGTGTGGTTCATTACGTCTACAATTTTGATTCATTTTTACATTCCTTATTTTCGCAGGTTTTTTGTCCAAATCGCCCTTCTCAAATTTTTCCAAATTCATTGCTGCGAGTTGTACACACTACGTTAACCTCACTGCCGACTGCCACCGCTTTGACTATAGAGCAAGCGAGCAACTTTGGCAAAACCTCAACTGCTGTAACCGAGTAAGTGTGATTTTGATCCAAAAGATGTGGCCTGTCGATGGTTTGTAATAACATTTTTACTTTTAAGATTAAACTTGAATTTGTATGATGGTGTATTAAAACAAATCATTTGTCATTCACACAGGAACTCGGTCACAAGTCCTGGATCATTGGTACACACCCATGTTCCAAAATCATTGTTGTTAAACCAGGCCTCATCCACAGTCACCAGTCCACAGTCACCTCCAAAGTCGTATAGAATCAGTGCTGATGGAAAACTCATCATGTTGCTTGATGACTTTTATTATGGCCACCTGGAAGGAAATCCACAGTTGATGAAAGAAGAGGGGTATTTTGGGAGTCTTTCATTCAGATGTAACAGCTGCGAAAAGGTACTCAAGACAAACATCAGGTGAGATGAGAGTGAATTTGTCAACGAACTCTCGTGCTTCTCGCTCTACCCAGCCCTTGGCTGGGCGATGTGTTTTCTTGCTTGTTTGCTTGATTGAACCAGCTAGCCCACCTTACTGCCCAGATTTATGAACCACATGCAACACCACATGGAACTTGAAAGATGGAGCACCAAGAGCTTGGATATCCACACAATGTGCATGCATTGTTTCCGCTATTTTGCTACGCCCTACCACCTCCAACGTCATGTCAAGTCTGCTCATGCCATTGACTTTTCTGCCATCAAAAGTATGTGCAGATAGGTTACTACTTTTATTTAGTTTGAGATTCTAAACTGGTGTTGCGTTGCAAAGAGGGAGGGCGAGAGTAAAGGGGGTGGAAGGGGGGAGGAGGGGTAGGTGTGGCAGCACTATATGTGCTGGAATATATAATGTCCAGCGGTTCCTGAAAATGTTAGTTTGAAACACAATGGATCATGGATTTTGTTTCTGCATGTGTGGGTACGGGGACATTTATAAGCATATTAATTATGTATGCAAAAATGTCAATGTATAACCCCCCCCCCCCCCCTCCTCCCTCACCTTTCTCCTTATTTGTCTTCTGAACTCCTTTATTCCCAATTCATTTCCCACTTCACCATATTTTCCTCCCATCCCTACTCCTCAACTTCCATCCTAACTCTCCAACTCCCATTCCTACTCTTCAACTCCCATCCAGATTCTTCAACTCCCATCCAGATTCTTCAACTCCCATCCAGATTCTTCAACTCCCATCCAGATTCTTCAACTCCCATCCAGATTCTTCAACTCCCACCCAGATTCTTCAACTCCTATCCAGATTCTTCAACTCCTATCCAGATTCTTCAACTCCCATCCCAATTCTTCACCTCCCATCTCTACTCAAATCCCATCCCCTACTCTTCAACTCCATCCCTACTCTTCACCTAACATCTCTACTCTTCACCTACCATCTATACTCTTCAATTCCCATCCCTACTCATCAACCTCTATCCTGATTCTTCAACTCCCATCCAGATTCTTCAACTCCCATCCCGATTCTTCACCTCCCATCTCTACTCCTCAAATCCCATCCCAACTCTTCAACTCACATCCCGATTCTTCAACTCCCATCCTTACTCTTCAAGTACCATCCCTACTCTTCACCTCCCATCCCTACTCTTCACCTCCCATCCCTACTCTTCAACTCCTATCCCAACTCCTCAACTCCCATTCCTATTCTTCAACTCCTATCCCAACTCCTCAACTCCCATCCTAACTCCTCAACTCACATCCTAACTCTTCAACTCCCAACCCCACTCTTCAACTCCCTTCCCCACTCTTCAACTCCCATCCCCATTCTTCAACTCCCACCCCGATTCTTCAACTACCATCCCGATTCTTAAACTCTCATCTCTATTCTTCAACTCTCGTTCCAATTCAACAAATCACATCCCTACTCTTCAATTCCCATCCCCACTCTTCAACTCCCACCCCGATTCTTCAACTCCCCATCCAGATTCTTCAACTCTCATCTCTATTCTTCAACTCCCGTTCCAATTCATCAACTCACATCCCCACTCTTCAATTCCCATCCTTGCTCTTCAATTCCCATCTCCACTCTTCAATTCCCATCCCTGCTCTTCAATTCCCATCTCCACTCTTCAATTCCCATCCCTAGTCTTCAATTCCCATCCTTGCTCTTCAATTCCCATCTCCACTCTTCAATTCCCATCCCTGCTCTTCAATTCCCATCTCCACTCTTCAATTCCTATCCCTAATCTTCAATTCCCATCTCCACTCTTCAATTCCCATCCCTAGTCTTCAATTCCCATCCCTACTCTTCAAATCCCATCCATACTCTTCAACTCCTATCCCGACTCTTCAAATCAATACCCTGCTCTTCACCTACCACCTCTACTCTTCATTTCCCATCCTTACTCTTCAACTCTCATCCTAGCTCTTCAACTCCCCATCCCTACTTTTTTTTCTCGCCTTTTCCTTTTTGTAGTTTTCTTCCTTTTTTTGCGCTTTTCATTCCTGTCCTTCATTTGGAGGTTTCAACCAATTGGTGCACTTTATGATGGACTATGACTCAGCCTGCGGGCAAATCTACAACACATCTTGTGCACTTACCTTTGAAACATAAAAAATGTACACATTGTGTACCCGCTGCAGCCAGGTGCAAGATATGTGAGCTGAACTATGATTCGGAGCAGTTGCTGCTACAACACATGAAGGACCATCATAAGCCTGGAGAAATGCCGTATGCTTGTGAGGTGAGACTTGAGAGGTTCGTAGGCATTGACCTGTGCACCCTGATTAAGGACTTCTGTTTTTCATGTTGAATGATAAATGGTGTAAGAAGTCTGCCGTATGCCTCGTACCTTATTTTGCTTTACTGTTTGAGGTCTTGTATCTGCTAGCACAACTGATCCACGTCGTTGTCGGATTTGTAGAGTATCCATTGCCGAAATACCGAGTAAACTAAAGCTAGAACTTTGGAAAAAAAAGCCTGAAGGCCAGGGCCGGGCTGAATCTTGGGTTTGCATGACATGCAGCATGACATCGGTGTGAGAGCATTTTTTGCTCATGTTAAAGTCAGTGTATTGTTAGCCGTCGTTACCCTTGATTCAAGATGTGGGGAACCAAGGTTCAAATCCAGGATTACATATACGTTTGTCCATTGTCTACTCATGTCTTGTTAATCCATGTAAAAGCAAATTGATATCTCCACATGTCTTTGTCCTCCACGTGATTGCGTACAAGCTCTATTACAAGCCTTGCATTGATGAAAACAAATGGTCGTCATGCTTGCATTTCTTGTCCATTGCAAGAAAATGACGGCGATGCAACTTCAAGGAATGGGGATTGTGAGTTTACAGCAGCCAGAGGCCGTGAAATAGCTCGGTTATATTGCCTGACGAAAGCGTAAAAGCCAAGGCCAAATTCAGCATTGGAAATGTGTTTTTGTTTACCACAACTGAAGACACCTTGGTCTGTATGCACGGACCAGCATCGCACTAGTCCGCTATATCGGCTTACAGCGGCACTGGTTGAACTTGAGCTTCATGCACACTTCGATCAGCATGCACGGACACTGCCTGGGACACAGACTAACTAGTACAAAGATATACAACGAACGTTGACGAATTTGGCCATTTGACCCATCAGGCCTGCAATACACCAACCCCAGAAAACATCACCCATCCATACACAAGCTACCTACAAGTCCGACCAACATCCCTGTTCCCCTCTATCTCCAATGCATATGGTTACCTGTCTAATTCCAATTTGAAACTATCTACTCTTGCCCACTGCCACTACACTTTCTAGGAACACTATTCCATATATCAACTACAACTCTGACTGAAAACCCTAATACTATTCTAACTCTCCTCTTCTTTACTCACAGGCTATGCCCCCTGATCCTGTCACTTTCTATTCCTCTGAATAACTCTTTTGCACTTATTCTGTCCATATCCTTCATTACCTTAAATCTCTTTATCATATATCTTCCTAGCCACCTCCTTTTGTCATGTATAAAGTCCTGTCTCCTTCAGCCACCCTTCATTGATGAGTCTAGCTAGGCCCAGAATCAATCTAGTCGCTCGATCCTAAACTCGCTCTATGACCGCTGTCGTTCCTAAGCTGTGGTGACCAAAACTGTACACAATATTCTACACGAGGCTAAATTCCTATACTGCTTTAGCACTACCTCTTGATTTATCATTTATCTCCCTACAAATACAACCTTAAAACCCGACAGCTACCTGGGACAGTGCTGTCTGCCTCTTAACGCCACTAACCAAATCATTCATGGAAATTATGAATATTTCTGGTTTCAGTACTGATCCCTGAGGTACCCCACTACTTGCATCCTCCCATCCAGACATCTATCACTCACTACCACTCTTTGCCTCCTATCAATAATCCAGTTGGCCTCGGCATATACATTTATACTGAGCATAAAGTGTATGATCCGTGCCACTTCTGGGTTTTTGTCTGCGCTTTGAGGAGCATGTGCAGAAAGTTAAATGGAACTTCCTCTTAATACAATGTTAAGTACCGGTACATAATTAGGAGAGGGAACGAGAGTATTTGAAAGAGAGCGCCACTTGGAGCATGGCTGGAAGCGAACCGTCCCGTTAGCTTGAATATGTCATCACACTCTTGACATTGTCCATTGACCTGAATGTGTAATCTCTTCACGAATCCGTTTTCACAGGATGTTTGTAAAAGGAGTTGCTCTAAGTGTTGTTTTGCACCACCTTTTTCGCATACTATTTCTTGTGAGTCAAACCATCCCTGTCTTTTTGTCCCCCGTCGCACAGCGTAGCGAAAGGGGGACTATGGCTTTCCCCTCCGTCCGTGTGTCCGTCCGTCCGTCCGTGCGTGCGTGTTTGCGTGCGGGCGTGCGTGCGTGCGTGTGGGCATGCGTGCGTAAGCGAAGGACCGCATTCAAATTTGGTGTGTGGGTGCAACCCACGTCAAAATCCAAGATGGCCGCCACCATGTATGTCTGATGCCATGTATGTCTGAACCTTGTGAGATGAATATCTTGAAAAATAAGCGAAGTACCAACTTCTAATCTGGTGTGTGGCTGTATCTAGGCACAAGGAAGAACGCTGTTTAAAATTGGGTCGCCACGTCAAAATCCAAGATGGCCGCCGCCATGTATGTCTGAACCTTGTGAGATGAATATCTTGAAAAATAAGCGAAGTACCAACTTCTAATTTGGTGTGTGTGTGTATCTCGGCATAAGGAAGAACGCTATTGTAAATTGGGTCGCCACGTCAAAATCCAAGATGGCCGCCACCATATATATGTCTGAACTTTGTGAGTGAAATATCTTGAAAAATAAGCAAAGTACCAACTTCTAATCTGGTGTTTGGGTGTATCTAGGCACAAGGAAGAAGGCTATTGAAAATTGGGTCGCCACGTCAAAATCCAAGATGGCCGCCGCCATGTATGTCTGAACCTTGTGAGCGAAATATCATATCATAGCATGTTTTCTGCGTCTTCCACTTTGTCAACTCACATCACTTCACCGACGGGGGACCTAGGCGTAACGCTTGTTCGGATTGTTTTTGTCCCCCGACCATCCACCAAGGTCGGAGATGGGGAACATTAAAATAAGCTCCGTCCGACTGACCGACCGACCAATCATCTGTCCATGTATTTTTGTGTACGTGATATTTCAAAAAACCGTTGAACCTTTAGCTTCCATATTGCATTGATCGATTCCTCATGTCATTATATAAACTTTACTAGATCATGGCGGTGATTGGCTGAATTTTGTTGCCATGGCAATCATCTCAGTAACTTGGCTTGTGTATGGGCTTTTTCAAAAACATTTCAAGATTTAGCTTCCATATTACAATACACAGATCTATTCCTCATATCACTCAAAATGTGGGGGACCAAGAGTATCAGCTCTTTGTTTTTATTTATTTATTTATTTTTCCATTACTAATCTTTCAAGATCTCTTTTTGTGTTGATAAATAATGTAGCATTGTGTGATTACTTTAAGGACAGGTATTGTTGATGCTTTTTACTTCAACTACTTCTCCACATTGATCATCCCAAGTCTATTTCCAAAGTCATCTGCTTATCAATTGTTCTCCTAAATCTGGATGAAGTTGAGGATAGTTCATGCTAATCGAGGGATGGTCTGCCGTGTTCAGGTGTGCGGATTTCGCTCTTCTTATTACACTGACATTGATGCACACTTTCGTATGGTGCACAAAAACACCAAAAATCTGCAGTG
Source organism: Myxine glutinosa (assembly GCF_964187855.1). NCBI lineage: Eukaryota > Metazoa > Chordata > Myxini > Myxiniformes > Myxinidae > Myxine > Myxine glutinosa. The sequence continues at coordinate 38,059,549 of NC_136266.1, read as the reverse complement.
TCCCTTTTGCCTGAAGGTACTTTCCGCAGTCAGCGACTACCAGCATCACCATTTGCAACATCAGGTACGTGCTGTCATGTATACTATTCAATAGCATTTTTCCTGTTTGAGTTTTATAATATATATATATAAATATATATATATATATATATATATATATATATATATATATATATATATATATTATATAATATATATATATACAGTGCATTCAGAAAGTATTCGGCTAACCCCATAATGACAAAGAGAAAACAAGATTTTAGAAAGTTTTGCAAATTTATTAAAAAGAAAAAACTGAAATATCACATTGACATACAGTCACGTGAAAAATTAAGTACACCCCATGTAAAGTTTTGACTTTTTCAACATATTTCAACATACAGCTATTTGATCTTCATTTCAACAATATTGATAGATAAAGGTGATATAATATAACAAATATCATGAAACGTTTACATTTTGTAGTCCATTGTATAATTTAAATAAACATGAATGCAAATTACGCATGTGGAAAAAGTAAGTACACCCTTGGCTTTAATAGGTGGTATTGTCCCCTTTGGCAGAAACAACCTCAAGTAGGCGTTTCTTATAACTGTCTACCAGTCTCTGACATCGACTGGGAGAAAGTTTTGCACACTCCTCCATGCAGAATTCTTTCAGCTGTGCGATGTTTGAGGGGTTTCTTGCATGCACAGCTCGTTTCAAATCCCCCACAACATCTCGATGGGATTTAGATCCGGGCTTTGACTTGGCCATTCCAGAACCCTCCATTTCTTTCTTTTCAGCCATTCCTTGGTGGATTTACTGGTATGTTTAGGGTCATTGTCATGTTGCAAGGTCTGTCTTCGGTTGAGCTTCAACTTTCCGACAGATGGCCTCACATTATCCTCAAGCACCCTCTGGTACAATGAAGCATTCATAGTGGATTCTATGATGGTGAGCTGCCCAGGCCCTGATGCAGCAAAGCTGCCCCAAACCATGATATTGTTGCGGATCTCAGAACATCGGCCTTCCCCTTACCAAGGGGGGATGAATCCCCTTGTCTTTTTACTAGCCGACGCGATCTGGGGCTCTCATGTTCCTTCCGGTTGGTGTTAAATAGGGTTGGAAGCCGAATTAGTCTTATTGCCTAAGTACTAACACCGGCCGTGAAGCAAGGAAATAACCCCACCCAAACCACGGTTTCAGTGGACATGCCGAGCGAAAGCGAGCCACGATTCGGGCCGTTAACAGGAACTAACCCGATTGGAGCAGTTCCTGATCGTGCCACGCTTACCCAATAGAGAAATCACTAAGACGGTCGAATTAAGAGGAAAACAAGAAGAACAGGTAATTTATTACACACTTTGTACAAATAAGAAGAGGAAAAGAAGCAATGTACAGTGAAGAGGAAGAAGCAGATACACAGGGCAGCCTTATAACAGTCTTATACTTATCCCTGGACACGGGCCCGTTCACACTCAGACTCAGACTCACACGGGGTTTGTAGATGGTCGGGTTGAGGGTCCACCGATGGCGTCCACAGCTCGCTCCGGTCCCCGACTCGTACAACGAAGCAGCTGGTGATGGTAAACGGCAGGCAAGATCGCCCCGTGTCGGTGGCGTGGATCGGACAATTATACTGGGGGGGATCGGTAAGCTGGCGATTATACTGGCGTACGTAATAGTTGTACCGGCGCCTTATACGCGCTCCCGGTATAGCTCGGTACAATGCGACACTTCCCCAAGTCCTCCGCAATGCGCCACTCCGGCAATGCTTTCCCAATGATGCCACCAAAGCGCCTTTCCCAATCGAGTCCTTGAAACCAGCAATGCAATGCGCTCCAACCAAGTGCAAGTTCTTTGCCACTGCCGTATGCACACGAGTCCTTCTCATATATCGAGTGCCATTCAGTCCTCTTGGTAAAACGCAATCGTGCAAGTCCTTGGAGAGTCCTTTGTAATCGCATCAGTCCTTCAGAGCAAAAGCGCCTCTCCCAAAAGTCCTTCAATACTGGCGCCTTCCACAAAAGTCCTTCAATACTGGCGCCTTCCACAAAAGTCCTTCAGAGGGCTTTTCGTGCACGGTTTTATAGCGCCGCTTTAGCCAACCCTCTCCAACCTCTAGCCACACCCTTACCACGCCCTTTAGCCATGCCCACTCGAGCCCTGGTTGGTTGATGGGGTCTTACCGGCTCCGCCCTTGATGTTTGCTTGACGTGGCCACACCCCCGACCTCGCGCTCCACCCCCTTTTCGGGCCTTACCTCGTGGCATTTGGGCTGGTTTGAGCGAGCAACTGGCAGCTAACGCTAATGCGAGGGGCAATGGGGTGCAGACTGGATGGGCGCAATGGGGCATGGGGTGCAGACTGGATAGTGAGCAATGGAGTCGATTGGAGGGAGGCTGCAAACTGAACGGGGCCTACACTTATTTGTTTTCCACAACGAAGACGATAACTATTGGAAATGGCCTTATCTCACATATACTAAGAAATAACTAACGTTCTAAGGTGACCTACGTGTTGCATGTGGCCTAACTATGGGGTGCAACCTTTAACCTTTAATGATGTTACCTGTGTGGGTTCTCAAAACTGCAACAATATTTCCACCACCATACTTTACAGTTGGTATCAGGTTCTTGTGGTCAAATGCTGTCTTTGGTTTTCGCCAAACATGTCTTCTGGTACTGTGGCCAAATAGCTCTACCTTTGACTCATCTGTCCAGAGCACATTGTTCCAGAAGTGCTGGTCTTTGTCTGGGTGTTCATTGCCAAACTTTAGTCTTGCCCTGATGTTCTTTCTGGACAGCAAAGGTTTCCTCCTGGCACACCTCCCATGTAGATCAAATTTGTGCATCCTCTTTCTAATGGTAGACTCGTGCACTTTGACATCAACAGTGGCAAGAGCTACCTGTGGGTCCCATGATGACATTCTGGGGTTCTTATAGACTTCTTTCAGCATCTTGCGGTCTGCTCTCGGGCTGAACTTGCTGGGGCGGCCTGGCCTGAACAAGTTGGCAGTTGTTTGGAATCTTCTCCACTTATAGATGATCTTCCGGACAGTCGAATGATTGATTTCAAATTGTTTGGGGATCTTTTTAAATCCCTTCCCAGACTCGTAGGCATCTATAACCTTCTTTCTGAAGGCCTCAGAGAGCTCTTTTGATCTCGGCATGGTGATGCTGTACACTTCAACAACAAAGAGCAAACCAAACTGAATGTCTGAGGTTTAAATAAGACAGGTTCCTCCAAGATCCTCTCGAACGATGTTCCAATCATTTGCACCTGAGCTGGTGCACCTGATTCTAATTTTAGGTATTTGAAGTTGTGATAAATGTTGGGGTGTACTTACTTTTTCCACATGCAAAATTTGCATTTATGTTTATTTAAATTATACAATGGACTACAAAATGTAAATGTTTCATGATATTTGTTATATTATATCACCTTTATCTACCAATATTGTTGAAATGAAGATCAAATAGCTGGAAGTTGAAATATGTTGAAAAAGTCAAAACTTTACATGGGGTGTTCTTACTTTTTCACGTGACTGTATATATATATATATATATATATATATATATATATATATATATATATATATATATATATATATATATATATATATATATATATATAATATGAATACGCATTGCGTAGAGTGAGAGCTTCGTCGACAATAGTCAGTCGATCGAGTACGTAGCCCTCGCAAACCTCTGTAGGCCTAGGCCGAGCTAGGCTAGGTTGTTTGATCTTGGGCTTATAATTAAAATTCAACTAAATTTTATTGAATGGATAGATTGGGATAGAATGCAGGACTTACCTCCTGTAGGCTATATAGTCTAGACTTCTAGTCGACTGGACCAGGTACGTACTGAAATCGGTGTACCTGGCTTAAATGACGTCGGTGTAGCTGGCGGAAAACTGAAGCCGGTGTAGCTGGCATAAATGATGAGCGGTTTCGAATTCAAAATCCGTTCTGTGCAGTACTGTATTGTAATTTATTGATTTTAATCACCAGGTGAAAATAATTTTAATCAACAGGTGAAAATAATTTATCGGTCGCGCCAGACCAAAGCAAGATCACGTGAGCAAGATGCTTTTATGAAAAGCGAACAATGAACAATAAATGAATAAATTAATTCATTTATATATACTGAAACGCAAAAGAAACTTACCACTTGTTTGAAATGTAATAAAATTGTAACAGTTCAAAATAAAACAAACCAACAATTGCTAATTGAAACATTGGCATTTTATTGATGACATGTCAAGTTTTTGACCAAGATGCACCATCTAATCAGTTTGTTCTACAGTACAGAACAGCACAGGGTGCAATGTCAGTCCCCTTTCAATAGCGTGTGTGGCCACCATTGTTTTGGATACAGGCAGTGCATCGTCGGCGTATACTGCCTACCAGTCTTTGGATGGATTGCTGCTGGATTCTGTCCCACTCAGTCCTCAATGTCTGAAGCAGCTCTGCCCGTGTCCTGGCCCTGCCAACTACGCGTCTCCCAAGCTCATCCCACAGGTGCTCTATGGGATTCAGGTCAGGGGAGAGCGCAGGCCACTGCATGGTGTTGATGTTCTCGCCTTGGAGAAATGCAGTGGTAAAGCGAGCAGCATGGGGACGAGCGTTGTCATGCTGAAAGGTTCTCAGTTCTGGGTGGTATAGCAGGAATGGCAGCAGATGAGGTCGCAGGATGTTATCCACATACCGCTGGGCGTTAAGATTCCCATCCACAACCACCAGTGGCGTCCTGTACCGGCCTGATATGGCGGCCCACACCATCACACTTGGGCCACCCCACCTGTTGGCCTGACGCACGCAACAATCGGCATATCGCTCGCCAGTTCTTCTCCAGACATGCTCACGCCCATCAGGACTGTCCACACAGAACCTTGACTCATCGCTGAAAGCGACCTCGTTCCACTGTGCCAAGGTCCACCGCTGATGCTGCTGGCACCATCTCTGTCGGTTGCGGCGATTGGCAGCCGTCATCACGGGGCCTCTGTATGGTCTTCTGGCAGTCAGACCATAGTCATGCAGTCGTCTTCGTGCAGTATCATTGGAGATCCGTGGGTTTGCACGCCCCGGCGTTTCTGCCGCAGTGCGGGATGCTGGACGGAATCGATCCCGCAGGTGACTTCGGCCGATCTGCCTGTTCTGCCTTGCAGTGGTGACTCTTGGCCTCCCTGATCGAGGTCTGTCATCTGCAGAGTTGTGAAGGGTGTCTCTGTCCACCAGGGCCGATATCGTCTGGTGTGAACAGCCAAGGCGACGTGCCACCTCACGGTAGCTCAGTCTGCCTTGTAGCATGCCCAGGGCACGCTGCCGTTGATCCCTTGACAATCGTGGCATGTTGATAGAAATGCCCATTTTGCACTGGCCTTTTTAAAGCCAATATCAAGACATCACGTGCAGCTCATTAAAATCATCCCGTACCCCTTGGCTAATCACTGACAGTCAAAACGGCTGTTCAACAGCTGTGCTATGAAGTGACCATTGAAGGTTCAAGTGACCATCCGTGACCGTTTTGTCTGACAGTGGGGACACTATTGTCCACAAATAAGTTCACACATTTACTACACGCAGTGTTATTGTTGATATTTAAAGGTTTCAAAGGTGGTAAGTTTCTTTTGCGTTTCAGTATATATATATATATATATATATATATATATATATATATATATATATATATATATATATATATATATATATATATATATATATATATATATATATATATATATACAGTGGAACCTTGACTTACGAGTGCACCAACTTACGAGTTTTCCGAGATACGAGCCGTCGCTCGGGCGGTTTATTGCTTTGAGATGCGAGCCGAGATTTGAGTTACGAGCTTTCGCCACCCGCCACCAGGTGGGTTCCGGTCACGTGGTTATCTTGCCGTGCAAGCATATCTGCCGTATATCGCTGCTGTTTTGTTTTTGCATGTTGGTTATTTTGGAGCTTACGCCAGCCGCCACCAGGTGGGTTCCGGTCACGTGGTTATCTTGCCGTGCAAGCATATCTGCCGTATATCGCTGCTGTTTTGTTTTTGCATGTTGGTTATTTTTGAGCTTACGCCAGCCGCCACCAGGTGGGTTCCGGTCACGTGGTTATCTTGCCGTGCAAGCATATCTGCCGTATATCGCTGCTGTTTTGTTTTTGCATGTTGGTTATTTTGGAGCTTACGCCACCCGCCACCAGGTGGGTTCCGGTCACGTGGTTATCTTGCCGTGCAAGCATATCTGCCGTATATCGCTGCTGTTTTGTTTTTGCATGTTGGTTATTTTGGAGCTTACGCCAGCCGCCACCAGGTGGGTTCCGGTCACGTGGTTATCTTGCCGTGCAAGCATATCTGCCGTATATCGCTGCTGTTTTGTTTTTGCATGTTGGTTATTTTGGAGCTTACGCCAGCCGCCACCAGGTGGGTTCCGGTCACGTGGTTATCTTGCCGTGCAAGCATATCTGCCGTATATCGCTGCTGTTTTGTTTTCGCATGTTGGTTATTTTGGAAAATTTCTTAGTTTTAACCATGGGTCCTAAGTAATTGAGTGCCAAGGGCAGTACTGAGAAGAAGAAGAGGATGATGTGCTTGGATATAAAACAAGCAATCGTCGAAAAACATGAGCGAGGTGTGCGTGTTGTCGACTTGGTGAGGCAGATGTGAAGGCAGCTGAAGATTTTATTATAACTTTTGCCGAACTGATAGAAGCCGAACGATACATCCCCCAGCAAATCTTCAACTGTGACGAGACAGGGCTCTTCTGGAAAAAGATGCCGAGGAGGACGTATATAACGGCAGAGGAGAAGAGCATGCCAGGCCACAACTTGTTCAGAGTGCCGGCGATAGCTCGCCTTCTCTTTGTGGAAGACACAGTGAGATTCTTAACATCCAACAACTAATGGGACGCAAACGGGGCGCCCAGTTTAGCGGTACACACATTGATGAATCACCCTGCCTGTGAAACACCGACATGACAGGTTATAGCTGGGTCGGGATTCAAACCCAGGCTGGACAGTTTAGAGTCAAGTGTGCGTACCTCCAGTCCAGGCCATCCTGCCAACTTGTATGCTGCATACAGGTGAAATATAAAGCGCGAGATATTTTTATATATACTGCATATTTTAAAAAAAATTGGTGTGGTTTTTGGCGGGCTGGAACGGATTAATAGCATTTCAATGCATTTTAATGGGGAAATTTGATTTGAGAAACGAGCAAATTGAGTTACGAGCTCGGTCACAGAACGAATTAAACTCGTAAGTCAAGGTTCCACTGTATATGTATATATATATATATATATATATATATATATATATATATATATATATATATATATATATATATATATATATATATATATATACATATATATATATATATATATATTGATTTTAATCACCAGGTGAAAATAATTTATCGGTCGCGCCAGACCAAAGCAAGATCACGTCAGCAAGATGGCGAATCATGGAAGGGACAAGATGGCGGATCATGGAAGGGACAAGATGGTGGATCATGGAAGGGACATTTCAAATGACAACATGAAATTTTGTTCCCAAGGGAATGGGGAAAAATTTGAATTTTTTTTTTTTTGTGAAATTTGAAATGAAAGTGAACTTTTGAATGGTCTTACATAAAATTTTGAATGGATTTGCATATACATGCAATTGCCATAGAGGTTCGCTTACAAAGCTCTCTATTACATATGAACATGTAATACTTGTTAAAGAATAATAATGATACAACTTTGCATTGCAGAAAAACAGTGTTCATCACTGTAGCAATTGTCGTCTGAACTTTCTTAATCTGAGCTCAAAAGAACAACACAAGGCCACGGATCACATGACACACAAAAAACCTGTTATACTCGAAGGACTTCAACCTGGAACCAAGGTGCTAGCTTAAAACCAAACAATTAGCAAGCTTTGCTGGGATTGCTAAGGCAAAAAGTTTGCGAGCATGAAATGGTCCATTTTGTTTCAATATCCAGAAAGATATCTTCAACCATGGTGTGTTTCTTCCAGGTTATTCTTCGTGTGTCCCTGTTCAATCGGCGTCAGTCAAAATTTGAAACAGAAATGCCACCGAAAGATGCATTTGCAGTGCGTCGGCTCTCTCAATCAGGCATAATCTCAAAATCACAATTGAGAACGGCGATTTGGAAACGATTCAAAAGTATGAATACATGCATAGAGTGCACCATGGAGGTGAAGGACTTTGCAAGCCACTACCCGAAGTACGTACGCTGTTCAACTTGCCGCTTCAGCACAAGCTGCAGCCGATCCTATGCTGAACACATGATCAAGTAAGCACTGTCTAACGCTGTACTTGTGGAGTAGGTTGCACAATGAGAAGTAAACATTATTTACTTGATACAAAAGCAGTTTTTGGGATCTTTGTATTTTAGTCTTTTGAGAAACCTCACCAACATCTCGTTTCATTTTTTAAATTTATTTTTGTTTTGCTCTTGTGTTCTTTTCCTTTCCTGTTTCATTTGAGAGCTTTTGGTTATGACCGACTTGTTCTAATATAAATGTTTTTATTTGTTCTGGTGTTGATTTAATCGGCCTGCATATGTTGGCAGCAACATTTGTGCTATTCATGGGAAAGGTACATTGAGGCTTAAGGTACTGGTGGCCAGGTGAACCTGGAGGTATGCACATTTGCCTCTGAACTATCAAACCTGGGTTTGAATCTCAGCTTATCTGTAAAATGTCATCCTGATGTTTCTGCGATACATCAGTGTGTGTAACTTCTCTTGGACGGACATTGAACTGGGTGTCCTGTCTGCTTGCATTACTTGCGGACGTTAAAGGTCCCACAGTGCCTATCACAAAGAGAAAAACATAACAATGAAGTGCTTTGAGGTATCCACCATCAGGGGTCACGAGGAAATGTAAGGGATATGGTGGATAACACTCATCATTGTTACCTCCGCCACCGAAGGTGGGAGGAGGTTATGTTTTCACCCCTGTCTGTTTGTATGTTTGTGAACAGGATATCTCAAAAAGTTGTGGACAGATTCAGACAGAAATTGGTGGAGAGGTTGTGTGTGTGACAAAGATGAAATTATTAGATTTTGGTGAAGATCCTGTTCCGGATGAGGCCAAAAATGATATATAGCAGGATATTTCAAAATTGTTTTGGGCGATTTATGACAAAACTAAGTGAATGAGTTTGCTTAGGCGACAAGAACAATTCGATTAGATTTTGGATCAGATACGGATTCAGATCCGGCCTGTCAGTGGGATACAAAATGTAAACCGTGCAGCCTGGCGAAGGTATGCACTGTACCGAGTGTCGTTCTAGTGTTGTTATGTTTTTATTCCCTTTTCTTGCCAACGCTGACTGCTGGTTTTGTGCTGCAATTAACAACTGCATCATGAAGAGTATGCAAGTTATCTCAGGCACCTTGACTAAATGCCCTATTCCTGTGATCATCAGTCAAGTATCAGGCCTGGCCAGCCGCTTCATACAAAAACAGAAGAAATTGTTCCTCGGCAGACCCCACGAGGTAATAATTTGGGCCACTAAATGTTGTTGTAGTAGTTAGTTGTAGTATGGGTTTAATGAAGGCTCATGAAAGAGCAGAAGGAATCGAATGCAAAATGGGGTCAAAGGGAAAACAGTGGGATGATAACAAACAGATGCACTAAAGCACAACGAGAGGCTAGTGTTTAAGGGTGAGAACAGGGCCTCAGTTGGTGTCGGTGGGCAATGTATTAATTTATTGTTTGCTTTTCCCTCATCATTGTTTATTGCTTTTTATGTATGTTTTTCTGCAGTGCGCACACCCCAAGGCAACCGAAATATTTGATGTACAAGCCGTTCTGCTGGAAAGCATGGTAAACATACGTACATAAATGGGTTGCATGATTTCACTAAATGAAGCAATTTTATTGATATCGCATGATAAAACTTACTGAGGCTTCTCTGTACAAAAACTCCACAGCTTGTATCTGCAGTTCTTTGAGCTTTTCCTGTTATAGTTAACATCTCGGGTTATGCATCTCCGAATGACTACTGCTGTTGATTTTTCTATAGGAACATGATAACGCAGTGCTCGTGTGGACTTCAGCAGTCTTGGCTTTACTTTGACAGCATGGCCAGCCATTTGGCTCTGAATCCCAATCATAGCTGCAAGATCTGCTCACTCCCCGAAGACACTCAGTTGTCAAACAGAGAAGCTGGTAAACCCAACCTATTCTGCATTTGCTTTCCTAAGTGCAATGCCAGGCTCATGGGTAGATTTTCTGTTTTCTTGATTAACTCTGCTATCAGTTGTACAGTTTATCTACTTTGTATATCGACACTAATCCTGCATTAGGGATTGCTGTGGCTGAGATGGTTTTGCTTGAACACCATGGAGATGGTTTCTATTCAAAAAAAAAAATAACTTGAGGTTAAAACATTTTTGTGTGTTGCAGTGGTGGCAAGTACAAAGGGAAACAACTGGAGCACCATCATTGCTAATGCGTAAGTGAACAGTCTTTCAAGGCCTTACATAATGGGATGGGGGTCGTCCAAGGTTGTTACCCTGCACTCACGAAGCAAAAAGCAGGGTTAGGCATTCGGTTGCGTACATACGTGTGGCGTGCGTGTCTGCATTTTTAAAATTCATTTTCTTGGCAACCATTGTTCTGATTGACACAAAAAATTACTGTAGGAGCACCTCTGCCTGTAGAATTTTTTATTCATAATTATGATGTCATATGTCACATGGTACGGATGCCATCTTTGAAAAATGTTACACCACTATATCTCCGAAACCGCTCAATGGAAAAAATTCAAACATGGCTCCTTGTCAAGTACTCCCCATGGGGAATAAGATATGTTAATGATGATGTCATCGCTGCCTTAATTATGACGTCATAATTTGACACTTATAACGCTTCATCCGATCAGTATGAATTTTTTTTCTCTCTGCAACTGTTGGTCTGCTGGACAGGAAATTTTCACCATGGGAGCGCCTCCTCCTGTAGAATACTTTAATGATTATGACATCACAGGTCACGTGGTAGAGGCGCCATCTTGGAAAAACCGAAAAACGTTGCGCCTCTATTTCCAAAACCACTCATTGGAAAAAATTGAAACCTGAATTTGAAACGTGGCTCATTGTAAAGAACTCCGCATGGGGAATAAGTGTTGTTAACGATTACGTCATTGGTGCCTTAATTAAATCACCTTTAGAGGCCATTTTTCCCCGCAAGCGGGGGTTGGCCTTTTTCAGGCACCGTGGTTGTTGTTGTTTTTTTCGGGTCCCCTTTTTGAAGCAATGTTTTACGGCCGGATGCCCTTCCTGCCACCAACCCTGTTTGTCGCCTTTTACGACAAACAGGGAATTACCAGTGAACTGGTACTCAATTAGCCGACCTCGGAAGGATGACAGGCTGAGTCAACCCCCCTGGCGTTAATTCAGTGATCGACCGGGATTCGAACCCAGGATCCTAGGATCCTAAGCTGGCACCCTAGCCGCTAAGCCAACGCCAGGCTAGGGTGTTGACACCGCCAACGCCTTAATTATGACATCATAATTCGACAGGGGACAACGCTTAGTCTGATCAGTTTAAAATTTCTTGAGCGTGATCTACACAACAATTATATTATAGAATATGAATTTATGATGTCATCGCTCACGTGGTCTGGCAGCCATATTGGAACAAAGAAAGAAAAAAAAACCTTCAAAATCAGAAGAGTTGACTGCACCAAGTTGACTGTGTGGGGTAAGTATTCTATGAGTACCATCTAGTTTTATTTTTGTTGTTGAAGTTGATTGTTGCAAAATACTGAATGTGACAGCAAGCTGAAGCTAGATCATTTGTCAGTTTATATCTCACTCTACAAATATACCATCACTATTCCATGGGTAACTTTTAATACTTTTTATTCTAAACAGCGACAGCGCCTCATCAGGTGACTTTACATTGTTACCTAAATGCAAAAATACTCTTTATATATACATTTTTTTGACATTCATCATCTGACAAGTTTGAGGGATTTGAGTCACATACATTGCATTTTTTATGTCTATACAACATTGAGGATCATGGAAGAGTGAGGTGACTGATGGGAAAAGGCAATGAACGGGCAGTGTGGCAACAAGGTGGACACGAGCAAGGGATTGAATTAACAGAGAAAGAGGGGAGGAAACGTCGCAACCGGCAAGCAAGAGGGCTGGGCCAACCCATGTTAAGGGGGTAGAAAAGATTATGGGCAGTGAAGGGTGAATTATGTGAGAAGGTAGTGTATCACCCGCTGAAACCCTGGAGGGAAATGTGGGAAAGAGCTGTCTCGGGAAAGCGGTTCTATAAATGTGAGAAAAGAGAAACAGGAGTTGGGATGTTCATTCAGCCTGGATTTTGGAATGTAACCAGGAGGGTATACTGGAAGAATGTGTAAAACTTGGAAGGATGGAGGACTGAGAGCAGAAGGAACTAGAACAGCACTCAGTAGAGAGCATACCTCCGCCTGGTTGGCCATATCACTCAATGGTGAAGAATCACTTAAAAAATTCCACTGGCTGGATCCAGATCTGGATCCTCACCAATTTGAATCGATTCTTCCTTGTCACACACACATCCTGTCCAACAAGTTATGGATGGATTTGGACGAAACTTTTTGAGATATCCTGCTATGTATAATTTTTGGCCCTATCTCCCAATGGTGAAGAATTACTTTTAAAATTATAGTAGCCAGATCCGAATCCGGATCTTCACCAACATCTAATCATTTCGTCCTTGTCACATACACTACATCTCTGCCAAATTTCATCCGAATCTGTCCACAACTTTTTGAGATATTTTGTTCACAAACAAACAGACAGACAGACAGACAGGGGTGAAAACATAACCTCCATTCACCTTTGGTGGCGGTGGTAACGAGAGGCAGCAAAAAACAGAGGCCATGGAACTGCATACAACAGAGAGAGCAACAGGCCATGTGCTTCGGCTTCATTGTGGGAGATGCCAATAATGTTGAGAAGTTTATAATCCACAGCTGCTAGGAGAGCTGGGGTGCCATTCCATTGGGAAGAGCAGTACTCCTTTGAGCTACGGAGAAAGGCCTTGTGGGTTGTGAGCATTTCTGATTTTTCAGTAATTGACTTGGAATGACAGAGGATCCAGGAGCGGTCATGGCTGATGGTGAGGCTAAGATGTTCAATATAATTTACTTCTTCCAGTGGCTCTCCATGGGAATGGATGGTTAGGTTTATTGGATGATAATTCTAGAGTGACATGGTGTGACGTAGATTTCCTTGAATTTCCCTGGATAGAGTGAGATATGGTGCAATGAATGAATGAATGAATGATCGTTTTAAGGCCATTTTCCCCGCTAGAAGCGGGGGTTAGCCGTGCGGGCCCCGTGACAACCATGGTTCCCTGTTTGAGGCAATGTTTTTATGGCCGGATGCCCTTCCTGACGCCAACCCTTGGTCACGCTCTTACGATGCGCAGGGATACGGTGTACCTATTCAAAATCGGGGTACACACCGTGATCATTCATCCCAGCAAGCTGGTACTCAATTTGCCGACCTCGGAAGGATGACAGGCTGAGTCAACCCCCCTGGCGTTAATTCAGCGATCGACCGGGATTCGAACCCAGGATCCTAGGATCCCAAGCCGGCACCCTAACCGCTAAGCCAACACCAGGCTTTTAATGGTGCAATGTGAGAGGATAATATAGGGTCAGAACAGAATGGGTTGGTAACATGACATTTTGAGATGAGCACCAAGTCGAGATATTCTTCTTAAACTTGAGCATTCTGCTGTGATGCTGTTTGAGGTGTTGGGGGTGGCGTGGAGGTGGACGGGGGAGGGGAGGGGAGGGGAAGGGGAGTATGTACCAGAAACAGATATGACAAGGCACCACTATAATGTTGAAGGAGGAAACTGATAGAAAAGTTCATGCTTGAGAATGGCAAGATTCCATTTTTCTGGGTTGCCTCAGGATGGACACATACTTGTTGTGAGTCTTGTAGATTGACCCAAAGTTGCTGTCAATTAGATGAGCCTTCTATATTTGTAAAGCAAGCTATTTGACTGCAATAACCTACCACAAGATTCAGTGTACTCGGGCAGAGAGTATAGATAGGATAGCGGCAGACGGGGTGGGAAGGTTTGTGCATGAGAATTTAGGTTTTGTGAAAAAAGCACATCCTTTTGTCAAAGGGCAGAATGCAGGCCTTCCCAGTGGGCCTGTGTGAACAGATAGATTCTGTGACGTTGAGGTTGCTGTCTACCAATAGCCAGAGAGATTTAGGCTTTGACAATAAAATGGTCAGAGGAGCCAAGATGAGTAGAGGAGCAAGAGGAAAGGTTGGATGGAAAGTTGATCATTACCAGCTAAAGAAGGGAGGATATACCAGCTGCTGAATTCCAGGCCGGAAAGTTTACAGATTGTGTCATATGCACAGAGTTGCAGCAAGCTTCAGCTGCAATGCAATGGCTGCTTGTTGCAGGGCTAACCCCAGTGAGCTGCCATTGTAGTGGCAGAAATTGCATATTTTTCTCTATACCGTTTTTGGCCCCATCTCTCAATGGTGAAGAATCATTTGGAAAATTAAAATATTCTCGTATTCGGATATGGATCTTCACCAAAATCAAATAAATTTGTCCTCTCAAACAGGGAACCATGATTGTCATGGGGCCCGCAAGGCTAACCCCCGCTCTAGCGGGGAAAAATGGCCTTAAAACGATCATTCATTTATTCATTCTTGTCATACATCCAACCTGTCCACCAAGTTTCGTCCGAATCTGTCCATAACTTTTTGAGATATCCTGCTCACAGACAGACAGACAAACAGGGGTGAATACAGAACCTCCGTCGGCCTTACACATCATGGTATTCATGGATGTTACATTTTAAGAACAAAGTAAAAAAACTTAATTGAGAATAAAAACAAACAAACATTGTAGTATTGCCATAATCTTTAGAAGCAATTATATAAAGTATTGTTCTGAAAATAAAGATTTTTTGTATTCGTACAATTTTGCTGATTCGGGATCATCACTTATGCACTATTTGAACGGTGCCACACAGTCAATTTGAATTGTTTCGATTTATACTATTTCTTCTTAATTGCAGATAATCATTTGGTAACCATACTGTCATAGTATTTGGTCTATTTTATTTTTAGATGGATATTGCAGATAGCTACTTGCTTGGACATCAAAACCACCGTATCAGTGTTCCGAGCAGAGTTTAACACCCTCTATGATTGGGCGTTTCCGCTAGGCTATGGGCGAAGACAAGACATGTGATTGGATGATCGCCTGGCAACAGACTATGTGGGCTCAGAGTGGTCACACGTTATTTGCCGTTGTTGAGGCAAGGTCACAAGGGGGTTGGTCTCTTGAGACTTCATCAAAACCAGAAAAAAAGAAGCTGAGTTTTGTCATGGGGGTGCTGAGCACCACCACTGGTACAGGATGTGTGACCCAAAATGCTTGTGGTTGGGCCTGTACAACATTACATAGCTTGATGCAGTGCCTGGACTGAACCAAACAGATTCGTTTCCTGCAGCTAGAAAGTTGAACAAGCTTTGGAGGATCGACTGTGTGATAAAAGTTTTTGCAGGATGAAAATGTGCAACCGAGTTCTGGCTACCTGGAAACCAGACACACATCTTAATAAAGACGAGTCTGTCTGCATTAGCAAACTAGAACAGCACTCGGTAGAGAGCGTTCCTCTGCCTGGTTGGCCATATCACTCGATGGTGAAGAATCACTTAAAAATTCTACTAGCTGGATCCGGATCTTCACCAAAATTGAATCTATTCTTCCACGTCACACACACAACCTGTCCCAACAAGTTTCGTCCAAATCTATCCACAACTTTTTGAGATATCCTACTATGTATAGTTTTTGGCCCTGTTTCCCAATGGTGAAGAATCACTCAAAAAATTCTACTAGCTGGATCCGACTCCACATCTTCACCAAAACCTAATCATTTTGTCCTTGTGACATACGCTACATTTCTGCCAAATTTCGTCCGAATCCGACGACAACGTTTTGAGATATCCTGTTCACAAACAAACAAACAAACAAACAGACAAACGGACAGACAGACAGGGGTGAAAACATAACCTCCATCCACCTTTGGTGGCGGAGGTAAAAATAAGGATGATTAATTTTTTTCAAACAAATTTTGAGAGAGGTATGCTAACTGTCATGGCAAAGAAGGTGAAGCAACGTTTCAGTTGAGTGCCTCTTCAAAGCAAGAGGCAGAACAAATTTGTTTTCCTTTGAAAAAGAACTCACGCCCAAAATTTCACCTCATCTTCTTTCCCACAGCAGTCCCACAGCGTGCCTCTTTCAACATTTGATTGAGAAAATTCATTTTCCTAGATACACTTAGCCTGCAGCCTTTGTGTTTGCTCAGCAGTTCCTGTCGTACTGGGACAGGTGACACATGGGGATGCTCCCACGCAATGCCTGACTTCATCGGATTTGGCAAAAATGTAGGATTTTTCCGTGGTCTTAGTCTCTCTCATATGCCACATGTGTTTATTGAGGACAGTGCCAAGCCTTTATTTATCCAGATATCTTACCACCACCAATCTGAATAATTGCTATATATATGGTGCCCTCCATAAATATTGGAACAGTGAAGTCAAATTTGTTATTATTGCAATAAACTCATGAAATTTGGATTTGAGATCAAAAGATGAATATGAGGCAAGAGTACATAAGGTCAGATTTTATTTATTGGTATTTCTATGTAAACATGTTTTACCATTGTAGAGCAAAAAAAAGTTCAGTCCCCCTATTTTAGGTAAGCATAAATATTGGAACAGATCAAGCCAAAGTAAATTAAAGTTGTGTGGTAGTGTCTTGTTCACGGAAGGACCAAAACAGGCTTTAACTCTTGAGGCTTTGTTCAATTTATTGGCGTTATATGCACCTGAGGGGAATCAAGAAGACCTTTTGGCTTTTTTAAAACCAATGTTAGGTGTTACCTCCCCAAACTTCCAGTTACGGTGCCCTTCAGAGTCTTGAGCGGGAACACGGCAGAAAGATTTGTTATTTTGAGTGTTCTAATAAACCATGGTAAAACCACACAAATGCAATTGTAGAACAAAACAAGTAATTGTATTATGAACTCTTACATACACAATAATAACACTATTAAAGAAGGTACAATGAAAATATCACTTGCATCAAATGAACAATACATATGATGGTACCACCCTTCCCCAATGCTCTCAAAGCAATAAACTCACGATACGCCAAACGTGAGTGGAATGTAACATTCCCCAAAGTCCGTGCACAGATCCCCACGCTGGTTGAAGGTCAAAGTCGTGCAGAACGGCAAATCAATAGGCAGGTATTGGCGCGGCTGTGGATGAGGAGTTACGAGGTGAGAGGTTGATATGGGAATTGAGCTGATATGGAAACCAACGGCAATCAACACGATGAGGTCGATATGGAAATCCCAGCAACAAACACGATGCACCAGGCGGACGGTATCCTCGAGGGAAAATGGCAGATCGGCCTGTAATGAAGGCTCTTGCTTTCTCTCCAACAATAGCTCACACTTGGTGATAAAACCTGAGACGCAGGTTTAATTGCAATCGCAATATGTGACGATGTCACGGGCAATCCCTTTCCCGGGAAACCTCAACTCATTCGCGGCCGATATCAAAAACATCCACTCGCAGCCTCGATGCGACTCACAGCTGTGTCTTCCTCTCCCTGCTGATCTCGATCCTCGCTCCTCTTCCGGTTTTTCCTTTTTCCTTCACAAATGTTTATTTTTACATTTTACTAAAGTCATCTCCATTTCACACAGAAATCTTAACAACAATATTACCTGAAACTAAAAATCCGACAAGTAAATAATAACAACAAAGGCGGAAGTGATGAATCCGTAACGCCAAATGCATTTATTCCCGAAACACAATCGGAGAAAATGAATTTAATAATAACTATATACAATGAAGTAAAATAAAACCTATAAAAACGAAGGTCCCTCAGTCTCCAGTCACAAGCACAGACTGTGTGAGGGACTAAACCGGGTATGACTTAGATCTCTAATTTTTTTTTTATGGGATATTGCCCGCCACAAACCCAGAAGGCCACTCGAGGTGGGGGCTACACAAAGAAAACAAAAGCAGAAAAACCAGCCCCTTGGATTGAAACAAGACAAATGTAAAAGTTGTCTCTTCACAGAACAAAAAGGGCTGGGAGGGGTTAACTCGTCTGCTTTGAGACGACAGTGTGTCTACCCCCATTAAACAGCTCTGGTGGCAGCGGGGGAGCAGGAAGATGGGCATGGAGCAGGTGATGAGGCGATGGGCAGAATGATGAGGCAATCATGATGACAAAGGTGATGAGGAGATGAACAGGACGATAAACAGGCAAGGGGGGGGGGGGAAGGGGAGATGAGAACAGCACCAGGGCCAAGGCAGGCAGGCAGGTCGACCTCCTAAAAGCTCTCCACTTCTCAATTCTCCTCAGAACTTCACAGTTCTCCTCACAAAAGCAGTGATCTCCTCAGCACACTGTTGATTCTGATCTTGGTCTCATCTGTCCATAAACTTTGTTCCATAACTCAACGACTCGCCCCTGTACTTCTTGGCAAATTCTAATCTGGACTTACTATTTTGGTGCTAATGAGACATTTTCATCTTGCAGTGTAGCCTTTGTAATTCTGCTGTCGAAGTCGTCTGCGAATGGTAGATTTTGATACTTTCACCCCTGCACTCTTGAGGTTGTTGCTGATGTCACTGACAGATGTTTTAGGGTTTTTCTTCACAGCTCTGATGATTTTTCTGTCATCAACTGCAGTTGTTTTATTTGGCCGACCTGGCCATTGTCTATTGCTAAGTACAATGCTGGTTTATTAATTTTTCAAGATATTCCAAATTGTTGTATTTGTTATGCCCAATTTTTGTGCTATGGTTCTATTTTAATTATTCTGTTCTTTCAGCTTCCAAATTGCTTGTTTTGCTTTCATAGACAGTTCTCTGGTCTTCATGTTGGTTTATGCCGAATAACCCCAAAGGCAGACTCCCTAGGCAAAATTAAATGATAAAAACCAAGACTAGACATTCACAGCTCTTTTATATGTGAACAATCAATGCAACAAGAAACACCTGTCAGTCATTTATTCCAATACTTATGTTTACCTAAAATGGGGTGACTGAACATAAAAAGTGCTGTTGTTCTGCAATGGTAAAACATGTATACAAAGAAATACTAATAAATAAAAGCTGATCTTCTGTACTTTTGCCTCATATTCATCTTTTGATCTCAAATCCAAATTTCTTCAGTATATAGCAGTAATAACAAATTTGACTTCACTGTTGCAATACTTATGGAGAGCACTGTATATACAGACTTGGCATTTAATATGGAATATATATTTTTTTTCTTGACTTGGGTTTAATTTCTGAACTCGGTGTATCAATCTGGTGAGTTTCCTTTACGCTTCGGTGATTTCTTTGTTAAAAGAACCATGTCACTGATTGTCTGTCGCAGCAAGAAGTCAATAACAGGATTATATCACAGGTGGTGTGACAAAATGTACGGACAGGTACATTTGACGATTGGCTTCACAATCGGGTATATAAGGGTTTTTGCATTCTGTATTAGTGGAAAACAACTGCTGCACGTCTACAAAAGTTATTGCTGCTTCCCCTGGAGATGGTCCGTCAACTTGACAATGCTGTTTGTCATTTAGTGGTGGCTTTACGAAATTCCAGCATGAAACAGCGTGCTATTGCTCGGCAGTATGACATCACTCAACGTCAGGTGTCAAAGATCCTGAAACGAAATGCTCAGAGGGGTGTCCCTACTCCAATACCGAGGTCAGGACGTCCCCGCAGAACCACAAGGAGGGATGATCGCCAGCTGCACCGGTTACCTGACTGCTGCAATGCAATGGCCGTACCAAGTCAGCTAATCGGCTAAGGGCTGAGTGGCAGCAACTTACAAATGTGCCTGTATCCAGAAGGCTAGTCAACCAATGACTGGTTCAAGCAGGCTATCGTGCCAGGCATCCCCTGAGAAAGCCACGTCTGATCAGACAACACCGCCAGAGCCGATTGCAGTGGGCCAGAGAGCACCGTCAATGGCAGCCAGGACACTGGAATCACGTGATCTTCAGTGACAAGTCTATATTTCTGGTCTATCGTCAATATGGCCACGTCCGAGTGCGCAGACAAGTGCATGAAGCCTACAACAAAAATTGTATAGTGCCAAGAGTCCAAGCTGGAGGTTGTGGGGTGACCGTTTGGGCTGATTTTCATGCAGGGGGCAAAACTGACCTGGTTGTTCTGAATGGAAACCTGAACCAGTTCAAGCACAGGGCCATTCTGGAAGAAACATTGCTTCCATTTGTTCATGCAGCCTTTCGAGGAAACTTTGTCTTCCAAGATGACAATGCACGGCCTCATCGTGCTCGCATGATCCAACACTTTCTTGCTGACCATGGTTCAGAGCATATGGAGTGGCCTGCCATGTCCCCGGATATGAAGCCGATAGAGAACTTGTGGGCAGAATTAACTCGTCAAATCGACAACTTGGACCAGCAGCCTGCCTCTGTGCGTGAATTGCAGCAGGCTATTGTAACTGCATGGCAAGCGATTCCTGTCCAAACCTTGGCAAATCTCGTGAACAGCACGCCTCAACGTGTACGTGCTCTCCTGGATGCTCGTGGGGGTTACACGAAGTACTGAACTGTAATTTTACTGTCCGTAATCCCAGTCGTAATTTAACTTTTGTTTTTGTAAAAAAAAATTTTTGGCTAATGTGCAAAATAAAGAGATACTTCTGGAAAACGCACAGAAGTGTAACACAGTACTGTCCGTGAATTGAGTTCGATATCAGTTTACATCACTTTCAAGGATCAATTTACTTGCTTCGAAATGTCAAATGTGGTTTTTGTTTCTTTTAAAGGTCACATTAACAAAATCTAGAATAATTTCAACATAATTCCAATGAACTTTTGGTTCTAGGTCATCTTGAAAAGTAAGTTCACCCCCACAAAAATAATATTCCATATTAAATGCCAAGTCTGTATGTATATAATCTCCTGCTTTGTGCATCGTCGTCCTGTGCTTCTGATCGTAAGCCCTCAATTTATCGTCTTTGTTCTTCATTCATTCGACACTTTTATTGCTGTGCAGATACTGCCAGTCCTTTTAATGAATGATACAACTTCGGCTGCCTCACTGAATTTAAACATTAATGGCCTGAGCACCTCTAGCTTGGACTAGAATATTTTGTCATGCTTGCCAAATCCAGCTTGCCATTAAATGTTTGTCCCACGGATGAGGGTTTCGTGATTATAGATTCCTTTTATTTTCTGCACCAAGTTGGAACCAACAAACAAAATGTTTATTTTTTATATCACCTGCATTCCTGTCTTTTTTTTTTTCTTCCTGGTAACACGTTGATTTACCATCTTGATCACCTGGTTCTCCGGTTCACTTGTCTGGCCCTTTGATCTGGGTATGGCTTCTGCATTGGGGCATTGTTTGATTTTGCTCATCCACTTAGGGGCCTTGCTTAGCTTTTGCATGCCCCGTTATTGACACAACTATTGGAAATGTAACTACTTTCATTTGTGGTATGCACTATTAAATTGTGAGGTTAAAAATATGTATTTATTTTGCAGTGATAAAGCATCCAATGAGGAATCAAAACATAATGTGGAGCATTTGTGCATCACGCAAAGCAATCAAAACCTGCCCATAAAGGTCAGTAAACAATTTCACAAAATAGTGTTTGGATGATTGTTCCTTTAGTGGCCCAAGTTGGTGAGATGTAAGAGAGTGTTTGCTCGGTTGTGTGGTTTAACATTGCCATTTTACTTGATGCTTCATCTCCACAACATAGGGCCTTATCCCTGTCTTATGTGCATGATTAAATCTGTTACTGAGACTATGCTACACCCTCATTTATGATCGGAATAATGAAAGATTCGGAATAAAGATTTTTTATAATATGGATCTTACGTCAATCCAATATTTCCTTAGGATAATTGTTTTGCTGTCATGTTCACCTCTAGTTTTGTTTTCGTCAGCCTGTCAAAGCTGAAACTGATGTGGAGAGAAAGTGCGATGTGCTTACAGAAGGTGCCTCCAACAGGTGGGATGTTCCATCCATTGATTGGATTTTTGTGGGGAAATATATAATCGAAAATGGTGATGTATAAATGGTGATGAGCTTTATTCCGTGTAGCACATTATGGTGGATTGTCAGCAATTGTGTAGAATAGCCATTCGACATCAATATTACAAGTAACTTACCAGTTACCATGTTCAATTCCAGAAGAAAGATAGGCTTCTACAACATGTAACTGTATCTCACCTGCGGTTCGGAGAAGCAATCAATCATCTCGGGGTGAAATGAAATGAAGTTGATAAAATCATCCCCAGGGAAATTGTTTTTGAACTAATAGATTAAATTAATGTGCTGTTTATAGAGCGCAGGCATAATGGGTCAAAGGGCCTCCTCCTGTGTCAAATTACCTTGTGTAGGGTGCAGACAGGCAGAAAGGATTGTTGAAATAGATGTTTGCTGTCTCGGAGGGTCTGGAATGAAAAACATTGTTAAAAGGATGAATGTCATTGTGCTGGGTCATTGCAGGTAAATTTTGGTAGTTGCACATGCAGGGCAAATGAAAGAGGTAAAACTTACTCTGAGGAGATGAAGGATAGGTGCAGGTTATTGGATAGCTGACTGGATGGAATTCTTGATGCTTTGGAAGCTGCTGTATGGTTCCTGGAATGAAGTATGAGCAGGATATGAATTGCCGAGAAGAAATGAGAAAGGCAGGTAGAAAAGGAAGAGTTGTCATTGTGAGGGATTTTGAGATTGGGTCCAGATACAGGGAAATCGCAGGGCAGAGGAATAATTTCTACATTGGGGTTGTGAGGTTGTTTTCTGCCGTTTTTCCAAGAATAGGAGAGGTAACAGGGGTCATGGGCAGAGCAATAGATGTTAATTGGTTCACGAGTTATCAAGTGACCACTATATTCGTCGTGTGTGTGTGTGTGTGTGTGTGTGTGTGTGTGTGTGTGTGTGTGTGTGTGTGTGTGTGTGTGTGTGTGTGTGTGTGTGTGTGTGTGTGTGTGTGTGTGTGTTCGCAGCATAACTACCCGATGATATCATCCGATCTTGATGAAACTTGGGTGGGAGGTTGATATAATGATCTAGTTGTGTCCTGCCTGGAGTGGGCGTATTGCGCCCATTGTGGGCGGAGCCACGCCCGAAAAAGATGTCTTTTTAGGGGGTAATCAAGTTCAAGCTACATCTTCTCTGAGGGGTTTGGTGGACTCTGACAGGGGTTTCGATATTTGGTTCGGCCAATGTCATGTGTCTAGATTCACGGAGCTCGATATTTTTTTTTTCTTTTCTTTTCTTTTTTTTTCATCTCATTTTTCACCGAATTTTCGGTATTGTGGAGCTAACTAACCTCATAACTGATTATACATTATTTTCTATCTCATTTCAAGGTCAGTAACCTTCGTTTTGACATTTCCGGGCCTGGCCTGTCCGGGCCTGTCCGGGCCTGTTTCGGTTACAGTCCGTCCTTTGTCATTGAATACCGCTCGTTCATGAACCATCGTCGTCTCCTGACTTGTCTGTGCTTAGAAAAACTAGCAGAGTACCCGCTGTGAAAGCGATTTTGTTCCAAGCGTGCAACTCGTTCTTCTGACATATCCCTTTATTTGGGTGGTGCATAGGCAACAGTCTGCTGCTTCAATCGCTCCCGAAAATAAAAATAACCCTGGTTACGTACATGAAGCAAAAACATGCGTACTGCTTATATGCATAGATTATACATTGTGGTTATTCTACTCAGATCATTACAATTGCACTGGCCCGTAGGCTGATACCAGAGGCTTGAAGCTGAAGGCCTCTAGCCTGAACCATATACGTAGGCCTACTGTCTCCTTCACAAGGCCCATAACTCCAATTGGCTCCAACCTTTTGACATTTGATGATCCTTTTAACAATCGCTTGCTTAGATTGTTTTACACTGAATGGAAAACTTATACAGGGGGCATGGTGACTGTGAATATGACACTTCCGAAGATGTAGTAGGCTTATAAAACTGGCGGATGTATGATTTCTTTTCTCAGGTTACAATTGTCGGTGACGTCAGGCCAGCTGTCCAGCCAATGCCTATAGAGTGGCCATACATATAAGCACTTGCTCCATTATGTATATTGTCATGTGAATACCCTCCGGTTAATACCAGGGCTCGCGAATGACCAAACGGCTTTAATTGAGGCGACAACCAAATCGGATTCGGCTATAAACCGCGGGAGGAAGAAGTGAAGAGGAAGAGGCAGAAGCGCTTACCTATAGCGATCCAACCGCAGCTCCGATCCTGCAGGGGAATTAACTCAACGAACACAAGATTTTGAATGGAAAGGGAAAATAATACAAGGGTTTATTTTACAAGAGATAGCGGGACAGGAAAATACGTGCCGGTAATAAAATGTCCTAAATCGGGATCCCGCACACCTCACCTCAGAAACAAGACAAAGGAAAATGAATTACAAAAATAACTGCCCGTCGTGTAATGGTTCGTGGGTGCAAGCTTATCTGTCCGAAATGTGTCCTTCGTCCAACACGGCTCCCTCAGTCCACCTCGCCCACGAGCCCCGCCAGGCCTGAGCGACCCGCCCCACTCCAGGCTCCTCGTCGACCGCCCACGAGGTCCCGTCCACTCACAGCACGCCTCGCTCCAGCACCAAAAGCAACTGAGCTCACGATCTCCCCGCGAAGCCGATCTCCAACACGAGGCCGATCTTCAACACGAGGCACAACGAGAGCCAGGAACGGAGAGTGAAGAGCGAAAGACCAGCACGACTCCATGCCCAGAGCGAAGTGTAGTGTTCAGAATCCTGCCAGCGAGTCCTTTTGTAACTTGGCATGTGACGTCAGTTTTGGCGCGCCACCAACCAGAGCCTCGTAGCTTCCCGCCATCTGCCGAACCTCCTCGTGCCTTCCGCGCTGATTCGCTCAAGGTTGGCGCCTTCCACGCCAACCAATCACAGTCCTCCTTGGCGTGGTTCCCAGCCTGCCCGGTGTCTGATGCCCATGCCGGTGTTGTACGCGGCCGTTGCCTGTTTGTCTTCCACAGTCTTTGTAAGGGAAGGGAATTTAATTACTGTTGTGCACTAGGGACCTTTCTAAGTGTTTAAATGAGTGCGTTGCCATAAGGGACACAGGTTTGATGACAGAGGGGACGACGAACAAAGGAATCTTATCCATAATCCCTGCACTATTTAGCACGCCCTGCTCCCTCGTAGCGGGGACATCAATACAGCTTATACCGACAAACCGGACTAACATAGAACTTATTACAGGTAGATTCCCTATCACGACAGTCGGATATCTACCTATACAGATCTATCTGGCTCTATATATCACTCTACCCCCCGACATAACAATATATCTATCTATCTATCTATCTTCTATCTTCTTCTATATATATATAAAAGAAAGTTTTTGTTTGTTTGTTTGTTCGTCTGCGCGTGCTAATCTCTTGAACGGTGAAAGATAGCAGGAAACCTCTAATACAAAAAATGTCGGGACAGGCCCCGGGAAGGTTTTAGGCTAGGCAGCGAGGCCGTTCGAGGCCGCTTCGGCCGGGCTGGGCCCATTTGGCAATTAAAAGCTTAGCTGAATTATAGTAGTCAATCTTCTACGGCCGCGAGTAAAAGCTGAATTATAGTACTAAATGCATTCAAAAAGAACCAAAAATGTTGGGACAGGCCCCGGGAAGGTTATAGGCTAGGTGGCAAGGCCGGCCGAGGCCGCTTCGGGCAAACTGGGCCCATTTCACAATTAAAAGCTGAGCTGAATTATAGTCGTCAATCTTCTACGGCCACGAGTAAAAGCTGAATTATAGTAGTAAATTAATTCAAAAAGAACCCGGGCAACGCCGGGTGCTTTCGGCTAATATATATATATATATATATATATATATATATATATATATATATATATATATATATATATATATATATATATATATATGGTGCAGGTAACAAGATTTTGCATTTAGAAAGTAGTGAGAAACATTTTGAGCACAAATGTAGTGTTCTAATAAGTGAAACCTAAACAGTTTGTGGGCAGAATCTTTTGCAATTTAAATTGAGCAGCGATTTTGGATTTGAGTTTATAAAATGAATGGAAGGCAACAAAGAGAGGAACTACACTGAGCAGTGCAAGTGATAGTGGTAGAAATAAAGGAAAAATTACAGCAGGGAGGGTTACATATATTCTCTTATAGCAATCCCAGGTGTCTAAATAATATTGAGGACTGAAACTATAGTCGGTAGTGAGGATTGTGATAAAGTTGCAGTAATTGCAAACTGGTTGAATGGGGTGAGTAATTAGAACACTGGATGAGGAGATGACAATATGTACAGGTGTGACAGGAGTCAAGGTAGGATGAGGCATCAAAACAACAACAACAACAACAACAAGCATTTTAAGGCCATTTTCCCTGCAAGAGCGGGGGTTAGCCTTGCGGTCCCCATGACAGTGTTCTCCATTTTGCCCTATTTTCTGCATCTCCCCTTGTTAACCCCATTGCCCGCATTTCTTCTTCGACCATCTTTAGCCAAGTCTTTCTCGGTCTTCCCCGTCCTCTACTTCCTTCTACATTCATTCCCATCACTCTTTTCAACCAGTCACTTTCATCCTTCCTGAACACATGACCAAACCATCTCAA
Source organism: Myxine glutinosa (assembly GCF_964187855.1). NCBI lineage: Eukaryota > Metazoa > Chordata > Myxini > Myxiniformes > Myxinidae > Myxine > Myxine glutinosa. The sequence goes on along the minus strand of NC_136266.1, from coordinate 38,032,859 downwards.
CCTGTTTCTCTTCACAGCATCCATCACAGGCTCTATTCCCATCATCTTTCACAATTCATCATTTGTCTTCCTCTCTCTCAACGATGCTTCACACATCCACCGAACCATTCGCATTTCCACCCTTTCCAGCCTTCGTTGCTGCTCTACGTTCATTACCCATGTCTCACTCCCATAAATCATAACACTTCTCACACATGCAGCATACACCTTTCCCTTCAGCTTCAATGACACTCCCCTCCTCGTCAGCACGCCACTCAGTTCCCGAAACTTCTTCCATGCACACCTCACTCGAGCAACCGTTGCCGAGTCTGATCCACCTTCTCCATTCAGCATGTCTCCAAGGTAACAAAATGTTTTCACACCTTCCAGCTTCACGCCATCTCCAAGATCCAACTCAACATTTCCTCCATCTGCAGCTCCCTCTGTGCACACCTTACACTTGAATGTAGCTGCCACACTGGTTAATGACCCTCTCAAACCACTACATTTTTGATGAACCCACTCAGCGCACATTGTACATTGAATGGAATTCACTCCGACACCCTTCCTGCACACAGTACACGGCCACTTCCCAGTTCTTTCCACCTCACCACATGCTTTACCACTTGCCATCACCTTCGTTTTTACGATATTCTCCTTCAGACCTTTTGTCTCCATACATTCCTAACACTTGTTCATCTTCTCCTTCAGTCCATCCATACTTTCTGCAATCACCACCAGATCATCTGCATGCAACAACTCCCACGGTAGACCCTCCTTTACGTTCTAAGCCAGCACCTCCATCACAGCTACAAATAGTAGTGGACTTAGTACCGACCCTTGATGCACTCCCACCTTCACCTCAAACTCACCACTGTTCCCGTCCTTCGTCCTTACAGCTGTGCGCGCTCTTTTGTACATTGCCATCACGAATCTGATCAACCATTCCTCCACTCCTAACTTCCTCAATGCCCATGTCACTACTTCACGTGGAACCCTATCGAATGCTTTCTCCAGATCTACAAACCCAAGAAACAACTTCTTCCTCTTCTCCATATACTTCTCCTGCAACTGCCTTACAATAAAAAGCGCGTCTGTCGTTCCTCTTCCTGGCATAAATCCAAACTGCATTTCGTCAATCTTCACTTTCTTCCTTATCCTCCTCTCCAACACCCTTTCCAATACCTTCATTCCATGCTCCAATAACTTTATCGCTCGATACGAGCCACACTCCAGAGGGTCACCTTTCCCCTTGTATAGAGGGACGAGCGTACTCAGTTCCCAATCCACTGGAATGCGGCCTTCTTTCACCACCAGATTGCAGATCTCTGTCATTCTCTTCACACCCCAATTTCCCGCTGCCTTCAACATATCTCCCACAACTCCCGTCGGCCCTCCCGCTTTTCTACTCTTCATTGCTTTTATCGCTTCCTCAACTTCCTTCTCGGTTATCTTCTCTGCCGGTCCAAAAACTGGGTTACTCTCTATGTTGCCATCCCATTCATTCTCTGCATTCAACAGTATTTCCATATATCTCTTCCATCTTCCTTTAATTCCATCTGGGTCCACAACGATTTGTCCCACTTCATCCTTCAAGCAACTCACCCCCATCACATCACACCTCTCTTTCGCTATCTGCTTTGCAATCCTGAATACTGCTTTCTGACCCTCTTCCGAATCCAAGCGCTCTCCAAACATTTTCCTACATGCCTCCTGTGCCTTTGCTACCTCTTTCTTTGCAGCCTTCTTGGCTGCCTTATAACTTTCATGCTCTGCCTTTTCTGCCCCCATACCCTTCTCCTTCTGCCACTCCTTGAACTTCTTCCTCTTCTCGTCAATCTTCTTTCCAACTTCATCATCCCACCACCATGTTTCCGAGTGCCTCGGTGGTCCTTTTGTCCATCCACATACCTCACCAACGGCTCCCAACAGACTATCTTTTATTGACATCCAACCACTTTCAAGCTCAACCACATCATCCTCCACCATACTCAGCCTCTCTTTTAATGCCTCCCTCACTGTCACCTCTTTCAACCTCCACACCTTCATTCTCGGTTGGTACTTCACCCGCCGAGCTCTCCTCGCACCTTTCACCCTTATGTCGCAGACAACCAAGTGGTGCTGTGAAACAGCCTCCTCCCCCGGGATCACCTTTGTGTCCCAGAGGTGCCCCCTATCTTGCCTACGCACCAGCAGGTAGTCAACGGTTGTCGTCGACCCACCTGACGTGTATGTAACAAGCTTATTATCTTCTTTCTGGAACTGAGTATTACAAATCAACAAATCAGCTCCATCAGCAAACTCCAAAATCCTTTCACCTTCTTCATTTCTCACACCATATCCGTAACCCCCATGAACTCCCTCAAAACCGTCCATACTCCTTCCCACATGTCCATTTAGGTCTCCTCCTATCACGACAACTTCCTCATCTTTCATGTTTTCCATCAGCTTCTCTATTGCACACCAGAACTTGTCCTTCTCTTCATCGCTCCGACCAACCTGCGGAGCATATCCCGAGATGATGTTCACCAAGAGCTTTCCAATCATCATTTTCACCATCATCAACCTTTCACTCACTCTAGTCACACTCACCACACTGTCTACAAACTCCTCAGAAAACAGGACACCAACACCATTCACGCCCTCCGGGCACCCTTGCCACACAAACTTGTATTTCTGTCCCTGCCTACCCTTCACCATTCTCACACCACTTCCCTTCCATCTCGTCTCCTGCACACAACATATGTCCACTCTTCTTCTGACTAATACTTCCACCACTTCTCCTGATCTCCCTGTCATTGTCCCTACATTCCATGTCCCAAATCTCAGAAACCGATCTCCACGTCGGGCATCAGACGTTTCGTCATAAATGGAATGATTTCCACCCTTGCTTCGATCGGGTTCCCCACCTTGAGTTTTGACGAGAGGGAGTGGGGTCCCCCACGGGGTACTTCGGGCTGTACCCTGCCCATATGTAGTCGTAATTGTCATGGTTCTCTTTTTGAGGCAATGTTTTTATGGCCGGATGCCCTTCCTGACGCCAACCCTTTTAGTCGCCTCTTACAACACGCAGGGATATGGTGTACCTATTCTAAACCGGGGTACACACCGGGTCAAGGATGAGGCATCAATATAGGTAAGAATATTGTCTCAAGAAAAGGGATGACATTCAATGTGGAATTGAGATGGATTCTGTTTCAATTAAGTTTTTAGGGAAAGTAACAATAGTAAGGTACTTGTGGGATGCTGCTGTATGGTTCCTGAAATGAAGTATGAGCAGGATATGAATCGCTGAGAAGAAATGAGAAAGGCATGTTGAAAAGGAAGAGTCGTCATTGTGAGGGATTTTGAGATTGGGTCTAGATACAGGGAAATTACAGGGCAGAGGAAGAATTTCTACATTTTGTTCAGGATTGCTATTTAATTGTAGATTAGCCTATAAGGGTGAGGGCAGTGTTTGACTTGTTTTTGGAAAATGATCCCTATTTGGTGGGTTGAGGTGTAAGCACTTAGGAATGAGTGACTGCAGCAATATTTGCAAGGTTACTGTTAAAAGTTGGACTTCAGGGTAGCAGTATAAAGCAATTGGATTTTAGTAGGGCAGGTTTAGAAGACATGAGGAGAGAGCTTGGTGATGTAGATTGTGCCAGGCTAACCAGAGGGCAATGGTGAAACTTTGAAGAGCAAATCTGTGCGAGAGCACAGAGTAATATATATTCCAGTCATGTTCAAAGTATGAGGGAGGAAGAGACCAGAGTGGCTGAGCAGGGAGGTGAGGAATAGTATTAAGGATAACCATGAGACATTTACGAGATATACTAGCGGGTACTCCCGTCCTCCGGGTGGGAGTACCCTTCTCAGGTTATTGGAGCCTGGGCTGGAGTACGTGCTGGAGAATGTGCACCGAAGTAAGACTAAATTACATGATTGTCTGCTGGCCTTGGATGGCCACTTAAAGCCAGTATTGTGGTTGGAACCAGAGGTAGAACTGTGTTTGGAACCTTTACGTAGGCTGAAGAACTGTTAAATATCCATTTTAGACTTTAGTAACATCTACGTTTACTCCATTATAGTAGGATTCTGTGTATAACCAGGATGAGATGAAAAAGGACGAGAGGGATATGGCAAGTAATGTTTAACAAAAGGACAAGACCTTATTAAGTAGATAAGGGGAAAAGAGTGAGTTAAGACAGCTGTAGGCCTGTTGAGAAATATCAGAGGGATATTAGTTATCGGTGAATGGGAGATTTGTTAAATATTCTGTTTTGCACAGGAACAGATAAAGGATGTACCAATTGCAGAGAGGATCGATTGCAGAGGTGATGAAGGGCTGTTGAGGAGTTCTGGGTGAGAGAGGAAGAAGGAAGGTGGTAGATAGGAAAGCCAAAATAATATAACTCTCCAGGGCCAGATAATATGTATCCTGGAGTACTGAGAGAGGTCACAGAGCAGATCCCCGAAATATTAGCCGATATCTTTGACAGCTCATTGGAGTCAGGACAGATAGAGAATTGGAGAGGAGCAAATGACATACCATTGTTAAGGGATCAAGCAAAACATTGAAGAACTATGGACCTGTTGCTGGAGCTTAACTTTGGTTGTGGGGAAAGTATTGGGGACTGATTAGCAATAAGATGAGGGACCATAGAGATAAATCTATTTTGATAAAAGACAGAGGGAGCTCGACTGGCTAAGAGGTTGTAAAAAGTAGAGGGCCCACTGACCTGTCTTCCATGTGAGAGCAACATGCCTTGTGTTTTTGCCTCATCGCTGAAGATGTCACTAATGTTGAGACTTCTAAGAGGCATTTGTAAAGGTTCCACATAATAAGCCGTTACTTAAGGTTAGGACTTCCCAAGTCGTCGATGGAGATGCGAATTGGTTTTTTAATGGAGAGCAAAGAGTGGCTGTGTCATGGAGACGATGTAATTAGTGGAGTAGTGCAGGGACCAATACTATAACCTTAATGATTTGTTTATTACTCCCGCCAGGGAGTAATGCATTCGATTGTGTGTGTGTGTGTGTGTGTGTGTGTGTGTGTGTGTGTGTGTGTGTGTGTGTGTGTGTGTTCGTGTTTGTGAACAAGATATCTGGAAAAGTTCTGAACGGATTTGGATGAAAGTTGGTGGGATGATTGCCCTTGGGATGAGAAAGAATTGATTCGTTTTTGGTGAAGCTCAGGATATTATTCCGGATCCAGGAATTTTTCTGGGGAATTTTTTTTTCTGTTTTACTGCATTGAAGCTTTTTTCTTATTCTTAAATGATGTTTTTCTCCTCTAATTCCGAAATATATCAAAATAAATTATCTGACAGTTAGGGCCTACTTTCTTTTTCATTTATTGTTTTGGGGAGAGGGGATGTTAAACAAAACGTATTATTCCAACTTGACCCACGGCGGGAGTATGCACTCTACTGAGTGGCGTTCTAGTTAATAACAGTGATTTGTCCAGTGGCGTTCAGAGTGAGCAGGTTCCATGGAAGAGACTGTATATATATGAAATCACTTTATGTGCTTCATTTTAATATCTTCATTCATTGATAACTTCTTGCACCTTTAGAAATGCAGGAATTTTGCAATGTTTTTATTTTTTAATTTATGATAAAACTCTGACTTGTGTTTTACAGCATTTATGATGACATCGTTATGGTGGAATTGGGCTCCGACAACGAGATGGAAATGCTCCTTGATAAGGTGAAGCAAGAGATCCTCTGAAGTGGATTGTCACCTTAACCTTCCCAACACTGCATAGCTGCCCCTATCAGTTTCGCGCAATAACAGTCGTCACAACCGCTCCTATCAGTTTCGCACAATAACAATGTCGTCACAACCGCCCCTATCAGTTTCGCACAATAACAATGTCGTCACAAAGCCAGAAGCTCCTGACATATGACAAAAATATTTAAGAGCAACATTATCACCTTGTGTAAAAGTTACCGCCGTTGTTGTTGAGCATTTCTCATTACAAAGTGAATAAGGATGGGATTTTTGGTGTCAAACGACGACCTGTGTGTTACTGAAACAGCCAGTTATCTCTTGTGAACAATCACTCAGTTAAAGTAAAGGGAATGAGTGTGTTAATGGCAGATCGATTTGTTATTAAGACTAGTTGAATACTTCACTGGGTTAATGCCAATACTTAATGCTTCACCAAATACTTACTACGACTGGAAATAACTTTCTCTAACGTACATTTGCTCCATACACAAACTTGTACTTGTCGTCCACTAACAACCAATTGGATCCCTGTTCAGTTTCCCGATTATTGAGCTCTTCCTGTTTGTGTAATTTATGGTTAGCCTATGGAGTTGGAGTAAAAAAATTCGGTTGTTGCTGTTTTGTTTTTATTTTCTATGAATTGCAGGTTATCGAAGGTGGAATTCTAAGCAAGTCTGTCTGTGTACAACAAGCGGTTTCAACATTTTTTAATGAATAGTTTGCTATTTTGTTACAAGATGAATTGACTTTTAAAAAATTACTGTATTAGACTTATTACAAGAAGAAGAAGACTGCCTCGGATATAGGATGACCTCGCTTTGAGATGGGGCACCACTTCTTTTTTTTCTTATGTTGCTGGACATGCAAGACAAATTTGTCGAAAAAGTCAAATAAATAACTTTCACACTTTGAAGTTACGTTAAAGTAAACAAACGTTTTTTTCTGAAATGATTGTCCAAAAAACATTGTCCTGACTTGATTGTCCAAGTACTGTAATTGAAATTTCTCAATGTTTCTTTTTTTTGCGCTCTCTGGCAGAACGCTCTTCTTTGAAGGTTAGTGTTTAGCAATGATTATTTTTGCATGCAACAGAGATGAACATTACATGAGGTAACACCATCTACTGTTCTGCAGCAGCCACATATAATCGTTTATGGGGCTGTTCTTATAACCATCAGCTTAAAATATGCATCAAAACTTTTTTAAAGCTTTTTTTTTCAAAACTTTTTTCCCCAAAACTTTTTTCAATCAAAACGATCTGTTCAATTCAAACAATCTGTTCAAAACAATCTGTTCAAACAATCAATGTTCAATCAAAACAAAACAAAAATTCAATTCAAAATCAAAACTTTTTCGCAAACCTTTTTTTTTTTTTGGATACATAATCGAGGCTCGTGAAAGAGCTAACATTTATCACACAAACAAATCAAACAGACAAACAAACAAAGTATATAAAATGGGGAACGGTAGACAAGATGGGGAGAGAAGGGGAAGCACATACACACAACATTTGAGAGCAGGGACATCGGGAATGTGTGGGAGGGAGAGGGCTTGGGGGGAGGCGGCGTGGGAAGGGAGGGGGGGGGGGGTGGGAGAAGTATAAACACAAGGACACCAGGGACTTCCAGGAAAGCAGTTGGTATTTCAAAAAAGTGGATTTTGGGTGAAATTAGCGGGGGTAGAAAAGATCAAGGTTTTGGATGGGGGAAGATAAGAGATGGTGGTGAACAGCTGTTTTATAGACCTGGAGGGAGGAGTGGGACTGAAGAGAGTGAGGGAGTTTGTTCCAGAGGTGGGAGAAAAGAGGCATGAAGGAGTGAAGGTGAGCAGAGAGTCTTGATTTTGGCAGTTTAACCATAAGAGGGTTGCAGGCAGATCTTGTGCGACCTGTAGGAATATTTGGGGGATAGAGCCCAGAGAGAGCTGGAGGAGCAAGGCCGTAGAGGAGTCGGTAGAAGACAGAAAGACCACCAACCTGCCTGCGATGAGTAAGTGAAAGGCCCTCGGAGGTAGCTTCATCACGGGAGATTCCAATGATTCTGAACGCTTTGGTTTCAACAGCGTGAAGACGAGCTAGGTGTGAGGCAGGAGCACCAGCCCAGAGGGGAGAGCAGTATTCCATTGAGCTGTGGATGAAAGCCTTGTGTGTGGTGAGGAGCTCAGGTGTGCCAAGGAAGGACTTCGCGCGATGGAGGATGCCCAGTCGGCGACTGGCTTTAGAGGCCAGATTTGAAATGTGGTTTTCCCAGGAAAGATCATGGCAGATAGTGAGACCCAAAAGCTTGAGTGACAGAACTTCTTGGAGCGGATTATTCAGAAAGTGGATGGGAGGGTTGTCCAGTTGGTCTTTTCGGAGAGACATCGTAAGAGTGTGAGATTTGTCAGGATTGAAAGACATGTTCCACTTGTTTGCCCAGTCTGTGATTTTGTCCAGGTCTGCAGATAGTGAGGAGCTCTCTGGCAGAACCTTTTAATTAGTTGTCCTTTCTTCCCCCCCCCCCCCCCCTCCCCCTCACTGAATCCATAACTGACACTAGAGAGTTCAGAGAACACCTTACCCCATGCAGTTTTGAGAAAAAGGACATGGGACTTAATTGGAAACAGTTTATTGGAAGAACAAGAAGAAGAATCTCGAAGTTCCCCCACCTTGAGGGCGTGAATGGCAAGCTGTTGATGCACCGTCTTTTACACCACCTGATTCAGCATGTTAAAGTAGTTATTTGTGCCTGTTGTTTGTGTCCTTTAGGACATCCCTAAATACAGTAATTTTCCTGTTTGGAATGATTTAAAATTTTGTTTCACAGACAGACAGACAGACTGAAGCAATTGCTTTACTCCTCTGTGCGCATGCGTGATCGGGACGAGATTCTATGCAATTTGCCAAATTCAGAGCCAAATTATTGCTAAACTGCAGGTTCATGCTCCGATTCCTGTTCTCCAATGTTCAAAATATAAAAGTCAATTGTAATTAAGTTCCTCGATCATAAACTGGCAGACAGACAGAGTGAACCAATTGCTTAACTCTGCTTTGTGCTATGCATTCGGGGTAATAAAGCAATGCACTCAAACAATGTGCATGCACATGAATCGCATGCATTGTGCCTCCAGGAGGAAGAAGAGCAGAAGATTTCTTTAGTTTACGAAAATAAGACGATTTGCGTTTTTGTCGATAATAATTTTGAAAAACTAGTCTTGTACTCGGGCCAATACGATATTATGTTTTGAGTACCTTTTGATGATTTTGTGGATGCCAAACTATTTGATATTAAACTACAAACATGTCAACTTTTGTTAAACTAATTTTGATCCATTAATAAAGAAAATATTTTAGACATGGCACCAGGTCGTCTGCTTAAATTCCAATGGCTCTTTGTCTTACCATTTGATTGTCGGCATTATTATATCACGTAAGTTGAAGATATTGAGATTTTGGTGAATGTCAGTTTAGCAAAACATTTATGCAGCCACTTATTCTTTCAGGATATGAGGTTTTGTTCACACAATGTGATATACAGTCACGTGAAAAAGTAAGTACACCCCATGTAAAGTTTTGACTTTTTCAACATATTTCAACATACAGCTATTTGATCTTCATTTCAACAACATTGAGAGATAAAGGTGATATAATATAACAAATGTCATGAAACATTTACATTTTGTAGTCCATTGTATAATTTAAATAAACATAAATGCAAATTTTGCATGTGGAAAAAGTAAGTACACCCCTACATTTAACACTACTTCAAATACCTAAAATTAGAATCAGGTGCACCAGCTCAGGTGCAAATGATTGGGACATCGTTCGAGAGGATCTTGGAGGAACCTGTCTTATTTAAACCTCAGACATTTAGTTTGGTTTGCTCTTTGTTGTTGAAGTGTACGGCGTCACCATGCCTAGATCAAAAGAGCTCTCTGAGGCCTTCAGAAAGAAGGTAATAGATGCCTACGAGTCTGGGAACGGATTTAAAAAGATCTCCAAACAATTTGAAATCAATCATTCGACTGTCCGGAAGATCATCTACAAGTGGAGAAGATTCCAAACAACTGCCAACTTGTTCAGGCCAGGCCGCCCCAGCAAGTTCAGCCCGAGAGCAGACCGCAATTTGCTGAAAGAAGTCTCTAAGAACCCCAGAATGTAATCACGGGACCTACAGGTAGCTCTTGCCAGTGTTGATGTCAAAGTGCACGAGTCTACCATTAGAAAGAAGCTGCACAAATTTGATCTACATGGGAGGTGTGCCAGGAGGAAACCTTTGCTGTCCAGAAAGAACATCAGGGCAAGACTAAAGTTTGCCAATGAACACCTAGGCAAAGACCAGCACTTCTGGAACAATGTGCTTTGGACAGATGAGTCAAAGGTAGAGCTATTTGGCCACAGTACCAGAAGACATGTTTGGCGAAAACCAAAGACAGCATTTGACCACGAGAACCGGATACCAACTGTAAATCATGGTGGTGGAAATATTATGGTTTGGGGCAGCTTTGCTGCATCAGGGCCTGGGCAGCTCACCATCATAGAATCCACTATGAATTCTTCATTGTGCCAGAGGGTGCTTGAGGATAATGTGAGGCCATCTGTCGGAAAGTTGAAGCTCAACCGAAGGTGGACCTTGCAGCATGACAATGACCCTAAACATACCAGTAAATCCACCAAGGAATGGCTGAAAAGAAAGAAATGGAGGGTTCTGGAATGGCCAAGTCAAAGCCCGGATCTAAATCCCATCGAGATGTTGTGGGGGATTTGAAACGAGCTGTGCATGCAAGAAACCCCTCAAACATCGCACAGCTGAAAGAATTCTGCATGGAGGATTGGGCAAAAATTTCTCCCAGTCGATGTCAGAGACTGGTAGACAGTTATAAGAAACGCCTACTTGAGGTTGTTTCTGCCAAAGGGGGCAATACCACCTATTAGAGCCAAGGGTGTACTTACTTTTTCCACATGTGAAATTTGCATTTATGTTTTTTTAAATTATACAATGGACTACAAAATGTAAATGTTTCATGATATTTGTTATATTATATCACCTTTATCTATCAATATTGTTGAAATGAAAATCAAATAGCTGTATGTTGAAATATGTGGAAAAAGTCAAAACTTTACATGGGGTGTACTTACTTTTTCACGTGACTGTAGGAGCATAAATGTATTTGACTTGCTTGGAGAACTGTCTTTCAAATGTTCTCCCCCATACACTCATTGAAAATTTACAATCAAATAAAATGCAAAACAACCATAATAGCTCCAATGTCCTCATTTCGGTTTATGTATGTATGTATGTATGTATGTATATATATATATATATATATATATATATATATATATATATATATATATATATATATGTATATATATATATATATATATATATATATATATATATCTTTTAGAGGTTCATTAGTGAGTGCCTGGGAGTGTTTTCGGCCCAAAATTATTTTTTTTGAAAAAAAGTTCGTTTTTGGGGATTTAAAAAAAATCTCTCTATGGTGTCGAAGCCTTTTTGATTAATGACAGTTGTAATGATATATAAGTGCACATTCACATAACTACAAATAATTAGAAAAAAATTCACAAACATTTGAACACAAAAAATCAAGCAATTCCGTGTACGAAGTTGGTACTAAAGCTTCTTCTTCTTCCTGAAAGCCATCATACTTAACTCAGAAACGTGACGAACGGCACATTCAGCAACACATATTCAACAAAAAGGTGAAATGATGATTTGACATTTGTGATGGATTCTGATTTGGATGTAATTGCTTTTCCATTATATTTGCCCTCATTTCAAATATGTTCGTTTCTTTTTCCCTTGAGCCATGCCGGGTACTCCAGCTATAAACACTTATATACTTTACTCGGGGTACAAATACAACTTTGGCTGGTGGGTAACATAGGCTATGTGGCCGTGGCCTCATTTGGGGGCGTGGGGGACCAAGAGAGGGGCGTAAATTCTCTATGTAAAGGTGTATGGTGTCGCACCAACTGGTGATGGTGGCAGAGGGTATTACAATTTCCTTTTTTACCTGGGCAACACTGAGGTTGAAGCACTCTTTGCACGGGTAAATTTTCCCTCCTTCCCTTCCCCCATCCCCCAAAATGGAGGAGCCTGTCAAAGCCACCCCACTCCCCAAAAAAGATGTATATGTAGTATATCTTTTCCCTCCCACTCCCTTCCCCACCCCACCCCACCCCCTTCCACTCACCCCACTCCCCTCCTCAACCCTCCCTCTCCAGCCTCCCCCCCTCACCTGGCAACGCCGGGTGCTCCTGCTATTATACTATAAGAGAGCCGTGTGTCTGTGTGTCACCATTTTTCTCGGAGGCTGAACGGATCTTCGTCACACTTTCAGGGGTTTGTCAGTGAGTGCCAGGGAGTATTTAAGACAAAAAAAAGGATTTTTTTTTTTAAAGGCCGATTTTTTGTGGGGGGGGGGGGGGGGGTTCAAAAAAATCGCTGTATGCCTTTTTGATTAATGATAGTTATATACAAGTACAAATATGCATAAATAAATACAAATCAATTACCAGACATTGGAACACAAATTAATCAAACAAATCAGATTCAATCAAACAATTCCAGAAGCGTTCAAAGCTGGGGGTATGTCTTCTTCTTCTTCCTGAACGTCATCAAATTTGTTAATGTTTCTTTTTCACCTGAGCAACGCCGAGTACTCCAGCTATAAACGCTTATATACTTTACTTAGGGTACTTTACTTTATTTGTATAATCCACCCCTCCCCCAAAAACGGAGGGGCCTGCCTCCCCACCCCCCCCCCCCCCCCCACCACCCCCCCCCCCCCCCCCCAGGCTATGCCGGGTATTTCAGCTTCAGCAGTATGTATATATGTATGTATATATATATATATATATATATATATATATACATATATACTGTATATATATGTAGATATATATTAAACCATTTAAGGAGACAAGGCAGCATGTTTTTTGTTTTTTTTGAATCGTTATAAGTAACTGTTTGAATAACAATTTGAATAACAGTTTGATCAAGAGGGAGGTAGGTGGGTGGTTGTTGTTGTTGTCCCAGTCAGTTCTGGTTGAACAGGCCAGCAGCACGTAGATAGCTGTTCAATCTCACAAGAGCGATCCAGAGATCCCTCACATCCAAGATGATGTGCTCTTGCCTAAGTGAAGGCAGGACCGCGTGGTCTTGCATGTTATGTTTTATTGTGTGTGGAGCAACCTGGCAGTGGTTGTAACATACACAACAGTGATTACAGGTGTCGTCAGTGGTGTCATCGAGGCTGTTTGTAGTGTAAATGTTGTGGGTGGTGTCCACAGGGAAGGCGTGAAAGGTGAACTCAATCAGACCTGGGGGAGTAATTTCTCTAGTAGTAGTCGCAGTCGTTGTAGTAGTAGTAGTAGTAGTAGTAGTAGTAGTAGTAGTAGTAGTAGTAGTAGTAGTAGTAGTAGATCAGACCTTAGGATGCACTGGTTTTTGTAAAACATTTTGTGGATGCGTAAGGGGTTTTCTTGTTTTGATGTCTAACTTGTTGATTTCTGATTGGGGCCAGTTTATTATTCCGCAGCTATATTGGAACACTGGTACTGTGAGCTGGTTTATTGCTTTGATTTTGTTTCTTGGGGAGAGGTATCTTTTCAGGATGAGCTTCGTTCTACGTCGGTATTCTTTGGTGACTGTTTTGTGCATGTGTTTGTGACATATTTGGTGGCCCTCTTCTACTCCGATGTATTTGTATGCTGTATTGTTGTTTCAAAGTCCATTTTATGTTGTCTGTTTTTGTTGGTTTACCTTGTACAAATGTGCACTTGGCACACTTGTCTAGTCCAAATTGGTGGATGGTTGTGCTGATTGGTGGACATGTTATATTTCAGGTAAGATATGCATTATTTCATGTATTATGTAATGGAATGTGTGATGGGTGTTGTAACTATGTGATAATATATTAAATCCTGTAGCGAGTAAAGTTTGGTTTGTGATGTTGCATTGATGGGTTGATTGACTGTCTGGAGGCAACCGAGGTTGTGGATGTACTGATGTAGGTAATTTACTGATGTGGATCCATGACTAAGGTTGTGGATTTACTGATGTAGGTAATTTACTGATGTGGATCCATGACTAAGGTTGTGGATTTACTGATGTAGGTAATTAATCTACTGATGTGGATCCGTGACTGAGGTTGTGGATCCGCCGTTTGGAGAGGTCCTTGGCTGAAAGGATCGAAACTTTGAGGAATAACGGTGCCCAGCTGTTGATCCATCCGTGCAGTTGGGAAACTTGTCAATAATTGCTTACAGGATAAGATTCTTACTTTAGGGAAGGGATTTATGTTTTGAGGCTTACAATTTAAATAAAGTTTAATATGGGATGTTGTGAAATTAGCATCACTTACAGCAATCCTTTAAATTATATTAAACTTTAGGAACAACTGATACTGTACAATTAAGTGTGTGTGTGTGTGTGTGTGTGTGTGTGTGTGTGTGTGTGTGTGTGTGTGTGTGTGTGTGTGTGTGTGTGTGTGTGTGTGTGTGTGTGTGTGTTTTATAACACCAAATCCCCAGACCTTTGCATTTATTTTTGGAGTAATAGAGCACAAACGAGTCACGTGTAAAGTTTGTCACAATGTTGCTATAGTCTCCAACTTGTCGCACTTTAATTGTAGTTTCACTTGGTCAATAGATGGCAGCACTTATTAACATTTATGTTGCTCACAATTATTTCTTATTGAGCATTTTTTCTGGAATCTCTCAAGAAAATATTTTCGGCTGATTTACCCTGATACTGTACTGTACTTGATATTCATGGGAATGCTCTTTCACTGTTTTACTTTCAAGCCATTTTCGTGGCAATTATAATTTGTGGAAAATGTAAATTGTAGTTGCCGTAGTCAGACTCCATACCACCTTGGCCAATGCGAATCCACTAAGATAAACTATACACGTGCTTAGTTTATAACGGTGACATGAAATATAGTATCAAAATCTGAGTAAATGTTGGTCAGCTATAAAAGTGTACTAAGCTTAGACAGAAATCATTGTCATCGAAACATCAAATCTATACTGTACATATCTTCCAAACCGCAGCCTAACAAGATGGCGTCGTGGAAATGGATAAAATCTGCGAATCTTCTGAAAACTCCTGGCCTGCCGAACCCTCAGCATTGGGAGACACAAGAAGGAGCTGAAACCATACAAGCTGCCAACAATGCCGTTGATACTTTCATGGCCAAAAAACCAAGAAAAAGGAAGAGAGGAGATTATAATACCTACGACGACAATCTTCGAGCCAATATTGCCCGTTCTGCTTTGGAGATTGGAGTATCACGTGCCGTAAAGAAATTCCAAAATCAGCTGGGGCGACCTATAAATGAGAGCACGGTCAGAAATTTAAAGGCTGCCTACCTGAAGAAGAAGAAAGTGAATCCAAAGAAGACAATCAAGTCCTTGCCGAAAAAGCTGAGACATTCTCCCTTGCTTTTGGGAGAAAAGTACGATGACCTGGTGATAAGCTGGATTAACCAAATCCGGCTCAACGGTGGTATGATCAATCGGCATATCGTTATGGCGGTTGCTGAAGGAATTCTCCTGAGGCACGACAACACCAAACTGCCACAGTATGGGGGCACGCTGAAGATCACCGAGGCTTGGGCCAGATCCTTGCTGACTCGCCTAGGTTTCGCCAATAGAAAAAGAACAAAAGGCGTAAAGAAGCTGCCACAGGATTTCCCAGACATCCAAGCCAAGTTTGTGAAGCATGTCACCGATGTCGTGAAAGAACACAAAATACCGGATGACCTTATTATCAACTGGGACCAGACAGGCATTTGTATGGTTCCCGGTGGAGATTGGACTATGGATAAGAGGAAGTCCAGCCAAGTTACCATATCCGACATGGATGACAAGCGCAAACTTACCGTAGTTCTGGCCATCTCTAAAGCCGGAACCATGCTACCACCACAGTTGATCTACACAGGGAAAACTGACCGATGTCACCCGAAGATCAACTTCCCTGCTGGCTGGGATGTGACCCATACCGAGTCACATCGTGACACCGACGAATCCATGCTACGTTATGTCAATAACATCATAATCCCGTATGCAAAGAAGACCAGAAAAGACTTGAAACTACACCCGACACAGAAGTGCCTCGCCATCTTTGACCTCTTTAAAGTGCACGAGGGAGAAGATCTGCTCGCCCAGCTGGGGAGAAACAACATTTTTGCTGTGTTTGTTCCGGCCTACTGCACCAACAGGATCCAGCCATTAGATCTGTCGGTGACCAAGGAATACAAGGACGAACTGAAGAGGTGCTTCCATTTTTGGTATGCCAATCAAATGATGTCTTTGTTGGGAGACATGGCCGGCAAGATAAATCAGCAGGTTGTCGTCGACATGAAAACCGCCATTTTGAAGCCCATCCACGCCCGCTGGTTGATCAAGTGCCATGAGAAAATTGGCAAGCGATGGGAACTCATCAAGACTGGTTTTCTGAAGGCTTGTCTTTGAATTTGACAAAAAGTTTTGTAACTGACAGTTAATTATGGCAGACCTTTGACTTTTAATTTAACAAATGTGCTGTGGTGTTGAACTCTAGACTTTAGTTTTACTTGTTCTACTTGTATTTAAATGTATATTTTGTTTCTAATAAATAAGTTTGTCCTGTATATTTGCTGAATTGTTTTGTTGTAATTTGTGGGAAGTAAAATTCCTGGAAAATAAAAAATCGGCAAAATTAATTACGAGTGAATATTAAGTCAACTGCATTGCTTTCAGAGTTGCCATTGCTAATGTGCAAACTTTGCAACAACAACACACACAACTGGTACCAGGAACAAGTCTTACAGCACTGCAATTGAGTTTTGACTTCCTTCTCTACAGTCAAAGAGCCAGCACAAGCTATCCTGTCTATTTAGGGTGTACGCTTGGGTGTGCAGTGTCACTTCCCAGCATGATGATCGACATGGAGAAATAATCGTTCAATGAAGTGGAAAAAAATTGCCCCCATGTCTGAAGGAAGTAGTGTAGTTTGGCAGTATGTGTGCAATCCATGCAAGTTACAGGATTTCCAGATGTTGGCAAATTTAGAACCCTTTAGAATTACCCTTTATAACCCATTATAATTACCCGTTAGAACCCTTTAGAATTACTCTTTAGAATTACCCTATGAAATTACCCTATAGAATTATCCTCTCGAATTACCCTTTAGAATTACCCTTTATAATTCAACGACACACAACAACAACCTGTTGCTGTTTGTGCCTTTATAATTACCCTGTAGAATTACCCTTTAGAACCCATTTGAATTGCCCTTTAAAACCATTCAGAGTTACCCTTTAGAATTACTCTTTCGAACCCTTTAGAATTACCCTATAGAATTGCCCTTTAGAATTACCCTATAAAATTACCCTATAAAATTACTCTTTAGAACCCTTTAGAATTACACTTTAGAACCCTTTATGATTAAACACAGTGGTTTAGAAAGGTTCTTCATTTTTATTTTTGATGGATGGAAGGAAGGACATAGTCAAATATTCAAGCGGGTTCACCACTTTAAAATGTTGGAGTAGTTGCTTTCTTCTTTGTCACGCTTAATGTCAAAATTCTAATAACGTCAAAACCTGATCTATAACTTTCATCCAGCTAGTAACTTAACTTTGATACCTGACTTACACAAGTCTTTTTACCGTGTCCTGTTTGCATACATGTCTCAACCATCATTTTTCAGTTGTCCCAGACATACGATTGACTAACCCGAAGGCATGTGCCGCAGTCCCAACATGCCCAACTTACTTTGCTGCAGTTTAATCACAAGGATTTCCAAGTCGTAAATCCTTGCAATTGCTACCAGAAAATGCCCTTGCATAAGCTCAACAGTTTACCCTTGATGAATGCACACAAAATATCGCAAAATCAGTGTACTTCCACAAAATAAACCACCTTCTTTACTACAATGGGTATAATTGAAATGACAGAAACAAGCTTTGATAAGTAAAATTCTGCAACTCAATAAAATAGTTTCCGGCCAATTCATCTTTGGGCTTTGAGTGGTCAAACCCTGCTCATTCAACTATTTTCATCTGCAGCCTCGCTCCACCTTAGTTTGAGCCAGTCTGTTCCAAGTTACAGTCCTCACTCCTCCTCTCCCCTCCTCCCCGTCACCAACTCTCGTTGACTCAGCAATTTCAATATTGATCTCTCTCTTTCTCTTGCACTGACTACTCACACGGACTATCATTCCAGCCAGCCTGACCAGAAGTGTGAGGCTTACCCAAAATATATCCACTTCCTCACTAACCCTTGTCCAGGTGTATCGAGAACTGTTTCTCTCCTTCAGACTGTTTGTACCCATATAATTTCTGCTGTATCTGCAGTAGACTTCTGCTGTCACCAAGCACCCTTGTCAGGACTTTACAATTCAGATGTCGACACTTCTGGACAAACAGACCCCTTCCATTTAGTATTTCTCTATGAGCCTTTCACAAAGATCCCACCCTGGGCTCCATCAGGAATGCTGCCTGCTCACTATCATTGAGGCATTTGGATGCCATGACAATCTGCGCATCTTCTTTCCAATCTTCAACGGATGGTTCACTTGGTTTTTGGGCCTTCCCCCAAACCTTTCCTGCTTCCTTCCAGTGGATAGGTAGAGTGTCCGGGGTGGGATACTTCTTCCTTCCTCTGTTGAGGTAGGGGAGGACATTGTGGATGCCTCTTTCTCATTTGGAGCTAACTGATCATGATCCACTTCCTTGATGAGATGCTCAACCTCCTCCTTTAAAGCCCGTGCTTCTGCCATAGCTCTAGCAGCTTCCGCCTCCTTGACTATGCTAGCTTCAGCCCCTCAATCATTCGCTCCATCTCAGTAAACCACCCTTCCATTTCCTCAGACATAAAGGTTATTCAAGCTACTCTATTCAAAGGGAAATAACATATCATTTGAGTGTCAAGTCAAATATTGAAGAACAGTTTAACACAATTCATTAAATCGTTATACATGTAGTTGGAAGCTCACTACAAGATGTCATTCTGGATGACCATTCGGTAGATGCAATCTGCCCTCAATGTCAGCCACAGGAACCAGCCAGGGTTTGATGTTTGCCTTTGGAAATCCTGTCCATGACGACAAATGTTACACAGAGAAAAGGAACTCAGCACCAAATGGAAGTACAGTCTATTCGTCTTTATTTCCAATTGCAATGTTAAAGAAAACCCCGACCGTCAATCCTCGAGGACAAGGCCTCAGCCCAGACTTCCCCCAGACAAGTACACAGCACAGCCACAAGTCTAACACTTTGTGAGATCTGTTCTGTGATGTCCTGCTCATTCAAGAGAATCATTCAGGAGCGTCCAATCACACTTTCGCATCGGAGCCCTTAATCCTCTCTTGTGGACTCTTCCGTGTGTGTGTGTTGGTGTGTTGGTGTGTTGGACTGCTCCAAGGTGAGGGAAAATAAACTGGAACTACCATTGGAATGTAATGGTAAAAACTGCCCTGTCACACAAGTTTTCCGTGATTGAATGGTACGATCCATGAAGGTTATAATCTTATATAGCAACATATGAAGCAAATTAAATAAAGTATAATCTCCATGTCATACAAATTATGAAATCGATAAACCTTTTACACATGCATCAACTTAGGAGATTTGAGTATTCTATGCCATTGGCCTAACGGGATGGTGCAGAAGTAATACAATTACCTTTGAACTTCTCAGAAGGATATTAACCTGCAGACCATGTTCTACATGCAGACCCATCACCATGTTCTACACAGGGCATCATTTCTGCCAAACCATTTTCTAGGCCTAGGTTACAATACTGGAGGGGTCACCTTTCCGACGTATGATGCAAGACTGTGTGCAGGAATTTGGAATTGCATCAGGGTGCCGGTGATTGCTCGCCCACTATTCATGAATGACACCGTGGGATCTTTAACATCGACTAACTATTGCTGGCTGATTGGACGCCCAGTTAACGGCCATGTGAGGGACGACATACATATTGATGGCTTGCCTTGTCTCCAAAACACTGAGTCTATAGCTGGAGCGATGTTCTAACCCAGGATAAACAGCTTAGAGGTGGGTGGGCATACCTCATGTTATCCCATCAGCATCAGCTGCTGAATATTTAATTTAAGAGGTGGTGAGTTGTCATCGGCAGTCAGGCTAAATCCCAAAATGTCCTGATCTTCCTGAGTTATGACCTGTTGTCCTGACTTATCCAAAGGTAGGTTTAGGTGTGGAGTGGAGGCACTTTTGTCACATCCCTCCAGAAATTATACATCTGTCGATTGGTCTCATAAATTGTTCCAGGCCTACATCAGGTAGTGTGACGAGCACCCTCTTGTGGATTTTGATATTGTCTTACTCTGCCCTCATTTTGTATTTCTGCTATCTTGCATTCTTCCATGAAGGAAACATGCTCCACCATAATCCCTGGTCCAGAAGAAGAGTAAGAGGATGCTCAGTACTCTCTTTATGTGAGTTAAGGTGAAATCAAGGCCAGAAGTTACGAAGGGATTGCAGAAAAATGAGCTGAACTCCAACATATTGTGAGGTCAGCAGTGGAGTGAAAGATATTGTGGTCTCATGGATGAAGGTATCTAGTTCCCTCGTCATGTCTGACTTCTGCTGACATTCATGATCAGATCTCTTCAAACATCCCTATCCTGCACTGCTTCCTGAAGTCCTGGCAGAAACAGCTTGGTTATATCCTTTACACCATCCATCCAGGACATACAAGTTAATCGTCCTCTTCTTCCCTCAAGCATACCCAGCATGGTTGACTTCTCGAGAGTTCCGTTTCTGTTTTAGCATCAGTGTTTCTAAAGTATAAGGTGGTCTAATTTTTTCAATCAATGATTTGTTTGTTATTCGTTGAGTCCATGGGATTTTTAACATAAGTCTTCAAAACTCAATCTTCCTTTCTTTCTTTTTCACTGTCTATGACTCACATCCATACATTAGAACTGGGAAAACCAGAGTATTCACCAGCCTCCTCTTGGTTTGTTTTGTTACATCTTAGTCTTTTCATATCTTTGTTAACCCTGACGTTGCTATTCTCCCCAGTGCTAAACGTCCATTAATCCTCCACATTCTCCACTATCTTCAATCATAGAACCCATGAAGATGAAACTTTACACTATTTCCACATGATCATCTTCCAATCTGAACACGTCAATCTTCTCAGTTGACAATATTTTAGTCTTTTTTTAGGTTCTAGTCAGGTTCACTATGTTTTTTCGTTCAAAATCATGGTAGATTAGCAAACCTATACATTTTTGGAAACGTTATTACATGGAAAATCTGAAAATCAATGTTTGCATTTGCCAATTCCGACCAATTCGATTCGACCAATTCGACCAATCGACCAATCGACCAATTCCATTCGACCAATTCGACCATTCGACCAATCACTTCGATCGACCATTCGACCAATTCGATCGATTCGATCGACCATTCGACCAATTCGATCGATTCGATTCGATTCGATTCATCAAATTCGATTCGATCGACCATTCGACCAATTCGATTTGCCAATCAATTTGACCGACCTTTGCTTGTGTGGAACGGACTGTGAAAACGATGCGGACTGTATTGTCGGATACGACACACAGGACAGTGATGACGAACTCTAAATGGCATATTCTGTAATCGTGTATGTTTGATGCCATTGACTGCCTGTGTATATTTTGTCACTGACTGCCTGTGTCGATGTGACGTTATACTGACTGCATGTGTATATATGATTTTGCTGACTGCCTGTGTATGTTTGGTGATATGAATTATTGTGACACATTTTGATGTTATTAACTGCCTGTACAAAATGATAACATGTATTTGATTATGCAACTTATCGCGAATATAAAGACAGTATGTTGCAATTCAAAACCTTTGATTCGTGTCTTACCATTCCCCATAGCACTAATTTGATACTTTCATTGGATTCCTTGTCCTTGAAAATATAGGTTTAGTATATTTTAAAAAGTTTTTAGGGTAATTAGAGGCAGAAATAGAACAAAATATGTATTTTACAGTGGCCATTTTGAAAATCCAAAATGGCCGCCATACAGGTATCTCTCCAAATGTAAACATTGATTTTTAGTTTCCTTATGCTATAACCTTTCCAAAAAATTTTAGGTTTGCTAATCTACCATGATTTTGAACGAAATATAATTTATTGACATAGTGAATCTGACTATTCAAGTAAAGACAAGCCTTTTCACTTTCCTTCTTCACTGTCTGCAGCAGTTTCATCAAGTCCTCTTTACTTTCTGCCAACAGAGTAGTATCATCAGCATACCTAAGGTTTAGGTTGTCAGCATACCGATCTTGGGGGAATCTCACCATGCTCATCGCTCACAGCACCAAGGTTGGCTGGGGATAAGTGCAAGTGTGAATGAAGAAAATGCAACTTCAGTGACATATGGTAACCCATTTCTTCAAAGGCCTTTATCATATCTTGATCCAACCCGGCAAAGAGGGCTGACCTGTGGTTCCCCAGGAAGTTGTGCATTACCAGTTTGAATGCTTCCCATGCAGCAGGCTCCAGTGGGTTCAGCTTTCACTGGAAGACTGGATCAGACAATAAATCCCAAATTTGTGATCCAATCAATATTCCAGTCTCCAATCATCAGTTAAAATCGCTCCAAATCTTGTTTTTGTTTCTCTTTGTGAAACAGCCACTTTTACCATGCAGGAGCAACAGTCATTCAGATGATTCTCCGGCTCCTGCCACACCATTGTGATGGCGAATGGCATTGACGTTCGTTTCGCATTAAACCATTGTCACATTCTCAGTCAGGAAGTACAAACAGTGTAACATATGTTTGGTGCCCATGTCTCGTCTTGGTCGCCCACCTTGAAACCAAAGCAATGCTTGTGCGCGACCTTGAGACGATTGGTTATGTTTTTCCCCATTGGGTACAAGGCGTATGTACCGGCGCTTGGTGACCTGTACCACACCGGCGGGTGTATGAACAAGATCGTGATGACAACCTTGGCAAAGAATGCCGTTTTATTCCGGAATGAACAAATCATACAGAAAATATATTAATTCATACAAGGTGAGGAACTAACGAGCAACAAATCGAAAATAAACAACCACGAAGAATGTCAATGATTAAAACGATCCAAAGAGGCATTTCACAGTCGGATAATAACGTACCAAGTGTTCACACCCGCAGAATGAGCGAATACTCAAAGGAAAATACAAACGGAGAAAAATGACGGTTTGCGCACGCGCGCAAAATGGCAGAGAGAAAAAAAGGCAACTTCCGCCCCAGGCCCGAGTTGTTGTTGCTGTTGTTTGCTGAATCTCAGAGTTCTATAAATAACTATTTTATTTATAGAACTCTGTGCTGAATCTCAACAGCGGGAGTTGTTGTTGTTGTTGAGCCTCAACATGATCCCCCGTTTGAATGTACCAGGGGGTCATTCAACATCTTAAGAAAAATAACAAACAGAGGCGTTCGTGACACATAGCACATGCATAGATATTCGTTTAGGTTTTTAATGTCCATATGAGTCTTCTCCCATCTTCTTAAGTTGCTTCTTCCAGCAGACATAACTTGATAATGGCACGTATCAACATCGAGCTCTTGGTCTTGACCTCGGCTGTTCGTACAAACCCGTCAGCGCCAGGGAACACCCTCATTACTCGGCCTAGATGCCAGTCTCCACGGGGTAGATTGTCATCGACAAGGAGGACCAGGTCGTTGACTGCCAAGTTGCGTCTCTCTAGGATCCATTTCTTTCTTTCCTGTAACAGAGGCAGGTATTCGTGCACCCATCTGGTCTAGAAGTGATTTGAAAGGACTTGTCCCCTACACCACTGTTTGCGTGAATGCACCTCCTTATTGTTAAAGGTTCCTGGCGGAACGGCTAGACCTTGGCGTTGCTAGAGAAAGTGACTAGGTGTTAACGGCTCCCAGTCGTTTGGGTGTCTGCCTGGACACAGGGGACGAGTATTTAATATCCCTACTGCCTCGGCAAACACTGTGCGAAGAGTTTCTCGACTGACAAAGGCACAAGGGTGGCCCAGGATAGCCTTCATTGACCTTCTTACACTCCTGATGAGTCGCTCCCACACGCCTGACATATGACTCGCCATAGGTGGTTGAAAGTGCCACTTCTTCAATGGCTGACAATGCCACTCGCCTTCCTCCTTGTGCGGAGTTCGCCTAATGGCCATCTGGTCCCAACTTTGAAGTGTTAGCCTTAATTCCTTCTCCCCTCCAGTGAAGTTCGTACCATTGTCACTCAAGATCTCCTTGGCAGCGCCTCTAATGCAGATGAAGCAACGCAGAGTTTTGATGAAGGCGTCTGATTCGAGGGAGCCAACATCCTTGATGTGAATGGCCCTTGTGGAAAGACAAGCAAAGATACATCTGTAGACTCTTTCAGTGCTTCGTCCTCGTTTGACGAAGGAAGGTCCAAATAAATCTACACCAGTATAAGCGAATGGAGGTTTGTATGGAGTCAGTCTTGCCTTCGGCAGGTCCCTCATCATCTGACTCATGGTGGCCTCATATATTTTGCGCAGTCAATACAGTGTCGTAGAACTTGCTGGGTTAAGGCACGAGCATTAAGATGTTCCTCAGGAGGATTGTTGAAATCTCCGCTCCACCACAAGAATCTCAGGGCGTCACAATCTTCCGGGGATGCCTGGACCTGGAAAAACATCGCCTCAACGTCATCGACCAGGGCAACCTTCTCTTGTCTGAAACGTATGAGGACTCCGATCAAATTGTTAGTCAGGTCTGGGCCCTTGATAAGTTGGTCGTTTAGGGATGTTCCACCATATTTTGCCGCTGTGTCAAAGACTACGCTGACCTGACCTGGCTTGTTAGGATTCCGAACTGGGTGGCGTTGTAGGTACCAGGTCTTGCTCCTCTTCCACCTCACCTCTTTCCTAGTAGGTTTATGAGCATATCCCTTGGTTATGTAGTCCTCGATAAAGGAACTGTACTTGTGGTTTAGTTCTGGATCCTTCTCCAATCTGCGCTTGAGGTGACGAAGCCGGATTTCAGCCATCGGGCGGTTAAAGGGAACATGGGGGTTACTTTCTTTCCACAGCAGTCCCATTTGATAATACCCATCAACCATTGTAATCGTGTATTCGATCATCTTTGTGGCACGCCTGTCCTCGACAGACATCAGGCCGTGGCAGGGATCCTTAATGCCAAAGGACTCTACTTTCCAGAATTCCTCCACCTTCTTGTTAAGGGTGATGTCATCCGTCGTTGTGTGAATGTGGTGAACATCATAGCATTGTCGTTTTGGTTCACCCTCTACACAGCCAAGAAGAGAAAATCTAATGCAGAACCGGATGGCTATTGGATCACGTGGCCCACCACAGCGAACCTCCAGTGGGATGAACGCCTCAGGAACGTTGGTGCCGATTATCATAGAAGTCTTCTTTCGGTCAACCTCAGGTAATGGAACGCCTTGCAGGTGAGGCCAGTGCCTCATGTTCCTAATAACGTGCTGGTGACGCAAGGGAATTCGCAAGTCCTTTTCTGACCATACATGGCATAATTCCAAGCGCCATGGTTCATCATCTATAAACGACTCCACAGCGAGGCTGATTCTTTCTCCTTCGCAATTTCTCCTAGCTTTCTTTCAAGTGCAAAGATTTTCATTTCTGCCTCCATTCTTCTTTGTTTATCCTGTTCTGCCAGACGAAGAGACAGTCGAGCTTTCATAGCTTCGGCCTGTTGAAACCAAGCTGTTGAGCTGGATGCGCTGTTTCTGGATTATGTAGCAAAAGCAGTCTGTGCTGTTCAGCCATGCTCATCTATTCATATCAATCTGAAATATAATAATAATAAAATATAATCGATATATATAAAAGCGAAATGGCCGTTTGTTTGTTTGTTTGTTTGTTTGTGAACCTACTCCTCTGAGCTCCCAAGGTTAATCGCCACAAAACTTTATAGGATGACATATTTTACCACCTTGCACCTAAATAGTGGTTTTAAAACAGTTATTTTCTCGCAATTCATAATTTATAGACATCCGAGCTGCCACCTGTCGCCTTGATCTCCAAGGGTTGATCCACATATACGAAGCTTTATAAAAAGCCCAATTTTTTATTAGATTTCAACACAGATATCGATATAATTGGTGAGATTGTGACCTCTGGTCGTCAAATATGTTATCAGATGTGAAAACGACTTTAATTAAGGTGTTACCATGATCGGTAAGTTCGGCCAAGAGGGAGTCACGTGACGTCTGAAATTCACTAATTATTCAAAAACCGAAAATAGTACAAAGACAACCTATACATAGATTTTAAGGGAATTTTACTGCTCATCTAACAACATAAATCTCAAGGGTGAAAACATAGTTTGTACAAAAAATGACCCATGTGACAATATATACAAACCGCCACATGCCAACGGGTGAACCCTCTAACAATCACATCACAAAAAGGTGAGTTGTTGTTTTGCTGTTTGTTTGTGATCATACTGCTTTGAGCTCCCAAGGTTAATCACAACGAAACATTAGCCACGATGTACCTTAATAGGGGTTTATACCGTGATGAGGTAATTTGGCCCGTTATTGCCAAGTTTCACTCACGAGTTAATTTAATTACTAACCCTAGGGAATTTCTTTACTACAGCTTCACTCCTTTACAGCCTTTAGACCCTTTACACCCCTTAGATCCCTTAGACCCCTTACACTTTGACTCTTTACACCCATTAGATCCTTTAAACCCCTTCGACTCCTTTTGACCGTTTGCACCATTTAGACCCCTTAGCCCTTGAAACCCCTTAAACCCTTTAAACCCCTTATGACCCTTTACATCCCTTAGATCCCTTTGACCCTTTGTACTCCTTTGATCCATGTGGGCCCTTTACACCTCTTAGATCCCTTTTGACCCTTGACACCCCTTAGACACCTTTAGACTCCTTAAACCTTCTACACCTCTTGGACCATGACACCCTTTAGACCCCTTCATACCCATTTCGACTCTTTTGAGACATATACACCTTCTTCAACACTTTTAAGACCTATTGACTTTTTTAAAGACACTTTGGACAACTTAAGACCATTTGGACACTTTTGTCCCCTTTTGCTCTTTCATCCATAGACACCTTCAGACCCCATTTGGCCTTTTAAGAGCCTTATTTCTTTAAATGCTTTCATCCCCTTTATGACCCTAAAAATAATTTAGACCCCTCAGAAAATTCGACAAAAAATTCCTCGCAAAATCGGTTTTGACGACCTTTTCTGTGCACTATTCGCGTCGCATCAGAAGTTGCGATGATGAATCTAAACTGATATCTCAAAGTGAAACTGATGTTGAAACGTGAAACTGAAACTACTGATATATGGATCATCGTATGGGAAACCAGAATGAAAGGCTGTGGGAAATTGCTGAAAGCAAAGCTATGGTGAATATAGAGAGAGGGGAAAGGTCGGAGATGAAGAAACGATGTGGAGAGGGATAGGTGCCTGGAGGTGGTCGGTTGGTATGGAAAGAACTTTGGTGATCTTCTATCAAGCTGTAGGCCCAAAACATGCCTAACCCCGTTTCCCAATTGAACTTTCATAATATCACCTTCAATATTGAAGCAGTACTTCGGAGGGAACAAGCATGGATTGGAAATCTTAGCTGATAGAATGGAACAAGGTTGTCGAAGTTACCAGATGCACCCATTGTGAGAGAGCATGTTTCTATGGAAGAATTCCCAGGCTGAGTTAACATCAGGGGCGGGAGATGTGGAGCCAGTCCTGGAAAGAGATGGCTGCTTGCAGTCCCTGCGAGTCTGCATTAGTGAACTGCCAGACCCGTTGGTGTTGAGGCAGCTTTCTGTGAAAATAGCCAAACAGATGTTGACTTTTACAAAATACATGATCAGATGAACCAATTGGAGCAGATGAAGAGCAGGAGACATTATTTTGTGGGAAAGTTAGTCACCACCAAGTCCAGAAGAGAGGATTTGCCATTGAGAGAAATCCAGGTTGAAAATCCATCCACCACCTGCTCCCAATGCTTCATGTAACCCTGTTTGGTAGGTTAAATTAGGTAGTGCACCTTACCCAAGGGTGGCCCCCTGGTTAACAAATGCAAGGGCCACCTAATTGAAAAAGGATTGCTGCCTTTTCCCCATTACACTCTTAGCCTTTGGTTTAAAAATCCTGAACCGCAAAGTGGTGGTGGATTTGGATTAAGTTTCTTTCTCCGAGATGAGCGGCCTACCCAGGCTAACGAGCCCCATCTCCCCGAAGCAGTGACAAAATCATGGATGAAGTAGGAAAGGTAAAAAGGTGATTGAAGTTATCAAAAAAGTTACAAAACTTCAATTGAGCAAGTAGTAAGAGGTTTTCTGGCAAAGTATGGAAGAGGTTAGCATTTGAGAGTTTAAATCATGCTCTTCGCGAAGAGTAGGCGAGCTATCGCGAGCACCATGACCAAATTAACAAATCCTGCCCTGACTACTTAGTCGAACGTCAGGTCTGGCCAATCAGTTCGTAAAAGACTTTGGATAAAACTCCCTCCGGCCACCCCCACAAGAATGGGAGAATAATTGTGGCTGTCAAAGAAAGAAGAAGATTATACTCTTCCGGGTCAATAAACTATTTTAGTGAGACGTCCGATAACCTGCCCCTGCTACCCCACTAGCAAATTGGTTACTTATCTTTTAAAACAACAACAATCTGGTTGATAGAGTGCACAAGAGAGGCCTATAATTGATCATGGCTACTGCTCCAGAGGGGCAAAAGGTTGATGTTTTACAACCGGGACGTCGACCCCTTGTGTGAGCTCGAGTATTGATGCATTAACCTGAATATTGAAGCGGTCCATGGTGGACATGGGTTTTGGTCAAGTGAGGAAGGTAAATCCGTTTGCATGAATTCAAATCACAACAAAAACATGGATCCAGTAGTGTTGAAGGATGGGCATTTGATTTAGTTTGGCCATTTCCTGGGCATTTAAAATGTGGAAAACAGGCCATAAGTGAAAATTTTGTTTCAGGCTGAGCAGGAACCAGAATCCAGTGGAGAATCTGGGGCAGTGTAGGTCCAGAGGCTCATGTGAGGACCAATCCGAGACTTTGCCCACAGTCGAACTAGGCCAAGCCAGGCCCATGCACCATAATCTCGCTGGGATAAACTGGTAATGGACACTCCTTTCGATATGTTGAGTGTAAACTTGGTAGACTTAGGAATTTGAGAGTAACCTACAATGTGGAAGATGTGGTTTGGAAGCTATAGTGGATGTCGGGGCCAGTCACCTTATTTTAGACCCATTGTTTGCTTCATCATCATCATCATACTAAAATACTCCATTTCTGTCTGTCTGATTAATTTTTGACGCCAATACATTCTGTCCTTACTTATCCAACCTCAACCAAACTTGACAGGATGACCAAGGGTTACATAATGAAGGTTGTAGTTGTTAGTTCATTCATTCATTTGCTGCCCTCCCCAAGAGGGTTTTCTCCCCCCCGAGCGGGTTTTCCCCACCAATGCCGTCAATGGGTTGCGTGTTGAGCTGTATATCAATAT
The DNA here is from genome assembly GCF_964187855.1 of Myxine glutinosa. Classification (NCBI taxonomy): domain Eukaryota; kingdom Metazoa; phylum Chordata; class Myxini; order Myxiniformes; family Myxinidae; genus Myxine; species Myxine glutinosa. The sequence goes on along the minus strand of NC_136266.1, from coordinate 38,003,663 downwards.
TAAGTTAGCTTTATCGTGGGATTTTTCCAAGGCCGCTTCAAATAACAAAACTAACGATAATAGCGTAATATTAATGTTATTACAAAACAATATTAATACCAATAATATTCCACCTCCCCAAGGGTTTTTTCCGGCGAGTCAACATATATAAATAGCTTATCATGGCGTTTTCGTGGGAGCAACGGCCTCTATCAGAGGTAATGAACATCAATCAACAGTAATGAATACTAGTACCCTACTGCAAAGCCGCAATAAGCCGGCGAAGCCAAAGACTCTTGCCACTATTTTACCCATCACTATGGCATCAGTAGGTTAGGTAGTCGGTAGGTAGGTAGGTGTAGTAGGTACCGTACCGAGTTCAAAATGACACCATTTGCATTCTGGATGAGATTAAAATTTATATAATTTCCTTCTTGATTAATTCGGTGAATTCCGTCTCAACTTCGGATTTCCGGCCTTGAAAAACTATCACCTACGGCCGCGAGATTTCTAAAAAATAATTCTTCGTCAATTTTAGAATATTTGACGCCGTTTTCAGCCTCCGAAACACGGTAATAAGCTTTTTAAAAATATTTTTTCAAATGTTTGAATCTCTTTGGTTCCGGTGTTTGGTGACGATGTTTGTTGAAGATACCCAGGGCCGGTGCGGGCCCGGTGAACGAGGTTGGTCTTAAAGTATTTTAATTACAAATTAGAGGTGCATAAGATCGTGAATCAAAAAAAGACGGGTGAAACAAACTCCTATTGAGCTTTTTCTCAATTTTTTATGCATACTTCCGCATCCACAAGATGGCGGCCTCCATTGAGTGACTTGGTGCGTCAAAGCTTGGAATTCTCAAAGGATCCAGCAAAATCTGGTTTTTCAACATAATACTTACGCGTTCATTGACAACACCAGCTTCGCCGACTATTATAAACCACAAACACGTATGATTAGCTTTTTAAACAGTCGCTAATGCTGTTTATAACACTAAATGAAGAAATTTGGAGGAATCCTGACATGTTTGAGGTAAGTTTTACTTCCAGAACTGAGCGAAGATCTACTGTACTTTAGGTACCCCATAAGTGTTGGGTTAATAACATGACCCTTCCTGGTGCTAACGTGGCGTTTTTCATCACGAAAACTGAAACGAAACTCATGCTTGCTCGAATGCTTAAACCACCTGGCGATCTCTCCACAAGAAACTTGGTAAATGAACACACGCCCAATGTTTTTCAGACCCGACCATAGATCGACTGTATTCTATGTACCCCAAAGAGGAATGACCCTTTCTGCCCCTAGCGTAGTTAGCGGGTGTACTAGTAACCTTAAGTGCAGCAAATGTTCCATGACCTATGGTAACACACAGGTATAATAAGGTGTGTTTGAAAGTTAAGTTTGCTAAGTAGTTAGAAATCTAGAACCAGCACATTTTTCAGACTTGTAGCTGATATTGTTTTTAATATATTTATTTTCTACTTGTTTTGTGATTGCAAATGTTTTGCTGTTTTGGAATTCATATTGTACTGTATGTCTATTTATCCACCTCTTTTATTTTACTGTGGGCCAATCACCTGCAGCACCTCCATTCTAAATATTTCCCCATCTTTAATCTTTGTTTTTCTACCAGGGGGCGCTCCTGGTTTTTGGATTGACCCTTCCCCTTAGGTGTTAATAGAAAATAAAAATAAAAATCAACCATTTCACTCCATCAGTGGAAAACATCACAAAATATAAATTTTTCTTTTTACGGCGTAGCCCATCAGGCAGAGCCGTCTAGAACAGTGTTTGTCCTTCTGTGTGTGTATGTATGCATGTATGTATGTATGTATGTATGTGTATATATATATATATATATATATATATATATATATATATATGTATAATTGTATATATATATATATATATATATATATATATATATATATACACAAAGAATTAAGTTAAGCACCCCCCCCCCCCCCCCCCCGTTTTTTTACAACCTCGCACATTACAAGTTTGTTGTCGTCAAAACAGTGTAATATACCCATGATATTGCTATATTTTCTGGAGAAGTGATATTATGGTCACATAAAAACATAACAATCATGCCGTTTTCAATATTTTATTCTGAATAATTTAAGGTGAAATTTTTTGGGAATTTTAGGCATATTTTCACCTCAATTTAAGTATGGAGCTATAGGTCCATCACGGACAGTGTGGATGACGTTTATGTTTTCTAACGTACAGTCATTGTTCTGAGAAGACCTCTAGCGATCTTTGCGTCAATAACGTGTGTAGGACCCACGTGATCGGATCACTGACTCAACCCTACGTCTCATTGCTGTGGCAGGTTGTTCCATTCCCGATGTAATGCACGTTCCAATTCATCCAGATTGGCTATTGGAGGGACCATCTTCGCCATTTGTCGTCCCAACATGTCCCAAACGTGCTCGAGGGGGTTCAACCTGCCACAGCAACGCATACGACGGCTTACAGGGTCTATGAGACGTAGGGTTGAGTCAGTGATCCGATCACGTGGGTCCTACACACGTTATTGACGCAAAGATCGCTAGAGGTCTTCTCAGAACAATGACTGTACGTTAGAAAACATAAACGTCATCCACACTGTCCGTGATGGACCTATAGCTCCATACTTAAATTGAGGTGAAAATATGCCTAAAATTCCCAAAAAATTTCACCTTAAATTATTCAGAATAAAATATTGAAAACGGCATGATTGTTATGTTTTTATGTGACCATAATATCACTTCTCCAGAAAATATAGCAATATCATGGGTATATTACACTGTTTTGACGACAACAAACTTGTAATGTGCGAGGTTGTAAAAAAACGGGGGGGGTGCTTAACTTAATTCTTTGTGTATATATATATATATATATATATATATATATATACAGTATATATATATATATATATATATATATATATATATATATATATATATATATATATATGTATATATATATATATATATATAACTGTGAGAAATAGTAGAAACTCCACAGTACGAGCAGGGCGTCTCATTTGCATTAAATAAATAATCGGGAGATTAAATCAGACATGGACGTAGCTTCAGGACGTCGATCTTTAATTGTCGACAAGCTTTCGACCAACAAAGGTCTTCTTCTTAGTCGTACCCAAGTTCAACGGAAGTTGAACTTAAGGTTCCGTTGAACTTGGGGACGACTAAGAAGGAGACCTTTGTTGGTCGAAAGCTTGTCGACAATTAAAGATCGACGTGCTGAAGCTACGTCCGCGTCTGATTTAATCTCCCGATTATATATATATATATATATATATATATATATATATATATATATATATATATATATATATATATATATATATATAAATATATATATATATATATATATATATATACAGACTTGGCATTTAATATGGAATTTTTTTTTTGTGGGGCTGAACTTACTTTTCAAGATGTCTTAGAACCAAAAGTTAATTGGAATTATGTTGAAATTATTCTAGATTTTGTTAATGTGACCTTAAAAAGAAACAAAAACCACATTTGACATTTCGAAACAAATAAATTGATCCCTGAAAGTGATGTAAACTGATATCGAACTCAATTCATGGACAGTACTGTGTTAAACTTCTGTACGTTTTCCAGAAGTATCTCTTTATTTTGCACATTAGCCAAAATTTTTTTTAACAAAAACAAAAGTTAAATTACGACTGGGATTACGGACAGTAAAATTACAGTTCAGCACTTCGTGTAACCCCCACGAGCATTCAGGAGAGCACGTACACGTTGAGGCATGCTGTTCACGAGATTTGCCAAGGTTTGGACAGGAATCGCTTGCCATGCAGTGACAATAGCCTGCTGCAATTCACGCACAGAGGTCGGCTGCTGGTCCAAGTGGTCGCTTTGACGCGTTAATTCTGCCCACAAGTTCTCTATTGGATTCATATCCGGGGACATGGCAGGCCACTACATATGCTCTACACCACGGTCAGCAAGAAAGTGTTGGATCATGTGAGCACGATGAGGCCGTGCATTGTCATCTTGGAAGACAAGTTTCCTTGAAAGGCTGCACGAGCAAATGGAAGCAATGTTTCTTCCAGAATGGCCCTGTACTTGAACTGGTTCAGGTTTCCATTCAGAACAACCAGGTCAGTTTTGCCCCCTGCATGAAAAGCAGCCCAAACGGTCACCCCACCACCTCCAGCTTGGACTCTTGGCACTATACAATCTTTGTTGTAGGCTTCATTCACTTGTCTGTGCACTCGGACGCGGCCATCTTGACGATAGACCAGAAATCTAGACTCGTCACTGAAGGTCACGTGATTCCAGTGTCCTGGCTGCCATTGACAGTGCTCTCTGGCCCACTGCAATCGGCGCTGGTGGTGTGGTCTGGTCAGGCGTGGCTTTCTCAGGGGACGCCTGGCACGATAGCCTGCTTGAACCAGTCATTGGTTGACTAGCCTTCTGTATACAGGCACATTTGTCAGTTGCTGCCACTCAGCCCTAAGCCGATTAGCTGAGTTGGTACGGCCATTGCGGACTAACCGGTGCAGCTGGCGATCATCCCTCCTGGTGGTTCTGCGGGGACGTCCTGGCCTCGGTATTGGAGTAGGGACACCCCTCTGAGCATTTCGTTTCAGGATCTTTGACACCTGACCATGAGTGATGCCATACTGCCGAGCAATAGCACGCTGTTTCATGCCGTAATTTCGTAAAGCCACCACTCCATGACAAACAGCAATGTTGAGTTGACGGACCATCTCCAGAGGAAGCGGCAATAACTTTTGGAGACGTGCAGCAGTTGTTTTCCACTAATACAGAACGCAACAACCCTTGTATACCCGACTGTGAAGCCAATCATCAAATACACCTGTCCGTACATTTTGCCACGCCACCTGTGATATAATCCTGTTGATAACTTCTTGCTGCGACAGACAATCAGTGACATGGTTCTTTTAACAAACAAATCACCAAAGTGTAAAATAAACTCACCGGATTGATATACTGAGTTAAAAAAGCAAACCCAAGTCAATAAAAAAAAATTCCCATATTAAATGCCAAGTCTGTGTGTATATATATACATATATATATATATATATATATATATATATATATATATATATATATATATATATATATATATATATATATATATATATAGATATATATATATATATATATATATATAGTTGCGGATCTCGGATTACAGCGCTCCCCTTACCGAGGGGGGTTTAATCCCCTCGTCTATTAAGCTGCTGTCCGAGTCCTAGAAGATATTGCCCTCCTTTGTGGTGTTGAGGTTGACCAGGGTGACTGGTCAATGGGTTCCCAGATACCTTTGCCAACCTCTCCGCAAAGCAGGGCGATACTTCTGCTCGAGCCACGGACAAGATGGAAGATTGCCGAGCGGTTTAGCAATCCGAAGCTCGAGCCGTTAGCAATAAAACTAACCCGATCCTGAGCGTTGGCCAAATCGTGCCACGTATATCAATGGAGAAATCACTAAAGCAACCGGATGAGAGGAAACCCAAAGAATAAGAAGGAAGAACACAGGTTTATTAATTATGTACAAAACCAAAACCAAGGAAGAAACGAAAGGTAAGACTGTACAGGAAGAGGAAGAAGCAGATACACAGGGCAATCCTTAAACACTCTTATTTTATCACATGCCCAGGACAGTACAAACACACTTACACGAATGGGGAATAGCAGGGATGAAAGGTCCAGGCAATCCAGGCTCCGGATCCGCCGCGAAGAATGGCAGGCAGCTTCGCGTGTCGTTGGCGCGTGACCGGACCTTATAGTTATGCGAGGGACTGGGATGCCGCGTACATAATCTTCGTGCCAACTCTCTCTCACCCAGCGTTCGTCTCAGAGGGTACCCTTGCGCAGATCGCTCAATGCAGTGACAATCAATTGAGCGCTCCCCACGCAGTTCGTTCACAATGACCTCCCCTCGCGCAGTCCGTTCATAATGACCTCCCCTCATGCAGTTCGTCCACAATGACCTCCCCTCGCGCAGTCCGTAAAAGGGCTTGGCGCTCGCACTTATATGACCGCACGTTGAAATCAAGCCTCCTTCATAGGGCTACACCCACTCACGAGCTCACCTCAGCCCTGGTTGGTCAGCGAGGGCTCACTGGCTCCACCCTCGACGGCTCGTGGAAGAGGCCACACCTCTTTCCGTGGCTCCGCCCCTTCTTTCCTCGAGCCGACCTCGTGTTCAATGGCGTTTGGAGCCAGCGCTAAGGCAGCGACGACGGCACAATGCAGCGAACGCTGCTAATAAGATCACATGAGCATTGGGAAGGTCAAGCCCCGTCTGTAGGTGCTACTGGCACTTTGGAGAGAGAGAGAGAGATTGGGTGTAATTGAAGGGGCCTAGGTTATTTGATTAATGCAACGCAGATTCAACTATTGGGAACAGATCCTTAAATATAACACATACTAATGAGATAACCAAAGAAGAAGCCTATGGTGTCCTACGTGTTGCAATATGATCTAACTAGAGTGCGACCTTTGACCTTTACACAAAAATGGGAATATTTACAGGGGATTATTTATAAGGGATATTACAATATTTACAAAGTGGAGGGTTCTAAAAACCACAACAATATATATGTATATATAAATATATATATATATATATATATATATATATATATATATATATATTTATATATATATATGTATGTATGTCCCCTCAAGATCAGAGCTGAGAATCTGGTCACATGACAGGGTGATGTGATTACGTCTGATGTCATTACGGCGGTGCTGTGGTGGACTCTCCATGCACCGCCATTTTGATTTATATGTCGTTCATGCCGAACATATCGTCGAACCTGTCATATATCACAATCGCCATGCTCTACCTTTACGTTTTTCATTCAGTGTGAAACACAAACAAACCGATTGTTAAAATGATCATCAATTATCGAAAGCATCAGCGTATGGCTCTTCCAACAATACGGTATGTATCGGCCTTAGGCGTTATGACTCACCTTCCGCTGCGGACAAATTAAGCCCAAGTTTCTTAATACAGTGGTATCGTTGCAGGTGTATCGTTTTCGTAATAATAATAATATTACAGTAAATATAACCATAACACTTTAATCCCAATGTCGTGAATGGAAAGTTGATGGATTTAAGCGGTGTAAAAGCGGAGGTAAGGAATTCACCTGGTTTAAAAAAAAAGATATTATGTTCGTAATAATAACATAACATTATTATTATAGTAAATCTAATCGTAACACCAATCCCTTTGCAGTTTTTTTTTTGTTTGTTTTTGTTTTTTGTATACTGAATCGAGGCTCGTGAAAGAGCTGACATTTACTTCACAAACAAATCAACCAGACAAACAAAATATAGAAAAAGAGGGAGCAGAAGACAAGAGAAGGGGAAGCACACAAACACTTGAGAGCACACAACATTTAAGAGCAGGGAGATGTGTGGGAGGGAGAGGGCTTGGGGGGAGGAGGCGTGGGAAGGGGGGGGGGTGGTGGGAAGTATAAAACACAAGGACACCAAGGACTTCCAGGACAGAAGTTGGTTTTTCAAAAAAGTGGAATTGGGGTGAAATTAGCGGGGATAGAAAAGATCAAGGTTTTGGATGGGGGAAGATAAGAGACGGTGGTGAACAGCTGTTTTAAAGACCTGGAGGGTGGAGTGAGATTGCAGAGAGTGAGGGAGTTTGTTCCAGAGGCGGGAGAAAAGAGGAATGAAGGAGTGAAGGTGAGCAGAGAGTCTTGATTTTGGCAGTTTAACCATAAGAGGGTTGCAGGCAGATCTTGTGCGACCTGTAGGAATATTTGCGGGACAGAGCCCAGAGAGAGCTGGGGGGGGCAAGGCCAGAGAGGAGTCGGTAGAAGACGGAAAGACCACCAACCTGCCTGCGGTGAGTGAGTGAGAGGCCCTTGGAGTGAGCTTCATCGCGGGAGATTCCAATGATTCTGAATGCTTTGGTTTCAACAGCGTGAAGACGAGCTCGGGGTGAGGCAGGAGCACCAGCCCAGAGGGGAGAGCAGTATTCCATTGAGCTGCGGATGAAAGCCTTATATGTGGTGAGGAGCTCAGGTGTGCCAAGGAAGGACTTTGCACGACGGAGGATGCCCAGTCGGCGACTGGATTTGGAGGCCAGATTTGAAATGTGGTTTTCCCAGGAAAGATCATGGCAGATAGTGAGACCCAAAAGCTTGAGTGACAGAACTTCTTGGAGAGGATTATTCAGAAAGTGGATGGGAGGGTTGTCCAGTCGGTCTTTTCGGAGAGACATCGTAAGAGTGTGAGATTTGTCAGGATTGAAAGACATGTTCCACTTATTTGCCCAGTCTGTGATTTTGTCCAGGTCTGCAGAGAGTGAGGAGGCTGCAGACTGCCGATCTGAGGGATGAAGAATGGAGCGACAGAGAGTAGAGTCATCAGCAAAGAGATAGAGAGGATTTTCAAGAGAGTCAGAGAGATCATTAACTGCAACGTTACTGGAAGTTAAATATATATCTTACATATTTTGAAGTAGCAGAAGTTTTTTGTCCAGCCGTCATGCTACGTCATTACGTATATGATGTCATTACGGCGTAAACACCCGCTCACTTCGAGAGTGGCAGGAAAGGTCATTCCTCTTTGGGGTATATAGATTACAGTCTCTCTATGATCGGGTCTCAAGAACATTGGGTGTGTTAATTTACCAAGTTTCTTGTGGAAAGATCGCCAAGTGGTTTAATCATTTGATTAAGCACTCCATTCAAAACCATTAAGGAACGGCTGGCTTGGCAAGCGCTAGCTAGCTGCTTGGTAAATGAGCACATCTCCAACCCTTGTGTGGTATATACAGTCACGTGAAAAAGTAAGTACACCCCATGTAAAGTTTTGACTTTTTCAACATATTTCAACATACAGCTATTTGATCTCCATTTCAACAATATTGATGGATAAAGGTGATATAATATAACAAATATCATGAAACATTTACATTTTGTAGTCCATTGTATAATTTAAATAAACATAAATGCAAATTTCACATGTGGAAAAAGTAAGTACACCCTTGGCTCCAATAGGTGGTATTGCCCCCTTTGGCAGAAACAACCTCAAGTAGGCGTTTCTTATAACTGTCTACCAGTCTCTGACATCGACTGGGAGAAATTTTTGCCCACTCCATGCAGAATTCTTTCAGCTGTGCGATGTTTGAGGGGTTTCTTGCATGCACGGCTCGTTTCAAGTCCCCCCACAACATCTCGATGGGATTTAGATCCGGGCTTTGACTTGGCCATTCCAGAACCCTCCATTTCTTTCTTTTCAGCCATTCCTTGGTGGATTTACTGGTATGTTTAGGGTGATTGTCATGTTGCAAGGTCCACCTTCAGTTGAGCTTCAACTTTCCGACAGATGGCCTCACATTATCCTCAAGCACCCTCTGGTACAATGAAGAATTCATAGTGGATTCTATGATGGTGAGCTGCCCAGGCCCTGATGCAGCAAATCTGCCCCAAAACATAATATTTCCACCACCATGCTTTACAGTTGGTATCAGGTTCTTGTGGTCAAATGCTGTCTTTGGTTTTCGCCAAACATGTCTTCTGGTACTGTGGCCAAATAGCTCTACCTTTGACTCATCTGTCCAGAGCACATTGTTCCAGAAGTGCTGGTCTTTGCCTAGGTGTTCATTGGCAAACTTTAGTCTTGCCCTGATGTTATTTCTGGACAGCAAAGGTTTCCTCCTGGCACACCTCCCATGTAGATCAAATTTGTGCAGCCTCTTTCTAATGGTAGACTCGTGCACTTTGACATCAACAGTGGCAAGAGCTACCTGTAGGTCCCGTGATGACATTCTGGGGTTCTTAGAGATTTCTTTCAGCATCTTGCAGTCTGCTCTCAGGCTGAACTTGCTGGGGTGGCCTGGCCTGAACAAGTTGGCAGTTGTTTGGAATCTTCTCCACTTGTAGATGATCTTCCAGACAGTCGAATGATTGATTTCAAATTGTTTGGAGATCTTTTTAAATCCCTTCCCAGACTCATAGGCATCTCTAACCTTCTTTCTAAAGGCCTCAGAGAGCTCTTTTGATCTCGGCATGGTGACGCTGCACACTTCAACAACAAATAGCAAACCAAACAATGTCTGAGGTTTAAATAAAACAGGTTCCTCCAATATCCTCTCCAATGATGTTCTATTCATTTGCACCTGAGCTGGTGCACCTGATTCTAATTTTAGCTATTTGAAGTAGTGATAAATGTCGGGGTGTACTTACTTTTTCCACATGAGAAATTTGCATTTATGTTTATTTAAATTATACAATGGACTAGAAAATGTAAATGTTTCATGATATTTGTTATATTATATCACCTTTATCTCTCAATATTGTTGAAAGGAAGATCAAATAGCTGTATGTTGGAATATGTTGAAAAAGTCAAAACTTTCCATGGGGTGTACTTACTTTTTCACGTGACTGTAGATTATAGTAGATCTTCGCTCAGTTCTGTAAGTAAAACTTACCTCATGGATGTCGGGATTCCTCCAAATTTCTTTGTTTCATGCATTAGCGACTGTTTAAAACGCTAATCATGTGTGTTTGTGGTTTATAATATTTTACAAGCCCGGCTACGCCGCTGTTAGACTTTCGGTCTTGTTTTACAATAAGTAACAATGCGATGCAATATTATACGAATGTGCTGTTTGCATGACGTATAAATCTGAAAACTACAACTTAGTTATTGCGGTTGTTGACATTTAACTAACAATTTACTAAACCACTGTGGTTTCTCTTTACATTTGCAGGAACCGTGATAACAGGATGCTGAAACACTTTGATTCGTTCAAGCTGGCGATGTGACGTCACGCATAACGTCGCAACACATTTGTGGACATAACATCTTGCAAGGTAGAATTTTATATCACAGTTAGAATCTAAAATTGAGTCCACGAAGCAACATGGAGCTTTTTCAAATGTATCGCCTACTCTACTTTTTTGAAATGTTCATCTTTAAGTGATGTCTAAAATGATTCACGGACCGTTAAACTTTTAAATATATTTTACAAGTTGGATCACCATGTCGAAATCGGGTTGTTTAGACTTCAGGAAAGCATCTGACATAACAGCTACCATGTATGATGTAACTACAATTTAAACTTCAACGGATAGCAATAACAGTTAAATCCGAGATCAAGTGATCAAATCCAACGTATAACTAGCCAGGTGTGAAGCAGGGGCTATAGTGTACACCTGTTATCAGTAGCCTATCTTGGTCTTTATCAGCCGCAAATATTTCCAACTTCTCGTGGGGTCGGCCTTGGGCTGGTAGAGGAGAGGGAAGTTTCTGGCCAAAGTAAGCTATAAGGAGTGCCTTAAGGAGACTGGACTTTATACATTAGAAAAGAGGTGATCATGAGGGGATTTGATTGAGATGCTTCCAGGATAATGAAGGGAATAGACAAAATAAGTGCAGATAAAGAAGAGGACCAGTGTTCATAGCTAGAGAGGAAAGAAGAAGACAGTTGGGACAGTATTAAGGCAAAGCTCTTTCAGCCAGAGTAGTTAATACATGGAATGGTCTCCCTAGAAAGGTAGTGGCAGTAGAAGGTGAAAAAAGGTTTAAATTGGAATTAGATAGGTATACGTAGAGGCATTAGAGATAGATTTTGGTCAGACTTCAGACTTGTAGGTAGGTAGCTTGTGTGTGGATGGGTGAGGGTTTCTGGTGTTGGTGCAGCACATGTATGATGAGCCGAATCACCTCCTCCTGCACCAAAGTTCTTTGTATATCCTTGTAAATATTTGTAGAACCTGCTGGCAAAGCCTGACGTTAGACTGTGGCAGGAATTTGTAATTTGTTCAAAGTTCCTGCCATTATTCGCCTACTCTATAAGAAAGACGCCGTGGGACCTCCAACGGCCAGAGCTCGCAGACGGGTCCTCCGGCCTGACGTCCTTCCAACGGACGGCACACCCATTGATGGCTCACCCTGCATGTGAAACACCAGAATGACAATTCACAGCCAAGCCGAGATGATTTATCCCAGACGAGACGGTTCAGAGGCGAGTGTGCATATCTCTAAGCTATCCAGCCCCCTCATCGTTCTCTACATATTTATCTCCCATTGTAACCGAAACGGACAAACACTCTGCCGTGAGCGCAAGGTTTAATCGGGCAGATACGATATAGTGCGCCGTGGTCCTGAAAAGCTCAAATTTCGTCGTCAGACTGTTCAATCGCTGAGAATGGAAGTAATGCATACTGTTCCAATGATGAAGGCAAAGCGGCGCGTATTATCTAATATTTTACAACTGGTATAAAAAAATAAAAGCAAAGCAGATGCTTTGACTTCAGATTTCCTGCGGTTCGTTGACCTTGGAGAGAAACGTTACAATGCGAATGGTGTTCGAGCTCTTAACGCTATTATTTTCATTAAATTTTCTGTTTTGACTCCAGCATTAAGAGCGAGGCAGACATGTTTTCACTCCAATTTTATTACAATGTGACATCATTGCCAAAAGTGACGTATTAGGGCCAGGGGAATATCTATTGGAGACCTGATGTAAATGGGTTCAATGGAGTTGATTTCTTTTTCTTTCTTTTTTGTCTGTTCGGTCCTTTCTTGCTACCTCCGCCACCTAAAGTGGATGGAGGTTGTTTTCACCCCTGTCTGTCTGTGAACAAGATATCTCAAAAAGTTGTGGACGGATTCGGACGAAATTTCGCGGAGGGGTAGTTATGGGACACGGACGAAATGATTAGATTTTGGTGAAGATCCGGATTCAGATCCGGCGAGTATAATTTTTTTTTATGATTCTTCACTATTGGGAGATGGGGCCAAAAATGATACATAGCAGGATATCTCAAAAAGTTGTGGACGGATTTGGACGAAATTTCACGGAGAGGTAGCGTATGTGACCATGACAAAATTATTAGATTGTAGTGAAGATCTGGATCCAGTTAGTAGAATTGTAAAAGTGATTCTTCACCATTGGGAGATGGGGCCCAAAATGATATATAGCAGGATATCTCAAAAAGTTATGGATGGATTCGGACAAAACTTGGTAGAGAGGTTGCGTATGTGACAAGGAAGAATTGATTCAATTTTGGTGAAGATTCGAATCCGGACCCGGATCGGACAATTTTTAAAGTGATTCTTCACCATTGAGAGATCGGGCAAAAAACGATATATATAAACATATTTCAAAGAGTTGTGGACGAATTATGACTAAACTTGGGGGAGGAGTTGGTTAGGTGACAAGAACAAGTGATCATGAGTCCCCTTTATATATTTGGGTTCGATTCTCGGTTTAAAATCCGCAGGCAGGTACGCCGGCTCTTGGATTGACAGCGGAGAGTTATCACCGGAATCCTGAACAAATTCCGAATTCCTTCCCTAGCATATGGCAGCTCTGATGGAATGACGTGCACGGTGCACCTTCGGATAAACCCATATCTGGTCACTCAGTTCTGGACGAATGTGCGTGCAAACGAATATCTTTATCTGTCCACATCGAGTAAGGCTCGCGGAGGAGTTAGTACTCCTACAATAGAGCACAAGGATAATGGAACCAAACAGACAATTTACTACCTGGCTGTCTTTAACCAGCAAGCATTCAGAACATTTGATATGGTAAAAAAAAAGAAAAAAGTTTTCTCGTTTGAAAAACTGATTTGAATCTTCTGAATAAGTCCTAAATCGTATGCTATTATTGTTACAGTACAGCATAATGAAAAGGTAACCTCGGTAAGGTAATGAAAGGCATAACCTCGGTTATAATTGTGCATGAAACTAATAACTTTTCCGTGCCACAACATTCCTCGTACAAAGTTTTCCATGTAATGCATCATATTAAGTACGGGACATGAAAATGGTGCAATTTTGAACCCACGTTCCATATCCATTGCCTTTCTCTCTCATATTCCCCTCTTTTCCCAACCTTTTCCCAACCTCCTTTCTTTTCTTTTTAGGCCTATCTCCCCCTTTTTCATATTGAATGTCAATACTTTTCCTTTTTTGAATTATATTTTTCAACATTCCCACAACTCCAAAGCCTTCATGCCGAATTATGTAGATGACCCCTTATGCCAAGCAGACCCAGCATGTTGAAACATTTAGTTCTTTTTTTTGTGGTAAAACAAAAGGAACGCAAAAATTAATTATAGATGATTTCAGCTCATGGCTCAGTGTTTTGCAAAGCACTATAAGCTGCGGACTCGTGGCTCATGTTGCTGACCGTTTCTCAGTTTGTGTAGTCCAAAGTTTTAATAAACTCCTCTGCAGTGAAGGACAGAAATTTGGCTGCTTCTAAGTACATCTGTTAAAGGGGTAAAAAAAGCAAAGGAATTGCTTGGAAGTTTTTGTAAACTTCAAAGAATGGAATGATTCAGATTTTCAAAATCAAAAATTACGATTTACCAAAATCAAAAATTACGATTAACATAGCTGTGAGCACCTTTTGCAAGCTAATATCATCAGAATCCTCGGTTAGAATTTGACTTTTTTACAGAACAGTGCCTCATTTTTTAAACAAAATTCACATGCAATTTACAAATATCTATCTATATATATATATATATATATATATATATATATATATATATATATAATCAGCATATAAATTAAATAAGTAGAGGTCGTAGCTTCAAGACGATCGATATTTTATTTTCAGACAAGCTTTCGGTCAACACAGGCCTTCTTCTCAGTCTTTCTCGATTTAAACGAAATCATTTAAATCACTTTCGTTTCAATGCATATGCCAGAAAGAAAGGCAAATACGAAGACCTGGTAGCTGTTTGTGAACATAGAGGATGGTCTGTAAACTACCTTCCAGTAGAAATAGGTAGTAGAAGATTTTACAATACATCTTTCAGCAAATTCCTTGCCATTTTATGTATTCCAAAAGCAAAGAGGAAGATTATTATGGACACTGCATCCAAAACGGCCCTTGGAGCGAGCTATGTCATCTGGCTATGCAGAAGCTCAAAGGCCTTCAGACAAATAGAATTACTGCCCACACCAGAAATATGCTCTGATGGAAGTGGGACGGCTGAGGGCTCATAAAACCGGTTTAACCCACCAAAGTCTGGTCTGAAGGCCAGAAACTTCAGAGTATAGTTTCGAGTATAGTATAGTTTCAGATTTTTGTTCCAGACAGAGATATTCTGCAACAAGGTGAAGATTTTTTCTAAAAGTCATCTTCACTGTTTCAGGAGTGCTCATCCTAAAAGGGGTGATTGGAAGGCTCCGGACATGACTGTGCTGGTGTTTCACCAATGAATTACCCCTATGTATGTGTGTGTGTGTATATATATATATATATGTATATATGTAAACAAAAATGGACTCTTAAGAATTAATGGATTAATTAACTAATTAGTTATATCCTAATTGCATGTTTAGAATAGGCCTATTGTAAACCCCAATTTTGGTCTGCCAAGACAGTGTTTTACAAGGCCTTGTCTCACCTCCATTCCTTTGTATTTTTCACTGTTAGATGTGCTTTATTTCTCATTTATTTATTTGATGAATAACCTTTTTTTCTTTCTAATCACCGACCTCGCAACCAACGGTCCTTGAGCCGAGTACTGCACAGTCATTTGTTTTTTAAAGCAAGCCAATCAATGATGTACTCGAGCTGGACAAGCAATGGGCAATTGCCTGATAATGTCACGAGAGGGACGGTTTTGAACCGAGGTTCTGAGGAGAAGGTTCTGTTGAGATCTGGGACACTCTCGGGTAATGTGACGAGGTCAAACTGAGAAGCAGGTGAAGGAGGAGCATGTGCTGTCTGCCCTCAACAGAACTCCTTGCCAGGGTGTTGCCATGGTCCTTTGGATCCCACCCAGCCCCCACCCCCTTTCCCCACCTCTCATTAGGACGAACTGGTTTCTGGAGTGTAGGAATACAAACACCAACTTTGCCTGGACTGGTGGGAGACACTCACAGGGCGTCTTGCGTTGGGGAATTGCAGCCTGCTTCTCCCATCAAACCTATGTGAGGTGCCTCCCTCGCATCGACCAGGCCGGAACCAACCCTTAAATGTATTTTATCCCACTTCCCCCTCCCCCCCCCCTCACCCTCTCCCTCTCCTCCCAACCCATCTTCCATCCATTTTCCCTCTTCTGAGTGTCTGACACCTACTTGAGAGAATCTGTTGTCAGCAAAGATTGGTTGAATTTAGATGAGACCGACAATTTGACTTCTGGTTCAGGTATTAGACTGACAATTGACTTCCCCTTCTAGGATTTTCCACGTGCTGGACGAATATGCTGTTGTCGCTTCAATCTGATTGAAGCTAAAAGTTTTCTGAACTAAATTTGTCTTGTTTTTTTTTTCTGTTCTATCTTTGTCCCTGTTCTAGCACCCCCGCTTTGGCTAACCCCCGCTCTAGCTGGGAAAATGGCCTTAAAATGCCTGTTGTGTGTTGTGTGTATATCTTTGTCCCTGTGTTGCTGTTATATCCCATCCAATATTCCATGTCAAAGCATACCTTGTTTGTGCTAATTTGTGAAATTCATTTTCCTGTTTAAGGCCTATTTTAGCTGCTTCTCGGTTCTCCATTAGGAGGACCCCATGCATTCTTCTTCTTCACCATGATATTTTTCTCTTCTTCTTCACAAGATTATTTTCCAAAACTGTCTGTCAGCTCAGCGCTTGGTCCAGCAACCCAACCCTCCCACATGTACAGCACCTCCTTTCTCCATGCCTTCAACAAAAATTCTTACCTCCCATCCCATGGTCTTTATCGCCGTTTGTCCAATTTGGGAATTTGTAATCAGTATCCCTTCACTTCATGTCCCTTCTTTCTGCTCCACCCCCACCCTTCACACCACCTACTTAAGCCTTGCCCCTCACCTTGTACACGTAAAGCCTCCCCCCATCCTGTACCCTTCCAATGCCTCCTCTCATATCTCTAACTGTGTGGAGCTCAAACATCCGAGGTCTCCACTCCAACCTGACAGATCTCTCAATACAGGCCACCGCCAATAAAACAGACATCATTTGTTTAACAGAATCCTTCCTCCCACAAGACATCCCTGACTCCTTAGTGTTTCTCCCCAACAATTGTCACGTCTTAGTTAATAGGCCTGAATCATGCCCTGGCAGCGGAGTTGCACTTTACATCAATAACTCATCCGCCCCCAACCTGGGAGGCTGGCGGTTCAAATCCCAGAAGAGTCATACCAGAGACTTAAAAAATGTAACGTGCTGCTTCCTTGCTTGACGCTGGGCATTTAAATGGCTAAAGAAAGGAACATTCCCCATAGGTTCAGCTCTTTTGTTGTGCAAAGGCACACGCCTTTCTCTCAGGTATATTTCCAAATATTTCCAGGTATTTTTTGAGGCGTTTGAGCCATTTTTTGTAACAATCCTTGTCTCGCACACACGATATATGTTAACGTGCCCCAATTACCATTCGTGCCAGGGGGTTCTGCGCATGCACGCTGAGCATTCTGGGATGGATTCCATCATTTTGTAAGTCTCATATTATGGATTGACATCCAAGTTAATCCTATACCTTAACGACAACTACACACAGAGGAAGAAAGATGAATACAAGGAAAGATAAAATTAGATAAGGATGAACCCAGCATGTTACCTACAAGTGCTGCCAATATCCATGTACACCTCTATCCCTCTATGTCCAATTCTTCTACATACCCATTTAATTCCAATTTAAACTTATGTACTATTTCTGTTGGCACAACCTTTCCAGAGAGACCATTCTATGCATTAACTACTCTCTGAATGAAAGGCACCGAGCTTACTACCACCTTAACTCTCCTCTTTACTCTCAGGCCTTGCCCCCGATCCTATCATTGTCTATTGTGCTAAATAATTATTCTTCACTTATTAGTCCCCTACCGGTGTACACCAGAGGTGACTATAGGTTTGCACTCCGTCCCTCTGTCTGTCAGTCTGTCAGTCCGTCACGCAAAGAACAGTTTTCCGGACTTTTTTTTCTAAACTCTTAATGCTAATGATTTCAAACTTGGTATATGGTTTCCTAATGACAAGTTACAGATCAAGTTCGAACTTCACGACGTTTCGATCATTTTCCACAAAGTTATGGCACTTTGAACTTTGGTAATTTCCCCAACAGTTTTCCAGACGACAGACTGCCGGTAGGGGACATGTATTGCAGCGCAATACTCAGAATGCTTGTTTTGTCTATATGCCCTCTTCATTATTTTAAACATCTTTATCATATCTACTCGTAACCGCATCCTTTCTAATGTAAAAGACATCACAATCAGCACATATGTTTCTTATCTAATGTGTAAAAAAAACTATGATGATAAAAAAAATCATCATCATAGTTTATTTTAACACGATGTGGATGCACCATAACATGTGGACGAATGAAATCCCATAAATAAAAAAAATCGAGATCATAAAATTCATAGACCCACTTCGTTAATCTTAACAAACACCGAGGAAAGTTAAAATAGAACATAACCCTGGGAAACTGTCGAGTTGCTTTTTAATTACATGATACAAGGTTCATAGTGGGGCTTGCTCACATATGACACATCAATCAAAGACATTGGTAGATATGTTTACTTTATTGTGAATTACAAGGACAGGATGGGAAAGTATACATGGGCCTTGAGATTTGAACCCCGGGTGCCCTGCATCCTGGGCCATTGGTTCAGATGGGAACACTAAACGGGTCAACCCGACATGTTAAAATGCTTCTGCCCAATTATGCTCCAAACTGCCTTTTATAAATGTCGATGACTTTGAGCTGCTTTTTGAAGACCGTGATAAGTTCCGCTCAGTGCTGTTCCAAATGTTGATTTTTGGTGGACACGTGCTCCACTTGGCGCTGTGCATTGTCACTGGCATCCTTTAAGGAGGGGTGTTTGTCACAGCGTAAAACCTCAAATAACATGCATCGGCTGCTTGGTCGTTCACATGAGATGGGTCTGTTGAAAAGGTGCATGGCTATATAATCTTTACAGACTGGGAGGGGATCTGCAGGACCGTTGGCCATGTGGAAACCGTCCACGGTAACACAAAACTTGGCGTACTAGAATATCATGCGTTTTATAGTACCGGACACAAAATATATGCAAGCTGAGAAGACATTTGGCTCCCAGTCCTATTTGATGGCTTATATTATCTGGTGTTGTGTTGTGCCTGTGAGATTGCAATGGCCAAGACGTTTGAACTGTTGTGGAAAACCAATCAGGTCCACACAACTTTAGTCCAACTTGTGGTTTAATTCCATTTAGATCATGACATCATCCTGTAATGCAGGAAATGCAATAAGTATACGATGTGGCATCACATGGGACCATTCATAACATTCAATGCAAGCAAGCTGGATATTCTATGCTGGCGTACCGTTAGCGAGTCTACCAGATGTAACGTGTCACAGGAGAAGTCTCGGAGCACCGTCCGCAGCAGCGGGTCTTATAGTCACGCCCCTAGCGGTGTCAACGAGCAGCGAGCATCACCCCCGGGTTCAGTACGAATACGATTTCACTACATTCTCCCCCCCCCCCCCCCCCCCCCCCGTCAGAATTATACGGCGGTGCGACTAGAAGCGAGCGAGCGTCAGCACGAACAGGGTACGGAACATCAGTCGACCCAACCGTATCGGGCCGGGCGGCGAATTTCTCTGCCAGCACACGTCCGAAATTCCCCGGGTACGGCATCATGTATCCCTGTGTCCCCGGCGTCGGAGGCGCCATCAGGGTCGGGTGACGAAGGGGGTAACTCCAAGTCGTCGGGCCCAGGTAGACCCGGCGAGGGGAGAGTCGGTAGACTTTCGGCGATGGGAGCGTCGGGAGAGGCCATAGTCTCATAGATGGGTTCGGCCGGTCCGTCCGATTCCCTACTCAGGTCGGCGACCCCGCAAGGGGCAAGGTGACGGACGGAGACAGTAGTCTCACGGCCATCAGTCGTCATCACACGAGCATGCTCAGGATTAGCCTGGAGAATCTGCACTTTGTCCACTAGGGGGTCGTACTTGCTCGCGCGAACCGCCCGTTTAAGGTAGGCCGGCCCGGGCCCAGCGAGCCAACTGGGCAAAGACCGTATACACCCCGTGCTCCTGGGGTGGTGGAAAAGTCGCTCGTGGGGAGTTTGGTTGGTTGCCATACACAGGAGAGCCCTGATCGAGTTCAACGCCGCAGGTAGCGACCAAGCCCATTTATCGAGGCCCCGGCCGAGGGTCCGGAGGTTGAGCATGACGGCCCTCCAGATAATCCCGTTGAAGCGTTCGATCTGCCCATTAGCCTGGGGTCTGTACGGCGTGGTGTAACTAGAAGCAATGTTATTTTGGAGCAGATAGCCGTGCACCTCCTGAGACAAGAAGACCGCACCCCGGTCGGTATGGACATAGGCCGGGTACCCGAACATTGAGAACAAGTTCTGTAAGCATCGCATCACCGTGGCAGCAGTCATGTCCGCGCACGTATAAGCAAAGGGGAATCGCGAGTACTCATCGACGATAGTGAGCAGATAGCGAGAGCCGCTCGACACCGGCAATGGGCCCTTGAAATCCATCGCCAAGCGTTCCCACGGTCGCGTAGCCTTAACCAGAGTCCCCATGGGAGGGTTATAGAAACGCGGTTTGATTTCCGCGCAGATAGCGCAGTCGCGACAGATACGGCGGATATCGTCAATCGAGTATGGGAGATTGCCACACCGCACAAAATGAGCGAAACGCGTCACGCCGGGATGGCCCGCAGTGGCATGCAGCACCCGTAGGCCCTCCAAAGAGGTGATACCCACGCATGTAGCCGGTCGTGATAAGGCATCGGCGGCCCGGTTATCCTTCCCCGGGCGATATTTGATGGTGTAACAGAAGTCGGCGAGTTCGATACGCCAGCGAGTGATTTTCTCATTCTTAATGCGCTGGGCGTGTAAGGTGTCGTACATGAACGCAACGCTTTGCTGGTCCGTGATGATTTGGAAGCACCGCCCGAGTAAGTACGGGCGCCATCGCCGAATAGACTCGACGATCGCATACGCTTCCTTTTCGACGGACGAGTGTCTCCGCTCAGCAGTGGTAAGAGTCCGTGAAAAGAAAGCCACGGGACGCCCCCCTTGGGAGAGGGTCGCCGCGATGGCCTGATCCGAGGCGTCACTTTCGAGGACGAAAGAGCCGCTCTCGTCGATTGTCGCCACGGCGGCTCGGGCGATGTCGGCCTTAAGGCCTTCAAAGGCCGCCAATGCGGCCGGACTCAGTGGGAAGGTGTCGCAGGCCATGAGGGGTCGAAGTTTCGCGGAGAAATTTTGCACCCATTTGGAGTAATGGGCGAATAGCCCGAGGGCGCGCTTCAGGGACGCCCGATCACAGGGAGGGGCCATGTCGAGCAAAGGTCGCAGACGCTCCTTATCCGGAGCGACAGAGCCATGGGTCACGGTGTACCCCAGAAGATCTATCGTGCGTAGGGAGTATTGGCACTTATCCTCGTTCATAGTTAAGTGATACCTCTGCGCGACCTCAAGGAAGCGCTTCAGATTAGCATCATGGTGCCCTTGGTCATATCCACAAACCGTAAGATTATCGAGGTAGACGAAAACATCGGTTAAGTGCTCCCGCGCAATGAGGTCATCCATGGCCCTCTGGAAACAAGAGACCCCGTTCGTTACCCCAAAAGGCAATCACGTAAATTGGTACAACCGCTGCCCCGACTCAAAAGCGGTATATATACGATCCGGCCTAGAGATAGGGATCTGGTGGTACGCACTACGGAGATCGAGAGTGCTATAGACCGAATACTGGGACACCTGTTGCACCAGCGCGTCCATCCCCGGAAGGGGGTAGGCATCCAGCTGTGTAAAGCGGTTAATCGTTTGGGAATAGTCGATTACCATGCGTCTGCGGTGGGCCTCGCTGCGCACCACCAAGACCTGGGCACGCCACGGCGACCTGCTAGGTTCTATGATGCCGTCTTTCAAGAGCTGAGCCGTTTCGTCCGCAATTAATTGCATGTCTGCGCGAGAGTAGCGCCGTGATTTCACCGCGACAGGGGTGCAGTCGGAGGTTAGATTGGGGAACAGCGAAAGCGGCTGGATGTCCATTTGCGCTAGGGTGCCTTGCGCTAGGGCGCACACCGCAAGCGCATCGTCCGCCCCCACAACAAGCGTGTCAGGCCCACCAAACTCCATTACCAGACATCCATGCAGCTTAAGAAAATCGTGTCCTAACAGAATATCAGCACATAAAGCGGGTAAAACCATAAGGTGTACATCAGGAAAAACCCGTCCCTTTAGCACGAGTTTCAATCGGCATTCCCCCTTCGTGCTGAGTCGAAGCCCCTGGTAAGCCATGAAGATCCGTCTCGTAGACCTCCAGATCTGCCATCCATGCCTGAGCACAAGTCGCTGGTCGATAAAACTATCCGTAGACCCTGTATCCACCAAGGCCCGAACACAATGGCCTTCGACCATGAGGGGAATAAGGGCTTGAGCCAGGCCAGACGAGGCTGCTGGGAGTGGGACTGAACCCCCCGAATGGGTCGGACAAGCCTCGCGGGTGGATCCTATGCCAGCAGCAGTTTTGCAGTCGTGGCCGGAGTATGCGTTGTCCATGGGGAATCCATTAATGCCATCAGAGGGCTTTCCCAAGCATTCCGGTGTTTCGCGATTCAAAATCTGACAATTCTGACGGGAAAAGGCCTCCGTAGTATTTGAAAACGCCTTTTGACACTTTTGGCAGAAAAAGGCCTCCGTAGTATTCGAAATCGCCTTTTCCGGGGTGAGGGCCACCATTAGCTCGTGGACGACACGAGGAGAACGTTCCGCTGGGGCTTGGCGAGGCTTCAAAGCCCCTGGCGTGGCCCGGAGTTTGGTCAAGGACACGTACTTCGTGCCCGATTGAGGATGAGACTGTAGTGGCTGTCCGGTGACGCCCGCCAAGGACGTCTGAGCGCCCAGGGGCCCGCAGAGAGGGGCCCTCCCCTTCGAAGACGGGTAAGGCGCCGGGTTTCGGGCTCGGCTCGCAGGCTCCGCAATGAGCCCATTCAAGGTCGCCGCGACCGCGCGACCGCGACCGCGCGATTCAATGAGCCGCGAGCCGCGTGCCGTTTTCCTGCACACTTTCGCGTAATGTCCCTTTTGCGAGCACTAATGGCATATAGCGTCTCAGGCCGGACACACGGGCCGGGCATGGCGTGGCCCCCCACAGAAAAAGATGCGGCCCCACAAAGGCCTTGGGTCTGGTCGTAGCGGCAGCCGTCAGGACTGGGTCTTCCTCCGGAGCATCCCGGAGTTCCGCGAGCAGGTCCGCGTCCTCGGCGGTAGCACTCTCCGGCCGGGCGTGTAGTGTAGTGCCCGCCAAGAGGCGCGTGCGATCATAGGTGTTCGATTGCTTCCGCGCTTCGGTGTATACTTTCCCTTGCTCGAGTGCCGTAGCGAAGGTCAGGTCGGTCTTCTCTAAGAGCTTGAGCCTTAGTTCCTGGGAGGAGACCCCTGCAATGAAGGCATCTAAAAGAAGATCATCCTGAGCCTGCGCGGGAGTCCGTGGCTCCTTGATGCTGTCCAGCAAGAGCTGCCGGAGCTCCTGGGCATAGTGGTCCATCGCCTCGTTGGGCTGCTGACGTCGCGTTAGCAGCAAATATCGTGCATACACCGGGCTTTTTTCCTTTATGTACAGCCGTTTGAGCTCCGCGATCGAGAGGTCATACGTCACGAATTGAGCGATGGAATTGTACACCTTGTAGTCGATTTTTGAATGAAGCGTTGCTAGCTTCGCGGCAGCCGTCGGCGCGGTCTCAGGCTCCTCGAAATGATTCTCCAATGTTCTGAGCCAGTGCTTCAGTTGCAAGCCACCTTCCGGGGCTTGCGGGTCGGCGCAGAATACGGCAACCGCCAGCGTCTTGTTGCCAGCCATGTCGGTAGATATAAATGGAATTAAGTGTTGTGGAAAACCAATCAGGTCCACACAACTTTAGCCCAACTTGTGGTTTAATTCCATTTAGATCATGACATCATCCTGTAATGCAGGAAATGCAATAAGTATACGATGTGGCATCACATGGGACCATTCATAACATTCAATGCAAGCAAGCTGGATATTCTATGCTGGCATACCGTTAGCGAGTCTACCAGATGTAACGTGTCACAGGAGAAGTCTCGGAGCACCGTCCGCAGCAGCGGGTCTTATAGTCACACCCCTAGCGGTGTCAACGAGCAGCAAGCATCACCCCCGGGTTCAGTACGAATACGATTTCACTACATGAACCAAAGACCGTTAAAGAAATAAAAGTATGAGATTTTTGTTGGAGAGGTATTGAATTTGGATAACAGCTTTCACAATCTCTCAATTAATCCAAATTTTGACTTCAACGGCGAGGTAGAGCGCATACCTCCTCCAGACTAAACAGTTTACATTTTGCACACCACCGATAGGCCGGATCTGGATTCGGACCTGAACCAAAATGGAATCGGATTGTTCTTGTCACCTAACCAATTCATCCACCAAGTTTTGTCATAACTCATCAACAACTTTTTGAGATATTGTGCTATATATCGTTTTTGGCCCCATCACTCAATGGTGAAGAATCACTTAAGAAATTAAAAAACTTGGATCTGGATCTGGATTTGAATTTTCACCAAAATCAAATCGATTCGTCCTTGTCACACATTCAATCTGACCACCAAGTTTCGGCCGATTCCGTCCATAACGTTTTGAGATATCGTGCTAAATATAGTTTTTGCCCTATCTCTCAATGGTGAAGAAATACTAAAAAAAATTGTCGAATCGAGATCCAGATCTTCACCAAAATCTAATCCTTTCATTCGTATCACATACCCAACCTCTCCACCAAATTTCATCCAAATCCCTCCACAACTTACTATCCTGTTCACTGTTCACAAACAGACAGGTAAACAAACTAACAAGAAATATGTCGTGCACACCACAATACTTGCGAAATCCATAAAATACGTTGTTCACCTTTGGCCTATGTTGACATTTTGGCCTATGTTAACCTCAAACTAATTGGTGGTTGAATTCAGTGACCTGATATGTAAATCCTCTTTAAATTTCAAGTCAATGGGATGAAAATTGAGGATTTTAGAAATTTGACAAAGTTGACCTTTGGCCTATGTTGACATTTTGACCTCAAAATCAATATACTTCTTCCTTATGACCAACTCTACCATTTGGTAGAGTTTAGTAAAGATTGGTTTAAAATTGTGACCTGTGGGCGATTGACATACAAACGACGACAGACAGAACAAGCATTCTGAGTATTGCGCTGCAATACATGTCCCCTACCGGCAGTCTGTCGTCCGGAAAACTGTTGGGGAAATTACCAAAGTTCAAAGTGCCATAACTTTGTCAAAAATGATGGAAACGTCGTGAAGTTCGAACTTGATCTGTAACTTATCATGAGGAAACCATGTACCAAGTTTGAAATCATTAGCATTAAGAGTTTAGAAAAAAAAGTCCAGAAAACTGTTCTTTGCATGACGGACTGACGGACTGACAGACAGAAAGACAGACTGACAGACGGAGGGACGGAGTGCAAACCTATAGTCCCCTCCGGTGTACACCGGTAGTGGACTAATAACACACAAGACCAACTAATATACAGGTACTTGAAAAATCTTCGATTTTCACAAGTAACAAACAGACAGGGGTGAAAACATAATCTCCATCCAGTTTCGGTGGCGGAGGTAATAATGGTAATAAAGGTTTATTAGTCCCCTACCGGTGTACACCGGAGGGGACTATCGGTGTGCACGCCGTCCCTCCGTCCGTCAGTCCGTCAGTCTGTCAGTCTGTCAGTCTGTCAGTCCGTCAGTCCATCACGCAAAGAACAGTTTTCCGGACTTTTTTTCTAAACGCTTAATGCTAATGATTTCAAACTTGGCACATCGTTTCCTCATGATAAGTTACAGATGAAAGTCGAACTTCACGACGTTTCGATCATTTTTGACAAAGTTATGGCACTTTGAACTTTGGGAATTCTGATAATTCTGATGACCCTTAACTCAGTGCCATTTTAAGTTTTAATTTCCTTTAAAAAAGATTTTTCTCTGCAATAATAGGACCGATTGAGATCAAATTTTCACCATAGGAGGGACTCGGTCTGTAGAATATTTTAATTGTAATTATGACGTCACAGGTCACGTGGTTCGGGCGCCATATTGTTTTTCGTGAAAACACGAAACCCCCTTTTTCTCTGCAACCGCTGAACAGATCGAGGCCAAAGTTTGCAGGCAGAATCGCATACCCGTGACGAACAAAAAAGTCAGCGAGCATGACGTCATGCATCACATGGTTTCAGAGTTATTAAGCATGAACCTTTAAAACCGAGCCCCTCCCTCATTTTTGTTCCAATCGAGGGGAAACTTCACAGATCTGTTCCGCATGTCAGTCTACTAAAATGTCCTTTTGGAATTTGCGATAGCTCACGTGGTTTGGCAGATATCGTTAATTAAACGAAAATATTTTTTTAATGGATATGTCTTGAATCGCTTTATTGATCGACGTGAAACTTCATACTATAGTAGAAGTCATGAAGAGTAACAAGTGTGCAAAATTTCAAGATGAATGGATGTACGGTCTGGAAGCTATAAGTTGTTATTGCGTGAAGAAGAAGAGGCATCAAGTGTGCGGATTTAATTATTTATCACATGTACAGACTGAAACCATCGTTGGACATGACCTGTCGCGGTCATTTTAACCTCAAATAAAATTCTAATTTAAGATTTGTCAATAGCTGAGGTATATTAACAAACGAATAAAACAGATTTGGTAATATTCTGACTTTTTTAACTCGATCGCATTTGACAGAGTTGTGACAAGCTGAGGAAGAAGAAACCTCGCATTGGCTTCTCCAATGTGCCATAAAAAAATGGATATCTCTTGAATCGCGAGTACCTCAGACCGTGAGTTGGTAATTATATAATTCACACAGTGCAATACGTGCAGGCCGCTCCACGGAGCGACCTTGTGGGCTTATCAACGAGGCGAGGCGTGACACACGTGTCTCAGCATACCTCAGATCAAGTTTGAAAACCAGCATCAACCGTGCATAAATTTGCATATTCGATCATTTTGGACAAAGTTATGGCTCTTTGAACTTTGGTAGGGGACATGTATTGCAGCGCAATACTCAGAATGCTTGTTCCTAGTAGTGTTCATTTGCTTTATACCGTGTACCCCTCCCTCCTCCCCCAGCCCTTTCACAGATCTACCAACATCCCTGTTCTAAACTGTTGTTGTGCTTGTGTGCTTCCCTCTCTCTCCTCCTCTTTTCTCCCACTCCCGTCATTGTATGTTTTATGTGCCTGTGCATGTTTTCATGTTCAATGTGTTAGCTCTTACACGAGCCTCGATGCTGTATACAAAAAAAACCCCAAAAACATAGGTAATAGGCCATTATGCCCACCAGGTATACTTTACCATATACAGTCTCCTCAAGCCAGTACATTACACACTATACCACCACCACACCTGATTTTCCATCCATGTGGACAAACAATTTGAATGCAAGACAGACAGCCACCAACCTGGAGTAACAATATGGCATGCAGGCAAATTAAGCAACGTATTCTATTTGCAATGACAACCAAAACAAAGGTGCTATAATGGAAAATTATAGCAAATAAAGCTATAATGGAAAATCGGAATCAGAAAGAAAAGAAAATCAGAGATACTCACAATCTGCAAAGCCTTTGTCGGTAGGCCGTAGCTCAATACTGCTCTTCGCAAAGGGTTGGTGCCGCAGCATCACATCTGTCTCTCCTGGATTCTCTGCAATCTAAAGCTCTCAAAACGTGATTGCAATCTCCTGTGATAAGGTCGAAGCACAAGGACTGTTGCTGTCACATCGCAGGCAGGTTGATGGTCTCTCTGTTTTCCACCGTATATTCTCCACCATTGCTCCCTCTGCTATCTCAGTCGCGCGACCCTCCCTATCTCCTCCAGGAATCACGTGTTCTACTTTCCAGTAACCCCCTCCTGATTAAACTTCCAAAATCCAGGCCGACTACATATGTACAACAACACCTTTATTCGTCGCTTCTCCCGTCTATTGAAACACAAATCTCACACTCTCACGATGTCTCTCCGAAAAGACCGACTGGACAACCCTCCCATCCACTTTCTGAATAATCCTCTCCAAGAAGTTCTGTCACTCAAGCTTTTGGGTCTCACTATCTGCCATGATCTTTCCTGAGAAAACCACATTTCAAATCTGGCCTCCAAAGCCAGTCGCCGACTGGGCATCCTCCATCGTGCGAAGTCCTTCCTTGGCACACCTGAGCTCCTCACCACATACAAGGCTTTCATCCGCAGCTCAATGGAATACTGCTCTCCCCTCTGGGCTGGTGCACCTGCCTCACACCTAGCTCGTCTTCACGCTGTTGAAACCAAAGCATTCAGAATCATTGGAATCTCCCGCGATGAAGCTAACTCCAAGGGTCTCTCACTCACTCACCGCAGGCAGGTTGGTGGTCTTTCCGTCTTCTACCGACTCCTCTCTGGCCTTGCCCCCCCCCCCCCCCCCCCCCAGCTCTCTCTGGGCTCTGTCCAGCAAATATTCCTACAGGTCGCACAAGATCTGCCTGCAACCCTCTGATGGTTAAACTGCCGAAATCTCGGCTCTCTGCTCACCTTCACTCTTTCATTCCTCTTTTCTCCCGCCTCTGGAACAAACTCCCTCATTCTCTTCAATCCCACTCCACCCTCCAGGTCTTTAAAACAGCTGTTCACCACCATCTCTTATCTTCCCCCATCCAAAACATTGATCTTTTCTATCCCCGCTAATTTCACCCCAATCCCACTTTTTTGAAATACCAACTTCTGTCCTGGAAGTCCTTGGTGTCCTTGTGTTTGACACTTCTGCCACCCCCCTCCCCCCAAGCCCTCTCCCTCCCACACATCTCCCTGCTCTTAAATGTTGTGTGCCCTCAAGTGTTTGTGTGCTTCCCCTTCTCTTGTCTTCCGCTCCCTCTTTTTATATATTTTGTTTGTCTGGTTGATTTGTTTGTGAAGTAAATGTTAGCTCTTAAACGAGCCTCGATTCAGTATACAAAAAAAAAAAAAAAAAAAAAAACATCCAGAGGCTTTTCCGTCTCACTCTTCAAGTAAGCAATGCACCACCATCTCCTGCCATCCCCAATTCTGAGACATCATCTTTATTAACCCCATTAACCTTTCCGAGGTCGACCATCTTACCTGCCAGTTCCAATTTCATCCCCTCCTCCATTTCCTCTTATCCTGTCGTTCATTCCTTTGATGTTTGCCCCACTGTTCGTTATGCGTTGCTCCGCTCTTCCATGAATCTTGCTCCTGTAAAAGGGGAAAAAATGGGTTGTCCTGTTCCTGTTCTCATCAGAATTCCTGGCTCATGCTGCAGCAATCCCAGGGATCAAATCCCAAATACCAATTGTGTTTGTCCATTGTCTCCGAAATGTCCTTGTAATTTGTGTAAGAGTAAAGTGACGTCTTTTAATTTATTTGTCCTGCTTGTGACATGTGTAAGCTTCACTATGAGCCTTAGATCACTATAAAATTAAAAACATATGCTCCATTAATCATGTCATATTGGACTGAGAAAGTAAGCATCTTGTAAAGGACATTGTTCGGCCATCCAAATATTACATATGCAGAAGTCGTGGAACTTTGACAATCCAACTTGACCCCTTGACCTTCTTTAAAAATGTTTTTTTTTAACTTATCCGCTTTCTCCTTTTGTACCTAATATGCAGAGGCTCTAGGTATGCATTAAAATTGTAAAATATTATTTCTTCGGTGTGACATTTTGTAATTCAAAAATTACTCCGATTAAAAAAGAAAACAGAGGCACATGCAAGTGCCATTTGGGAAAGGTGTTTATGGTAGTAGGTTCGTTTTCTCACCAGGTTTAGATGGTGTGTATTTCGAGTTAAAATATTGTCTTGGACATGCACCTTCGAAATTTGAAATGTAGACACAAGGTATGTGCTTTCTATAACATGAACCAAAATCTAATCGGCTTGTTCTAGTCACCTAACCAAGTCGTCCACCTTCTTTTGTCATCATCCATCCACAACTTTTTGAAATATCATTTTTAACCCTATCACTCACATTTTAACTTTAACCCGATGAAGAATCACTTAAAAATTGTCGGATCCAGATCTTCACCAAAATCGAATCAATTCGTCCAAAATCGAATCAACCTGTCCACCAAGTTCCATCCGAATCTATTCATAACTTTTTGAGATATCGTGGTCAGATATACAGACAACAGACAGGTGTGAATATATATATATATATATATACACACACAGTGCAATACGTGTGTGTATATATATATATATATATATATATATATATATATATATATATATATATATATATAGTGTTGCGGTTTTAGAACCCACACTTTCTTGTAAATATCCCATCATTAAAAGGTTAAAGGTTGCACCCCATAGTTAGGCCACAAGCAACACGTAGGCCACCATAGGAATTCAGTTATTTCATTAGTATGTGTATAGGTAAGGCCGTGTTTCCAATAGTTGAATCTGCGTTGTGTCAATCAAATAAGAAGTAGGTCCCCAATCCATTCATTTTGCAAGCCTCCCTCTCCAAGCGATGCCATTACGCACCCTCCAGTCTGCCCTATGGCTCTCCCAATTTGTTACGCTCCTTTGTTAGCAGCAGCTGCCTTAGCGCTCGCTCAACGCCGCCATAAGCCACGCGGTGAGGCCCGGAAAAAGGGGGCGTAACGCCAAGAAGAAGGTGTGGCCACGTCATCTAGCCGTCAAAGGTGGGGCCGGTAAGCCTTAACCAGCCAACCAGGGCTGAAGTGACATCGCCGACAGGCGTGGCTTTGGGGCTCGCGGAGTGATCGCTTGTCGAGTTATAAAAGCGAGTGCAAAGCCCTTTCACAGGACTGGCCAGCGAGCACATTTACCAACAGGACTTACTTACCAGAGCGCGCATGAACTTACTGATCGGGAGAGCGCACCTTTGTAAAGACTTACCGCGTGAGAGAGCTCGCCTTGACTGACTTGCTGGGAGACCGCGCATTGCATTGATGGGACTGATGCAGTGGCGCTTATGAAAGAAGGACCTTATCAAAGGAGTACATTGGAAAGGGGGCGTTTGGCGCCTTTCTATAGTGCACATATTACGTACGCAGCGTACCAGCTTCCCCCCCCCCCCCCCCCGCCCCCGTTATATAAATTGTCCAGTCATGTTCCACTACACACGGAGAGCCGCTGCCGTTTTCCATCTGCTGCGCAGTACGAGTCGGGGACCGGATGAGGTGGACGCCATCGCCGGACCCTCTACCTGTTCCACCCTACCATCTACAATCCCCGTGTGAGTGTGTATGTTTGTCCTGGGTATTAAGAATAAGACTGTCTAAGGCTGCCCTGTGTTCTGCTTCTTCCTCTTCCTATCTTGTATATTTCTTTCGTTTCCTCTTCTCTTTCTTGTACAAATTGTAAATAAATTACTTGTTCTTCCTGGTTTTCCTTTTATCCGATCGCATTAGTCTTTTCTTCCATTGGGTAAACGTGGCACGATAGGAACCGCTTATAATCAGGTTTAGTCCCATTGTTAACGGCTCGGATCGCGGATCGCTATCCACTCGGCGTTTCCACCAATATCCGTGGTTCGAGCAGGAGTTATCTCCTTGCTTTACGGCCGGTGGTAGTACTTAGGTAATTGGACTAAGACTCGACCAACAACCCTATTTACCACTGATGGGAAGGAACGTTATAACCCCCAGGACTCGGGTCGGCCGGATAAAAGGACAAGGGATTAACCCCCCCCCCCCCCCCCTTGATAAGGGGAGAGCCGACGTCCGAGATCCGTAACATTTGGTGTCAGGAGTGGGATTTGGACCCGAACCAAATTTTTTTATATATCTGAAAATTTTTGGTCAAAATTACGAGCGGCCAAAATTTTATTAACATCTAAATTTTAAATCGTGCCATGGATAACCAAGGCGATCGGATACCAGTGGGGGGGAACGAGGGGGAAATAGAAGAAGAATTAGAATTAACCCAGGACCCCAGGGAAGAACAATTGGGAGGAATGGAGGTGGAAAGTAATGAAGGTGCGGTAGTGGGGGTTGCAGGCACACAAAATGGCGGCGCCTTACACATGGCGACGAGAGCCACACCCGCTGCGCAAGTGGGAGGGATGGATCTGCAGGCCCTCATGGCACAGCTACAGGCGGTCATACAAATGGAGATGGCAAAGAATAGTAAGCAGATGGAAAATAAAATGGATGCTCAGAGTAGTAAAAGTGAAGGAATGGGAAATCAAATTGGGGGATTGAGAGACGAGGTGGGAAACCAAATTGAGGGAATGAGAAATGAATTGGGAAGCCAAATTGGGGGATTGAGTAAAGAGATGGGAGGATTAGAAAACAAATTACGGGGTCAATTGGAGGACATGGGTGGCCAAGCCAGAGAAATCAATGAAGGGTTAGCGAGGGAGAAAGCCAGGTATGAGATCAAACAGATGGGGAAGGACAGAGACCGCAGATCGAGCGGAAAGGTTGCGGGGGTACGCGACGGGGTAGCGCGGCTTGAGGAGCGCGGGTTAAGCGAGCTGGAGCAAAGCACAGTTAACTGGGCCGGGATAGAAATCGCGACCCGGGGTATGGGAAAGCCGACAACCGCAGAATTAGAAAATTTGATTTTATTAGCGCCAGCGGTCGTCGAGCTTAATAAAGAAAAAGAATTAATTCAAATTGAAAAAGAAATAACCGAAATTGGGATTGGAGAGACGGCAGGCATAGAGGCATTATCGGAGATGGAGATGGAATGTGCACAAAGTTTGGATTCGCATCATGATGCCGTACTTCTTAACCAAATGGAAAGTTTGCAGGTGGTGGAGGAGCGAAGAAAAGGAAGCGCCAAGGTGAGTAGGGTGGTGTATGGCGCGAAGAGATTTGGCGCGAGAGGATTTTTCACCCGCTTGGGATCCAGACGTCACCCGGGCGCTCGTAGAAGGTCCGTGGTGCGCGGTGTGAAAGCGAATGGCGTGCGTGAGCGAACGGCGCCAGAGCACGAGTGTGTTACCGAGTGTGAGAGTGAATGCACATCAGAGTGTATGTGTGATGAATGCGGTACAGAGTGTGCGTTGGAAGAGTGTGGAATGGAGTGCGATACAGAGAGTGAGATGGATGAGGAGCGTGTGCGGGGATGCACACCGGAGCGCGTGATTGGGTGTGTGACAGGAGATTGCACACCCGTGGGTAGGTGTGCACGGAGTGGGTGTGCAGCAAAAGAGTGCACACCCAGGGGTGTTACAGAGGATGTAACCAGAGAGTGTGCGAGTAGAATTAGTGCGCAAGAATGTGCGCGAGAGTGTGTAGTAAGGGAGTGTATGGGATGTGTGAGTATGGGAAGAGTCGTTTGTGGATGTGAGAAGGCGACTCGAACATCGACGCTGACCGGGGCAGCGCTTAGGCTGACGGATAGCCGATGTGAGCTCTCGGGGCGTGGTGTTCTTTGTGTGCTGCGGGGGCCGGCGGGGATCGTTGCCGCGGCACTCTCACAAGGAGCGCCATGCACGATTCGAGCCGGGCTCCGCCCTGTATGGTCAGTGCCGCGTCGTAGCGGCGAACGGCACGATTCCGGGGGAGAAAGGCCAGGTCAGGCCTTCGCCCCCTGGCGGGCGCGGTGCTCTGACCGGGGGAGGTTGGGGCATCGGGCCGGGGACCGAAAGGCTCCGCTCCGGGATGGACCTTGGAACCTCAGCCCGAGTATGCCTCCTCCCCAGAATCGTAACTGCCGGACGGACCCAACCTACAGGAGACAGACCACCATATGCATTGCTCGGCTTTTCAAAGCCGAGCTGTGATGAAAATGTATTTCCACCCCGAGAGGCTCAGAGTATAGTGGACGATTAATGATAGCAGTAGTGATGGATGGTAGTTTTACCATTCACATTACTCATTGGGGCAGAGGAGCTATAGGTTTATGGGGTTTGGCGGTGAGAACTAGCCAAGGTGGGCTCGGATAATGTTAGGAATTTAGAAAGATGACTTTAGGAGACATGAGATTTAAGTAGTGACTTTGTACAAGTAGTGAGGACGTAGTCAGATTAGGTGGTTGATAACGACGAGGGAGTGCTTAGTATAAGGGATGACGGGGAGCACTAGTATTAGAAGGGAGTAGTTAGTTTAAATGATGCTGTGTGTATGAGCTTGAAGTTTAGGATGAAATGAGGAATTGAATGAGAGTCTTGCTGGTGAGCATGTTGAAATGAGGAATTGGAGCGTGGAAAAATCTGAGCGGATGAGGCAATGCTCGTGAGAGATGTGTGTGTGTGTGTGTGTGTGTGTGTGTGTGTGTGTGTGTGTGTGTGTGTGTGTGTGTGTGTGTGTGTGTGTGTGTGTGTGTGTGTGTGTGTGTGTGTGTGTGTGTGTGTGTGTGAGAAAGTGTATGAGTGGAATATTGAGGATGTGTGTCATTGTGTTAAGTGCATTGGCTTGCATGGTGGGCAAGTGTGTGTGTGTGTGTGTGTGTGTGAGAAAGTGTATGAGTGGAATATTGAGGATGTGTGTCATTGTGTTAAGTGCATTGGCTTGCATGGTGGGCAAGTGGAGAATGGTTGTGTGGAATAAATGGTGTTGTAGAAATCAATCAAGTCCACAACTTTGTCCCATAGGTAGGTTTAATAACAATCAGATCTCTGGCATCATCCTGTAGAATACAATCATGCAATATATATCAGGATCTTGGCATCATATAGAAAGGATCGATAATATTAGTCAATGCAAGCAAGCCTAGAATATCTGCATGTACGTACCATCCGAGTCTACATGTCATAGAGTAAATGTCACAGGAGTGGCTCAGAGTCGTAGACGTCCGAGGTCTTATAGACGCCTCTCAGTGGTTTAAGTGAGCATCACACCTGGGTTCAACTTTGATACATTTTCACTACAAATGGTGTGGAGTAAATGGAGTGTGGAATACGTGGTGTGGAGTGCATGGTGCGAAGGAGTGAATGGGGGAAGGATGGACCCCTTCACAAATACCCAGGGAGGGTAGTTTAAAAGTAGGTAGAGGGAGTAGGTAAATTGGTTGGATATTGACATCTGTGGTGCGTGTAGAAGCAAAGTAGTGTTTTGTTGGGTCCATAAGTGAAGTGGAATGGCTGGGCGTGGGAGCCTGTGGTAAGTATGGTTGGTTGAGCACTCCGCCACTGGTAGTCTGTCGGCCAGGTGAGGCCGCAGGTAGGCTCTGGGAGCCAGTCAGTGTTCAGTTAGAGTTCAGTGGGGCCCGAGGATCCTAAGGAGAGGACCCGGGTAACCCAATGCCAGAGAGGGCACCGAGGGGGTAAGCGCCAGGGAGGGCCTTCCCCAGGTAGATTAGGGAGAGGAGCTAGGCAAGCTCGGGTGGCGACGTTCAGTGGCAGAGGTGCGCAGGTAAGTAGGACCTGCTAGGAGAGCCACACGACCCAGCCCCGAAATTGTGCGAGGGCACATTATAGAGAAATCGGGGGAGTGAGACCCCAAATTGGTGAGCACCACAGGGATGGTCAATGGGAATTGGTTGTTAGAACCACATAGTGTAAAGTGGCCAATGGATTTGCAGGGCAAGACCCCGGGTAATTTAATAGTGTTAATGTCAATTAGAGTATAGTTAGGAGAAAATATTTTCGCACCATCCGCATACACTGATAGGACTCCACACCATGTTTTGCAAATGATTTTGGAATGTAAGACGCATCTTGATGTGGGTGAGACATTGTGGGTATTCCATCCCTTCCTTATTGGGAGGGATTGGGGACGAATTTGGTTTAGGGGAGATATGGGGGACAAGACGGGTAGCGACGAATTTGTAAGTTTGTAGATTGTGTAAATACGGGGTAGGGGCAAGGGTAGAGTAGGTGTCATGGGGGATGACGTACGAGTAGGAACAAGCTTTCTCGGCTCGCTCTCCCACGCCCTTCATGTCGCATTGCCTTGTTTTGATGTGTACTCTTGCGCCCTTGCCCCCTGCTAACCTCTGCTTTGTCTTCCTTCCCCACTCATGGACTATGGTATTTTTGTGTCCGAGGGGAGTGTGCAGGTGCCGTGAATTGTGCGCACGCACCCTTGCTGCCTCCTGCCTGCACTGGTACACCCTATGGACCACACGTTCTGTGGCCTGGCACTTATGGACCACACGTTCTGTGGCCTGGCACCTCTGCTGGGACCGACCATTGTTGCCAGTGGTATCTGGCTTGCGGACCACTGTTTCAAGTGGCATCCATTCCCAGCAGTCGGACCACCTGAGTTGGCCCTGTTGGCCATAAATAAAAAAGCGGACGCGGTGTGTGCCCTTTTTATTATATTAACATCAAGCAAGAAGATCAAGCCAAGATACATCGGCCCAGCAGAGGAGCACAAGAAGACATCATTTATTATTTTAAAATGTTTTTGTGCATTTTTGATGATGGTGCTTTTTGGTGCATTTTTCTCATTATGGTGCATTTATGGTACATATGTGTATGGTGTATCGGTGCAGTGCATTGCAAAGGCATTTCCTCTTCTCAAAAATTCTGCTTTTTCCCACAAAAGACAGGTCCTGGGTTCTAGTGTAAATAATAGTAGTCTTGTAAATAATTCTCCCCACCGGCTTAAATGTTTAGTTTGGAAACCATTCCGTAATTCGGTTAATTGTGGGTGGGAGTCAGTTAGGTAGGACCCAACGCAGCAGGGGGTACATATCTAGTGTTAAAACTGTCGCACTCAGGGTAGTAGGTTAAAAGTAGAGGGTAACCACACCTGAGTGTCACATTAATTTAAAAGATAGTCCTTTTGTTTTGGCTCGGGCCGAGCCTGGAAAAAGGGGGGGGGGGGGTGCAGTGTTGCGGTTTTAGAACCCACACTTTCTTGTAAATATCCCATTATTAAAAGGTTAAAGGTTGCACCCCATAGTTAGGCCACAAGCAACACGTAGGCCACCATAGGACTTCAGTTATTTAATTAGTATGTGTATAGGTAAGGCCGTGTTTCCAATAGTTGAATCTGCGTTGTGTCAATCAAATAAGAAGTAGGTCCCCAATCCATTCATTTTGCAAGCCTCCCTCTCCAAGCGACGCCATTACGCGCCCTCCAGTCTGCCCTATGGCTTTCCCAATTTGTTACGTACCTTTGTTAGCAGCAGCTGCCTTAGCGATCGCTCAACGCCGCCATAAGCCACGCGGTGAGGCCCGGAAAAAGGGGGCGGAACGCCAAGAAGAAGGTGTGGCCACGTCATCCAGCCGTCAAAGGAGGGGCCGGTAAGCCTTAACCAGCCATCCAGGGCTGAAGTGACATCGCCGACAGGCGTGGCTTTGCGGCTCGCGGAGCGATCGCTTGTTGAGTTATAAAAGCGAGCGCAAAGCCCTTTCACAGGACTGGCCAGCGAGCACATTTACCAACAGGACTTACTTACCAGAGCGCGCATGAACTTACTGATCGGGAGAGCGCACCTTTGTAAAGACTTACTGCGTGAGAGAGCTCGCCTTGACTGACTTGCTGGGAGAACGCGTGTTGCATTGACGGGACTGATGCAGTGGCGCTTATGAAAGAAGGACCTTATCAAAGGAGTACATTGGAGAGGGGGTGGTTGGCACCTTTGTATAGTGCACATATTACGTACGCAGCGTACCGGCTTCCCCCCCGTCATAAAAATTGTCCGGTCGCATTCCACTACATGCGGAGAGCTGCTGCCGTTTTCCATCTGCTGCACGGTACGAGTCGGCGACCGGACGAGGTGGACGCCATCGCCGGACCCTCTACCTGTTCCACCCTACCATCTACAATCCCCGTGTGAGTGTGTATGTTTGTCCTGGGTATTAAGAATAAGACTGTCTAAGGCTGCCCTGTGTTCTGCTTCTTCATCTTCCTATCTTGTATATTTCTTTCGTTTCCTCTTCTCTTTCTTGTACAAATTGTAAATAAATTACTTGTTCTTCCTGGTTTTCCTTTTATCCGATTGCATTAGTCTTTTCTTCCATTGGGTAAACGTGGCATGATAGGAACCGCTTATAATCGGGTTTAGTCCCATTGTTAACGGCTCGGATCACGGATCGCTATCCGCTCGGCGTTTCCACCAATATCCGTGGTTCGAGCGGGAGTTATCGCCTTGCTTTATGGCCGGTGGTAGTACTTAGGTAATTGGACAAAGACTCGACCACCAACCCTATTTACCACTGACTGGAAGGAACGTTATAACCCCCAGGACTAGGGTCGGCCAGATAAAAGGACAAGGGGATTAACCCCCCCCCCCCTCCCCTTAATAAGGGGAGAGCCGACGTCCGAGATCCGTAACTATATATATATATATATATATATACATATATATATATATATATATGTATATATATATATATATATATATACAGTGGAACCTTGACTTACGAGTGCCCCAACTTACGAGTTTTTCGAGAAACGAGCCGTCGCTCGGGCGGTTTATTGCTTTGAGATGCGAGCCGAGATCTGAGTTACGAGCTTTCGCCACCCGGTCACGTGGTTATCTTGCCGTGCAAGTACAGTATCTCTGTCGTATAGCGCTGCATTTTTGTTTTCGCATGTTGGTTATTTTGAGTTTACGCCGCCAGGTGGGTTCTGGTCACGTGGTTATCTTGCCGTGCAAGTACAGTATCTCTGTCGTATAGCGCTGCATTTTTGTTTTCGCATGTTGGTTATTTTGAGTTTACGCCGCCAGGTGGGTTCTGGTCACGTGGTTATCTTGCCGTGCAAGTACAGTATCTCTGACGTATAGCACTGCATTTTTGTTTTCGCATGTTGGTTATTTTGAGTTTACGCCACCAGGTGGGTTCTGGTCACGTGGTTATCTTGCCGTGCAAGTACAGTATCTCTGCCGTCAACTTGTTCAGAGTGCCGGCGATAGCTTGCCTTCTCTTTGTGGAAAACACGGTACTGAGAAGAAGAAGAGGATGATGTGCTTGGATATAAAACACGCAATCGTCGAAAAACATGAGCGAGGTGTCGAGGAGGACGTATATAACGGCAGAGGAGAAGAGCATGCCAGGCCACAACTTGTGGATATAAAACACGCAATCGTCGTGTTTTATATAAAACTTGTGCTTGGATATAAAACACGCAATCGTCGAAAAACATGAGCGAGGTGTCGAGGAGGACGTATATAACGGCAGAGGAGAAGAGCATGCCAGGCCACAACTTGTTCAGAGTGCCGGCGATAGCTCGCCTTCTCTTTGTGGAAAACACGGTACTGAGAAGAAGAAGAGGATGATGTGCTTGGATATAAAACACGCAATCGTCGAAAAACATGAGCGAGGTGTCGAGGAGGACGTATATAACGGCAGAGGAGAAGAGCATGCCAGGCCACAACTTGTGGATATAAAACACGCAATCGTCGTGTTTTATATAAAACTTGTGCTTGGATATAAAACACGCAATCGTCGAAAAACATGAGCGAGGTGCCGAGGAGGACGTATATAACGGCAGAGGAGAAGAGCATGCCAGGCCACAACTTGTTCAGAGTGCCGGCGATAGCTCGCCTTCTCTTTGTGGAAAACACGGTGAGATCCTTAACATCCAACAACTAATGGGACGCAAACGGGGCGCCCAGTTTAGCGGTACACACATTGATGAATCACCCTGCCTGTGATTCACCCATGACAGGTTATAGCTGGGTCGGGATTCAAACCCAGGCTGGACAGTTTAGACTTTAGAGTCAAGTGTGCGTACCTCCAGTCCAGGCCATCCTGCCAACTTGTATGCTGCATACAGGTGAAATATAAAGCGCGAGATATTTTTATATATACTGTATATTTAAAAAAAAATTGGTGTGGTTTTTGGCGGGCTGGAACGGATTAATAGCATTTCAATGCATTTTAATGGGGAAATTTGATTTGAGAAACGAGAAATTTGAGTTACGAGCTCGGTCACAGAACGAATTAAACTCGTAAGTCAAGGTTCCACTGTATATATATATATATATATATATATAATATATATAATATATATATATATATATATATTGTCGCACGAATCCTTCTGTTAATACCGCAGGATCGCGGATGACCCAAACGGACTTAAATGGAGGCGACGATCAATGACGGATTCGACTATAAAAGCACGGGAGGAAGAAGGAAGAGGAAGAGGCGGCAAGCCCTTACCTGTAGCGATCCGTCGGCAGCTCCGATCCTGGAGGAAATGAACTCAAACGGGAATCCGGGGTAAAATGTACAAAAATAAACAGGTTTATTATACGAGCCTGATACAAAGAACGCGACGGAGGAACTAATTCTAAATTGGGACGTCCCCACACCAGACTTAACAACAGGACAAAGGAGGAATCAATGAAATAAAATGTTCGTTGTGTATGAGATGTGGTGCGTCTTATCTGTGTCGGTAGTCCGCAGTCCCAAGCATGCGTCCGGACGTGGCTCCATGCTTGGCGGGAAGGAGGCCTCAGTCCGCCTCGTTCGCACGCTCCGGTAGTCCAGCGCACGCCGCCAGGTAGGCCCCGCTCGCACACAGGCACCAGCCTCGCTCCAAGCACCGCTCCAAGCACCAAGCACCGCTCCAAGCACCAAGCAAGAACACCACGAAGACTCAGGGAAAACACCAACGACCACTAGGGAAGAACGCAGGGATGAAGAACGAACGACTACCAGGGGAGGACCAGGTAAGAATGCAGGATGCTAACATGCTAACAAGCACCTAACAAGCACCGCTAACACGCTAACAACTAATGCTAACAAGCACCAGCGAAGCAGATGACCGAACACGCGAAGCACAAGCACCCGCGCAGAACCAGCATGAACCCAAAATGCCCGCCAACCAGACGTTTTGTCCCCCATGGTCTGACGTCAATCCCAGCGCATTCCAATCAGTCCCTCCCTTCTTTTTGATCTTTCCCACCTTTTCACGTCACCGGCGCTTGTTCTCCAACTAGCGACCTGCTTTTAAGTAATGTTTTGGCGCTTTCCGCCCTGATTGGCCGAGTGTTTGTGCCTTTTGCACTGATTGGCCGAGGTGTCCATGGTCGGTGGCCAATCAGTGCGCCGTTCCCTTCCATCAACCAATAACACGTTCCCTGGGCGTGGCTATAGCCTGCCTTGCACGATGTTTGACGCCCATGCCGGCGTTGTACGCGGCCACTTCCTGCTTGTCTTTCCGGTTTGTTATATTGTGAGGGAGGGGATTTAATTACTGTGGTGCACTAAGGGCCTATATAAGTGTCTATGGGAGTGCGTTGCCATAATGGACACTGGGTTGGTGACAGAGGGAACGACAAATAAAGGAATTTTATCCATTATCCCTGTACTAATTAGCACGCCCCGCCCCCTCGTGGCGGGGACACAGATACCACTTATTCCGACATCCGGGCTACACACAGAACTTATTACAGGTAGATTCCCTATCACGACAGTCGAGCACCTGCCTATGCAGATCTACCTGGCTCTAGATATTCCTCTACCCCCTCACCCCCCGACATAACAATATATATATGGGAGTGTACCAATATATATATGGGAGTGTACGCTGGATCAGCACATCGCTGCGTCCTTGGACGACTCCTCAGCACCATCCCGACACACACCACTGTGTGTGCTATGGAATGAGGTGTTTTTGCAGCGGCTAGAGTGCAAATACTGCCACCAACCTCCTTGAGAGAGGTACTCACCTATCCTGGTACTCATTTCGCCGACCTCGGAAGGATGACAGGCTGAGTCAAGCCCACCTGGTATTAATTCAACAGCTGAGCGGGATTCGAACTCAGGACCTTAGGATCCCAAGCCCGATGCCCTAACCGTTATGCCCAAATGAATAGAATTGAAGAGGGTAAGATGTCCTCCTCCAAGGACTGCATCAAGGCTGTGCTCAGTTACCAAGCAGCTAGCTAGCTCTTGCCAAGCCAGCCGTTCCTTATGAACGGTTTCAAATGGAGTGCTTGCTTGAGTGCTTAAGTCACTTGGTGAGTGCTCTACAACAAACCTAGTAAATGAACACAACCCAGATCACAGCATGA
The DNA here is from genome assembly GCF_964187855.1 of Myxine glutinosa. NCBI lineage: Eukaryota > Metazoa > Chordata > Myxini > Myxiniformes > Myxinidae > Myxine > Myxine glutinosa. The sequence continues at coordinate 37,961,810 of NC_136266.1, read as the reverse complement.
TGAACTGCCACGTGGTAGCAATTGATATTCGACATTGATAGTTTGTCGATGTGCTTAATTCGGGATAAAATATCATTTCAAAAAAGTGTTATTTCAATATTTGAATGAAAAGATAACATTTGCAATTTATTTGTTAATCATTCTAATAACGTGCTGTATATGGCAACGTGCATGAAATTTTCCATATAACTTTGGTTTAAGAGTTTATAGGATGAGAGATTGGGTTTGTTTTGACCCTTATACACCACGTCCTCTAAATGTGAAAGCCAAAGTAGAGATAAATATCATTGTGCTGAATTTTTTTTTATCCCCAAAACACAAATCTGGTTTAAAAAAACAACTTTGAAATGCATTTCAGGATAAGAGGCCCACTGTGACTGACGTCATTCGAGGGAGAATATTCCATTCTCTATCCCTTTGTAAACTACGGGGGGGGGGGGGGGCAGTGTAGGGGAAATCATTTCATTGTTTCTCAGTAAGTGAATATCAACCGGAATCTTCTAATGCACACAAGGAACCATTTTTCACATGAGGGTCCCGTTATGGGAGGTACGAGAACGAATCACAACACGTGGCAATGGCTTTGGTGTTTAATAAGATGTATGGCATGACATTTTACCTGTAGATGTGCAGGTGCGCTGTGGTTTGTGTGATAGATATCAAATATCTCACAGTAATTTTAGTAATTTTGCTGTACAGAGTTAAAGGCCGCCACTCATCCATCTCTAGTCGATTACAAAACAAAATCTTCCACATATGTATTGTCTTTGTGACAAGTTTGAACAAAATCAGTCCATGCATGTTGAGAAATGGTTGGGGACACTTTTAAGTAACAAAACGCCTGCCATTGGTCCATCTTGGATCTGATCTCGATAAAAATGGCGTGCATATGTGTAAGCCATCATTCATTATTATCTATGTGCCAAGTTTGAACAAGATCGGTAAATGCATGTCCGAGAAATGGTTGAGGATGTGTTCAACATTGGGTTTTTTACAACTAAAATGGCCGCCAGTCGGCCATCTTGGATCTGATCTCGATAACCCATCATTCATTATCTGTTTGCCAAGTTTGAACAAGATCGGTAAATGCATGTCCGAGAAATGGTTGCGGATGTGTTCAACATTGTTTTTTTTTTACAACTAAAATGGCCACCAGTCGGCTACCTAGGATCTGATCTCGATAAAAATGGCGTGCATATGTGTAAGCCACCATTCATTTATCTGTGTGCCAAGTTTGAACAAGATCGGTAAATGCATGTCCAAGAAATGGTTGCGGATGTGTTCAACATTGGGGGTTTTTTACAACTAAAATGGCCGCCAGTCGGCCACCTAGGATCTGAGCTCGATAACCCATCATTCATTATCTGTGTGCCAAGTTTGAACAAGATCGGTAAATGCATGTCCGAGAAATGGTTGCGGATGTGTTCAACATTGTTTTTTTTTTACAACTAAAATGACCGCCATTCGGCCACCCTAGGATCTGATCTCGATAAAAATGGCGTGCATATGTGTAAGCCACCATTCCTTATCTGTGTGCCAAGTTTGAACAAGATCGGTAAATGCATGACCGAGAAATGGTTGAGGATGTGTTCAACATTGGGTTTTTTTACAACTAAAATGGCCACCAGTCAGCCATCTTTGATCGCATCACGAAATCACATTTGATCGCATCATCGCCTCTTTCGATCGCGAACGCACGGACGGACAGATGGACGGACGTACGGACGAACGGACGAGACCCAATCCATGAGCCCCCGTTTCAGAATAAGTCCAACTCGGGGGGGGGGGGAGGGGGGGGTAATAATGCGTTGTGTTAATAAAATGATTTAACACCTGCTGGAGAGTTTCAAAAACATCTATTGATAAACCCATGGAGTCACCAGTATGTTAACTAAGGGTTTTTTTGCATAAATGTCGAGGCTCATGGGGGAGCCAGAGCATAGAACGGATCAGGATGTAACAGGACAAAATGAACGGGAGAGTGAGTGAGGGCTTGGGGAGGACACATTGGGTTTACTAGATGGATACGGTCACAAACTATCAGGAAAGAAAAACTGGAAACTTGGAAAGAGGTGGGCCTGGGTAGGGAGGGGTGAGGTGGGAGTGAATGGGGCTAGTAAAGATTAAAGTTTTGCTTGGGGGATGACCTGAGATGGTGGTGAACAAGCGTCTTGAAGCCCTGTAGGAAGAATGAGATTGAAGAATTTGTGGAAGCTGGTTCTTGGGAGAAAAGACGAGACGTTTCAGGTATTAACCCTTTCTTGGAACAAAAGGAGACGGGATAAGGGCCAAGGTTGATGTAGGGTGGGAGTGAGTCAGAGCTGTGTGCGTCAGAGTGACGTCAGGGGTCAGTAAGCTTGTGTGGGTGAGAATTACTTTTCGTTATTTTTATTTTGTTTTTATCTTTTTTTAAAGTTGCTTTAGTTTATCCCTCCCGTTTATGTTTCCGTTTATGTTTCACTTTATTTATGTCCGTTGATGTTTATGTTATTATTTATGTTGATGTTATGTTTATTTATACTTGATTGATGCCCTTTATTTATCCGTTCATGTTTGTTATTATTTGTGTTGATGTTGTGTTTATTTATACTTTATTGATGCCCTTTATTTCTCCGTTCATGTTTATGTTTCCCATTTATGTTGATGTTATGTTTATTTATACTTTATTGATGCCCTTTATTTATCCGTTCATGTTTATGTTATTATTTGTGTTGATGTTATGTTTATTTATACTTTATTGATGCCCTTTATTTATCCGTTCAAGTTTATGTTTCCCATTTATGTTGATGTTATGTTTATTTATACTTTATTGATGCCCTTTATTGTTTCCCATTTATGTTGATGTTATGTTTATTTATACTTTATTGATGCCCTTTATTTATCCGTTCATGTTTATGTTATTATTTATGTTGATGTTATGTTTATTTATACTTTATTGATGTCCTTTATTTATCCGTTCATGTTTATGTTATTATTTGTGTTGATGTTATGTTTATTTATACTTTATTGATGCCCTTTATTTATCCGTTCATGTTTATGTTTCCCATTTATGTTGATGTTATGTTTATTTATACTTTATTGATGCCCTTTATTTATCCGTTCATGTTTGTTATTATTTGTGTTGATGTTATGTTTATTTATACTTTATTGATGCCCTTTATTTATCCGTTCATGTTTATGTTTCCCATTTATGTTGATGTTATGTTTATTTATACTTTATTGATGCCCTTTATTTATCCGTTCATGTTTATGTTATTATTTATGTTGAAGTTATGTTTATTTATACTTTATTGATGCCCTTTATTTATCCGTTCATGTTTGTTATTATTTGTGTTGATGTTATGTTTATTTATACTTTATTGATGCCCTTTATTTATCCGTTCATGTTTATGTTATTATTTGTGTTGATGTTATGTTTATTTATACTTTATTGATGCCCTTTATTTATCCGTTCATGTTTATGTTTCCCATTTATGTTGATGTTATGTTTATTTATACTTTATTGATGCCCTTTATTTATCCGTTCATGTTTATGTTATTATTTGTGTTGATGTTATGTTTATTTATACTTTATTGATGCCCTTTATTTATCCGTTCATGTTTATGTTTCCCATTTATGTTGATGTTATGTTTATTTATACTTTATTGATGCCCTTTATTTATCCGTTCATGTTTATGTTTCCCATTTATGTTGATGTTATGTTTATTTATACTTTATTGATGCCCTTTATTTATCCGTTCATGTTTCTGTTATTATTTATGTTGATGTTATGTTTATTTATACTTTATTGATGCCCTTTATTTATCCGTTCATGTTTGTTATTATTTGTTTTGATGTTATGTTTATTTATACTTTATTGAAGCCCTTTATTTATCCGTTCATGTTTATGTTATTATTTGTGTTGGTGTTATGTTTATTTATACTTTATTGATGCCCTTTATTTATCCGTTCATGTTTATGTTTCCCATTTATGTTGATGTTATGTTTATTTATACTTTATTGATGCCCTTTATTTATCCGTTCATGTTTATGTTATTATTTGTGTTGATGTTATGTTTATTTATACTTTATTTATGTCCTTTATTTAGCCGTTCATGTTTATGTTATTATTTGTGTTGCTGTTATGTTTATTTATACTTCATTGATGTCCTTTATTTATCCGTTCATGTTTATGTTATTATTTGTGTTGATGTTATGTTTATTTATACTTTATTGATGTCCTTTATTTATCCGTTCATGTTTATGTTATTATTTGTGTTGATGTTATGTTTATTTATACTTTATTGATGTCCTTTATTTATCCGTTCATGTTTATGTTTCCCATTTATGTTGATGTTATGTTTATTTATACTTTATTGATGTCCTTTATTTATCCGTTCATGTTTATGTTATTATTTGTGTTGATGTTATGTTTATTTATACTTTATTGATGTCCTTTATTTATCCGTTCATGTTTATGTTTCCCATTTATGTTGATGTTATGTTTATTTTTACTTTATTGATGTCCTTTATTTATCCGTTCATGTTTATGTTATTATTTGTGTTGATGTTATGTTTATTTATACTTTATTGATGTCCTTTATTTATCCGTTCATGTTTATGTTCTTATTTGTGTTGATGTTATGTTTATTTATACTTTATTGATGTCCTTTATTTTTCCGTTCATGTTTATGTTATTATTTATGTTGATGTTATGTTTATTTATACTTTATTGATGTCCTTTATTTATCCGTTCATGTTTATGTTGTTATTTGTGTTGATGTTGTGTTTATTTATACTTTATTGATGTCCTTTATTTATCCGTTCATGTTTATGTTATTATTTGTGTTGATGTTATGTTTATTTATACTTTATTGATGTCCTTTATTTATCCGTTCATGTTTATGTTATTATTTATGTTGATGTTATGTTTATTTATACTTTATTGATGTCCTTTATTTATCCGTTCATGTTTATGTTATTATTTATGTTGATGTTATGTTTATTTATACTTTATTGATGCCCTTTATTTATCCATTCATGTTTATGTTATTATTTGTATTGATGTTATGTTTATTTATACTTTATTGATGTCCTTTATTTATCCGTTCATGTTTATGTTATTATTTGTGTTGATGTTTATTTATACTTTATTGATGTCCTTTATTTATCCGTTCATGTTTATGTTATTATTTGTGTTGATGTTATGTTTATATATACTTTATTGATGTCCTTTATTTATCCGTTCATGTTTATGTTATTATTTATGTTGATGTTATGTTTATTTATACTTTATTGATGTCCTTTATTTATCCGTTCATGTTTATGTTATTATTTGTGTTTTTTTTTTTTTTTTTTTTTTTTTTGTATACAAGATCGAGGCTCGTGAAAGAGCGAAAATTAATCACACAGAAAGACAAACAGACACATAAAACAAATAACATCGGGAGCGGTAGACAAGATGGGGAGAGAGGGGGAAGGACACAAACACAACATTTGAGAGCAGGGACCGAGAGACATGGAGACATCGAGAGATCTGTGGGAGGGAGAGGGCTTTGGGGGGGAGGCATGTGAAGGGGGGAGGCATGTGAAGGGGGGGAGGCATGTGAAGGGGGGGAGGCATGTGAAGGGGGGGGGTGGGAGAGGTATAAACATATGGACACTGCCAGGATTTCCAGGAAATAAGTTGGAATTTCAAACAAGGTGGATCTGGGGTGAATTAGTGGGGGTAGAAAAGATCAAGGTTATGGATGGGGGAAGATAAGAGATGGTGGTGAACAGCTGTTTTAAAGACCTGGAGGGAGGAGAGGGATTGAAGGGAGTGTGGGAGTTTGTTCCACAGGCGGGAGAAAAGAGGAATGAAAGAGTGAAGGTGAGCAGAGAGCCGAGATTTCGGCAGTTTAACCATCAGAGGGTTGCTGGCAGATCTTGTGCGACCTGTAGGAATATTTGGGGGACAGAGCACGGAGAGAGCTGGGGGAGCAAGGCCGGAGAGGAGTCGGTAGAAGACAGAAAGACCACCTACCTGCCTGCGGTGAGTGAGTGAAAGGCCCTCAGAGATAGCTTCATCGCGGGAGATTCCAATGATTTTGAAAGCTTTGGATTCAACAGCGTGAAGCCGAGCCAGGTGTGAGGCCGGAGCACCAGCCCATAGGGGAGAACAGTATTCCATTGAGCTGCGGATGAAAGCCTTGTATGTGGTGAGGAGCTCAGGTGTGCTGAGGAAGGACTTCGCACGACGGAGGATGCCCAGTCGGCGACTGGCTTTGGAGGCCAGCTTGGAAATGTGGTTTTCCCAAGAAAGATCATGGCAGATAGTGAGACCCAAAAGCTTGAGTGACAGAACTTCTTGGAGAGGATTGTTGAGAAAGTAGATGGGAGGGTTGTCCAGTCGATCTTTTCGGAGAGACATAGTAAGAGAGTGAGATTTGGCAGGATTGAAAGACATGTTCCACTTGTTTGACCAGTCTGTGATTTTGTCCAGGTCTTCAGAGAGTGAGGAGGCTGCAGACTGCCTATCTGAGGGAAGAGGAATGGAGCGGCAGAGAGTGGAGTCATCAGCAAAGAGATAGAGAGGATTTTCCAGAGAGTCAGAGAGATCATTGATAAAGACCAGAAAAAGCACAGGGCCCAGCACACTTCCTTGGGGAACTCCAGCCTGAACAGGAAGGGGAGATGAGAGAAATCCATTCAGGGCCACACGTTGACTACGACCAGAGAGGAAGTCCACAAGCCATGCATGGAGATTTCCATGGATACCATAGGAGGAGAGTTTGGTGAGCAGAGCTGGGTGCCAGACCGTATCAAAGGCCCTTGATATGTCAAGGGAGACAGCTCTGATTTCCTGTTTGGCATTTGATACGTTTTGTCACCCTCCTTCCTGCATTTATTTATGATGTTTGTGTTGATGTTTGTGTTGATGTTTATTTATACTTTATTGATGTCCTTTATTTATCCGTTCATGTTTATGTTATTATTTGTGTTGATGTTATGTTTATATATACTTTATTGATGTCCTTTATTTATCCGTTCATGTTTATGTTATTATTTATGTTGATGTTATGTTTATTTATACTTTATTGATGTCCTTTATTTATCCGTTCATGTTTATGTTATTATTTGTGTTGATGTTATGTTTATTTATGCTTTATTGATGTCCTTTATTTATCCGTTCATGTTTATGTTATTATTTGTGTTGATGTTATGTTTATTTATACTGTTGTGGATATGAGAATGTTGTTTTTTTATTGTTGTGTAATGAATTGTTGTAAAATGTCACCCTCCTTCCTGCATTTGTTGTTGTATAAAGGTCAAAGGGCGTTCCCGTAGTTAATTCCATAAAACATACACGAAGGACACCATATATCCCTGTTCAGTAGTTATATCCTTATTATGTGTATTAGTGTAAGGCTGTGTCTTCCATTAATTGACACTCCATTGCACTGCATTAAATAAAGTAGATCCCTCCGACATGGCATCTTCAAAGTGCCAGGTTTGCCAGGTTTGCTGCAATTGCCAACTGCATTTGGGCGGTTTTCTTCGTTCGCCATTGCTGCCCTTTGGCTGGGGCTAGCTCGAATCGCCCCAAAACCACCATTGGCCACGGGGGTAAGGTCGGGGAAGAAGGGCATGTCTCCACCTCGTCATAGAGGGGAGGAGTGAACCAGCCCTTGCCGACCAACCCAGAACGAGGGGTTGGCTTTAGAGGGCGGAGAGAGAACGTTTGGGGGAGGTTCGCAGAAGGGTCAAGGGTGAGGCTTATATCACCGGCGGGAGACGCCCCTAGGAGAGTCGAGGAGGGAGGAGATCAGAACACAGACAAGCAGAAAAAGAGTCCTGGAGTTTGTGAGAGAGGGAGAGAGAACCCATCACGCCAGACCCCCCACCAGCAGCGTTGGCTCCACCAAGCAGCTCCGACCCGTTACCCCACGCACACGACAGGATCGGTGGCATCGGCGGCCGTCGAGGTCCAGCCCGATGTCCCGTGCGGGATCAAGCTCCAGCCAGCTCCGTGCCTTCCTCCTCCTCCAGCCACCCACCTCCTTCCAGCCAATCCACTCTGCAATTCCAAAAGTGTGAGTCTGTCTTTGTTTGTTCTGTCCAGGGTATTAATTAAGCCTGTTTAGATAAGCTAGCGATTTTCACTGTGTCTCTTTGATTTCTTCTGTAAATTATTTTATTATCCTTCCTTCTCCTTGGTTACTTTTGGTTGTAAATAGCAAATAAATTATATTCGTATTCCCTACTTCTGTCTTCCTCTTCTTCACATCCGTGGCGCCTTTGTCTTTTCCCCATTGAATATCTGTGGCACGATTTGGCCCACATCTAGTCATTGTAAAAACAGTTCGGGCCGCGGCGCCATCCGCTCAGCAAATTAACATCTTATCCGCGGTCCGTAACAATTGGTGTCAGGAGTGGGATTCGGACCTGGAGCGCGAATAGCGTGCTCAAAATTATGGGTGGCCCAAAAAGAAATTTTGTTTTATTTAAAATCTTAAATTTGGAAGTCGTGCCATGGACAATCAAGGCGATCGGATGCAGGTGGGTGAGCTAGAAGAAGGGTTAGGGGCAACCCAGGACCACAGGGAAGAAATAGAGGAGAGCAATGAGGAGGTGGTTGAGGGAGTATCAGGTGCGCACAATGGCGCCCTCACGCACGTGGTTACAGCGGCACCAAATTTCGCCGTGCCCGTGACCGTAGCAGCGCCGCCGATGGATTGGGGCCTATTCATGCTGCAAATGCGGGCCCTCATGGAAGAGAACAGGCGGCTGGGAGACCAAACTGGGGCAATGAGGGACGAAGCGAGGGGTACTAGTGAGCAATTAAGAGACGGGTTAAACAATATGGACAATAAATTGGAGGGGTTAGACAATAAATTTGCGGGGTTAGACAATAAATTTGAGGGGTTAGACAACGGGATAAAAGAGGTAAAGAATGGGTTAACGGGGCTAGAAGATAGGATGGAAGGCAAATTGCGGGAGATAGGGGAGCAATCCGCCCGGGAAATCAAACGGATGAGGAACCAGATAGAGGAGGTGAAAATCGGGTCAGACACTAAATTGGATGCTCAGAGGGATGAATTAGAGCAGATGAGGGCGGCATCTACTAAAGAGATGGGAAAAATAAAGGAGGAAATAGGACGAGGTGTAAGCGAGGAGGTCTCGGGGGTACGCGAGGAGGTAAGGTGAGGTGAGAAGCGTATGGAGAAGGAGGGGAGGAATAATACGGCTAGGTTACAGGGGGGCATAGAAGATCTGACGCAGGAGGTGGAACAGCTGACGGTGGGACAGACGGAGTTAGTGGAGCAGGTACAAAGGAACACTGCGGTACTAGGAGGGTTAAAGGCGACACAAAAAGAACTAAAAGATGACTTGATAGCGACGAAGAGGGAATGTCAGATGGTACGTGAGGGACTGACAACGAGGTTGGACGAGGTGTCAGAAGTAATGGAGACAAAGGACCGGGAGGTGAGGACGCACATAGAAACGGTCAAGGTAGCGTTAGAGGACGAAATTGAGGAGACGCACCGGGAAATAAAAGAGGTGAAGCAAAAGTTAGAGGAAGTGGAAGAGGGGGAGAGTGAAATTAAGAAGAGACGGAGGGAAACTAAGAGGGAGATAAAGGAGGAGGTGATGGAATATGTACAAGTTCGGTGCTCAAATCGTGATGGTGTGCTCGCTAACCAAATAAAGAGTTTGCAGGTGGCGAAGGAGGTGCGGAGACGAGGTGCCAAGGTGAGTGGCGATATATCCGGAAATGTATATGATGTGAGGGAAGCTTCAGTCGGCTTGGGGGTTGATTTGGACCTGGGTGTTCGTGAGAGGCCGCTGGTGAAGTGTGTGACAGGTACGGTGTGTGAAAGAGGAGGTGTGCGAGGATGTCCGACTCTGGGGTGTGTGAGGAAAAAGTGCGCGCCGAGGAGTGAGTGTGCCGTCGCGAGTGAGTTGGTTGTAGCGCGTGTGCGGGGGGGCACATGGAAGCGCGTAGTGGGGAGTGTTACAAGGGATGTAACGGAAGCATGCACGCCTGTGGTGAGTGTTACGGAGGGTGTAACGGGAGAGTGTGCTCAAGAGGATGCACGAGAAAGGTGTGTAACGGACGGGTGCATGAGGAAAGAGTGCGCTGTCAAGAGTAAGGGAGAATGCACACCTGTGGTGAGTGTTACGGAGGGTGTAACGGGAGAGTGTGCGCGAGAAAGGTGTGTAACGGACGGGTGCATGAGTACAGAGTACGCTGTCGAGAGTAAGGGTGAATGTGCGACCGAGTGTGGTGGTAAAAGTAGAAAGAGTGACAAGGAGCGTGAGTTGGTTGTGGCAGGTGAGAGAGGATGTACACCTGGAATGGAAGGATGCACACCTGGAATGGTAGAGCGTGTGTGGGAATGCACACTGGAATTGGTAGTGAGGCATGTGGTTGGGTGTGCAAGTGAGAGCACCCCTGTGGTTGTCACAGAGGAGGTGACCGAGGAGGGGGCGCGAAGAGGTGTGTTGGTGAGGTGTGCGAACGACGAGTGTGTGCAAAGGTGTGCGATGGTCAGGTGTGTGACAAAGTCTGTAAGCGGATTGAGTGTACATGGGTGTGTCAGGGAAGGTGCAATGACAAAGAGCATGGAGACAGCTGGATGTATGAGCAAGGAACGGGCTGCGGGGTGTAAGCATGCGAATGGAGCATCGACGCTAACCGGGTTAGCAGTTAGAGCGACTTATAGCCGAAGCGGACCCTCGGTGCGTGCTGGGCAGCTTCGCATGCCGCGAGGACCAGCGGGGATCCGAACCACGGCGGTTTCGAAAGAACCGCCATACGCGATCCACGCTGGGCCTCGCTCGGAACGGTCGCGTCCAAGCTCCACCAGGCGGAGCGGGCGGTCCGGTTGGAAGGACCGACACAGCGACCCCTTGTGGTTGCCGTGCTCCGGCCGGCCGAGATTGGGGCATCGGACGGTCCCGTGCCCCGATGGTGCGTGGAACCTTGGGCCGAGTAGACCGCCTTCCCTGCACCGAATGCCGGACGGACCCATCCGCTGGCAACGAACCACCCGCATCCATTGCTCGGCTTTACGAAGCAGAGCTTTGGAAACGAATTGGCGCACCGTGAGGATCTAGTGAGTAGACGGGTGATGATAGTGGTTTGGACCCGAAATTGCAAAGCAAAATTTGATGATTGGTAGAATGATGGGCGGATGATTGGTAGTGATTAGCAAATTTTTAATTAGCTGGAATTTGGTGTGCAAAATTGGTAGTGGGAGATACCCGATGTGAGGGGATGGCAACTCTGCCATCTCTCACAGCGGGGGCAAAGGAGCACTAGTTATGGGGTTTATGGCAGTGAAAACTAGCCCGGGAGGGTTAGGATATAGTGTGTAGGGACCTAGAGAAGATGACCTTAGGTAACGGTAAGATTAGGTAGTGACAATGATACCTGTAGTGGGGACGCAGGTAGATTCGTTTGGATGATAATGACGTGGTATGTGCTTAGTTTAAAGGGAAAACGGGGAGCACTAAGTTAGCAGGGCAACAGGTAGATTAGATGATGCTGTGTGTGTGGCTAAAAGGTGTGATTGCACAGGTGTGCAACTGGACAGGTGTATGGAGCAGTGTATGAGGGAGTGATGGTGATGTGTGTTGTGTTGACCAAATGGTCCAGGAAGAGAAGGAGGGTGCAGGTGGCACCAGGTGAGATTGCACAGGTGTGCAACTGCAGGTGTATGGAGAATGGCTGTGTGGAATATATGGATTATGGAATATATGGAGTATGGGAATGGATGGTCGTGGAGTGAGTATGATGGAAACTGTGGAGTGGAGTGGATGGTGCAAAGGTGTGGATGGGGGAAAGGAGGATGGACCCCATCACGAATACCCGGGGAGGGTAGTGTAAGAGTTAGGTAGAGGGTACAGGTAAATTGTGGTTGGATATTGGCATCTGTGGTGCGTGGTGGAAGAATGGTGATTGAATGGGTGCATTAGTGTTGTGGAAATGGCTGGGCGTGTAGCCTGTTAGTGTGTGTAGTTGGATTGGGCACTCCACCACTGTGAGTATGTCGGCCAGGTGGGGCCGCAGGTGGGCTCTGGGAGCCGGTAGTTGTTGTGGATGGGGCCCGAGGATCCGGAGGACGGACCCAGGTAGCCCAATGCCAGAGGGCACCGAGTGGGGTGACAGAGCCAGGAGGGGCCTTCCCCAGTTAGATAGGTTAGGGTGAGGAGCTAGGTAAGCTCGGGTGGCAACTACAGTGGTGGAGGTGTGCAGGTGGGTAGACCTGCTGGGAGAGCTACACGACTCAGCCCGGAAATTGTGCAAGGGCACCGGGAGATGAATCGGGGGAGTGAGACCCCAAATTGAGAAGCACCACAGTTTGGTCAATGGGAATTGGTTTTTAGAACCCATAGTGTAAGTTGGCCAATGGATTGGCAGGGAAACACCCCAGGTAGTGTAAAGTGTGTTAAAGTCATTTAGAAGGTAGTTAGGATGGAGATCTCCTTGCACCATCTACATCCACTCACCTGAGGTAACGATGGTACTCCACACCATGCCAGGTTGTTTTTATTATTTTTATTGATGCAAATGTTTGGAATGTGAGACGCATCATGACGTGGGTGTGACATTGTGCTGATGTTCCATCTCTTCCTCCTTATGAGGATTGATGATGAATTGGGTGATGGCAAATGTTGGTTAGAGGGATTGTGGAGACGAATTTGGTATAGGGGAAATATGGGGAAGACGTGACAGTAGTGACGAATTTGTAAAGGTGTAGATTTTGTAAATATGGGGTAAGGGCAAGGGTAGAGTAGGTGACAGGGGGGGTGACGTACGGTAGGGACGAGCTTTCTCACTTCGCTCTCCGTACGCACTTCGCGTTGCATTGCCTTGTTTGATGTGTACCCTTGAGACCTTACCCCTCGCTCATCTGTCTTTTCCCCCCTTGTCTCCCACATGAGGACTGTGCGCCACTGGGCACCGAGGGGAGCGTGCGAGAGTCCGCCATTGTGCGCCCGAAACTCCCGGAACCAGCTGTCTGCATCGATGCACCACCTTATGGACCACATGTCTGTGGCCGAGCACCACTTATGGACCCCATGGGTTGGGGCAAGGCCCCTCTGCTGGAACCGGCCATGAAGGCCCGAGATCTTGCTGGCGGACCTTGGCCACAGGGCACCTATGCCCCACAGGTGAACCACACTAGTCGGCCCTGTGGGCCATAAATAAATAAAAATGGACACGTTGGGTGCATTTTATTATTGCAAATAGGCCGCCAGCAAAGAAGATGACAACATCAGGAAAATAACAATAGCCAGCAGAGGGAGCCGAAGAGGAAGCCCATCACCAGGGTTTGTTGGTTTTATTTTTTTATGAACTATGACTGTGCACCGATTGGTGCTTGAGGGTGCTTTGGTGTGTTTTTGGGTGCTTTCATGGTGCATCGATGCAGGGCAGACTGTCTCCCCCCAAAAGAACAATCACAGGTCCTGGGTTGCGTATTGTAAATAAAAGCAGAGCCATTGTAAATAATGCGCCCCCACCGTAAATGTATAGTTTGAAGACCATTCCGCAATTCGGTTAGCTGTGGGCGTGAATCTGTTAGGCAGGGTGCAATGGAGCAGCGGGGCATATTTATTTATGTTTTAAAACTGTCGCACTCAGGGTCAGGTTAAATGTAGAGGGAACTACACCTACGTGCCACACTAAAAGCTAAAGTTCATAGGCCCGGTACGTGCCTAAGGGGAGGAGGGTGCAGTGTTGTGGATATGAGCATGTTGTTTTTTTATTGTTGTGTAATGAATTGTTGTAAAATGTCACCCTCCTTCCTGCATTTGTTGTTGTATAAAGGTCAAAGGGCATTCCCGTTGTTAATTCCATAAAACATACACGAAGGACACCATATATCCCTGTTCAGTAGTTATATCCTTATTATGTGTATTAGTGTAAGGCTGTGTCTTCCATTAATTGACACTCCATTGCACTGCATTAAATAAAGTAGATCCCTCCGACATGGCATCTTCAAAGTGCCAGGTTTGCCAGGTTTGCTGCAATTGCCAACTGCATTTGGGCGGTTTTCTTCGTTCGCCATTGCTGCCCTTTGGCTGGGGCTAGCTCGAATCGCCCCAAAACCACCATTGGCCACGAGGTAAGGTCGGGGAAGAAGGGCGTGTCTCCACCTCGTCATAGAGGGGAGGAGTGAACCAGCCCTTGCCGACCAACCCAGAACGAGGGGTTGGCTTTAGAGGGTGGAGAGAGAACGTTTGGGGGAGGTTCGCAGAAGGGTCAAGGGTGAGGCTTATATAACCGGCGGGAGACGCCCCCAGGAGAGTCGAGGAGGGAGGAGATCAGAACACAGACAAGCAGAAAAAGAGTCCTGGAGTTTGTGAGAGAGGGAGAGAGAACCCGTCACGCCAGACCCCCCACCAGCAGCATTGGCTCCACCAAGCAGCTCCGACCCGTTACCCCGTGCACACGACAGGATCGGTGGCATCGGCGGCCGTCAAGGTCCAGCCCGACGTCCCGTGCGGGATCAAGCTCCAGCCAGCTCCGTGCCTTCCTCCCCCTCCAGCCACCCACCTCCTTCCAGCCAATCCACTCTGCAATTCCCCGTGTGAGTCCGTCTTTGTTTGTTCTGTCCAGGGTATTAATTAAGCCTGTTTAGATAAGCTAGCGATTTTCACTGTGTCTCTTTGATTTCTTCTGTAAATTATTTTATTATCCTTCCTTCTCCTTGGTTACTTTTGGTTGTAAATAGCAAATAAATTATATTCGTATTCCCTACTTCTGTCTTTCTCTTCTTCACATCTGTGTCACCTTTGTCTTTTCCCCATTGAATATCTGTGGCACGATTTGGCCCACGTTTAAGGGATCGGGTCTAGTCATTGTAAAAACAGTTCGGGCCGCGGCGCCATCCGCTCGGCAAATTAACATCTTATCCGCGGTCCATAACAATACTTTATTGATGTCCTTTATTTATCCGTTCATGTTTATGTTATTATTTATGTTGATGTTATGTTTATTTATACATTATTGATGTCCTTTATTTATCCGTTCATGTTTATGTTATTATTTGTGTTGATGTTATGTTTATTTATACTTTATTGATGCCCTTTATTTATCCGTTCATGTTTATGTTATTATTTGTGTTGATGTTATGTTTATTTATACTTTATTGATGTCCTTTATTTATCCGTTTATGTTTATGCTTCCCGTTTATGTTTCACTTCTTTAGTTTACATTTCACTTCTTGTTTGTGCCCCTATTATTTCCCACTTCGATTCCCAGTTCTCTTGACCTTTACCCCTGACACTACCTGTCAAAGTTGGTCATTATCATCACCACGTGCTCCCTGACCCCTCTGACTCACTCTCACCCCCTACCCCATGTCTCTCTTTTGCCTTGATGAAGGGTCAAGCCTGAAACTTCCCACAATGGTTAGCATGCCTCTTCCTCGATCATCAATCTGCTTACTCCATCCTTTGTACCTGTCTGCCGACGTGGATCAACACCAGACCTTTATACGAGTAAGACCAGTTCTTCATTTTCCATTTATTGTCAAATACATAAAATCACCATACCGAAGTAATGGCATGTTGCAGAGAAACCTGAGGCTGGAAGAACATTCCTCTGAGTATTGATGGGCGGAGATAAAAACAATGGACTTGAAGGAGCTGGGGCTCCCACGTCGATCGGAAGAATGGACGCGACAAAAAGCTGGAATTCATCCGAGTTGCTTTAATCAAACCAAACACTCAGGCACTCTGAAAAGCCCGTTTATCGGGCAGCAATATATATACATATTATCCCGGAGCGTTTGCCCAGGAAAGGCGAGAGGGGGCGTGGCCCAGCGTCCTGGCTGCGGCCTGGCAAGTTGAGGGCGAGCCTGCCCGGGCATGCCCGGGCGTCCCGACCGAGGCCTGGCAAGTTGAGCGTGGGCCTGCCCAGGCGTCCTGGACGAGCCCGGCATGGTGATCGCTCCGCGTCCTTGATAGGGGCAAGGCGATTGTGAAAACCCAGCGGTAGCCGCTACACACATCCCCCCAGAATCGACTTGCACCGGCAAGGTCAATTTGAGGGGGGTCCTGATGACCCGGCCGAAGCGACCCCTGGCGGGTCGTGGGAGGGGGTCCGGTGTGGTGGTGGGCGGTCGAGTGGGGGGCACCGTGGACGGGGGGCGGCCTTGCCGCGGCGGAAGGGCCACCCGTGGTGGGTGGTCGACGTCCACGTGCGCCGGCTTGAGGCGGTCCACCGCAATCCGGTCCGACCTGCCGCCGATGTCGATGATGAACGACTTGTCGTCCCGTCGCAGCACCCGGAAGGGCCCGTCGTACGGCGACCGGAGTGGCCCCCGATGTGCGTCGTGACGCACAAAAACATACTCCGCTGTGCGAAGTGCTGGGGGGACGTAGGACTGGGGGTCACCGTGGTGGGATGTTGGCACGGGGGCAAACCGTCGGGCGGCCTCCTGGAGGTCCGAGCGCTGGTGAGCTGCGGACCAGGGACTGGTAGCGTCTGGCACGAATTCGCCCGGGACGCGTAGCGCCTGGCCATAGACAAGCTCGGCGGTGGATGCCTGGAGGTCCTCCTTGGGGGCCGTGCGGAGGCCCAAAAGGACCCACGGCAGCCGGTCGGCCCAACCGCCGTCTTGAAGGCCGGCTATGAGCGCGGCCTTCATGGAGCGGTGGAATCGCTCGCACAACCCGTTTGCTTGGGGGTGGTAGGCCGTAGTACGGTGGAGCTTGACCCCCAGGTTGCGGGCGACCGCGCCCCACAGCTCGGAGGTGAACTGTGGTCCGCGGTCTGACGAGATGTCCGCCGGTGCGCCGAAGCGGGCGACCCAGGTGGCGATGAAAGCCTGCGCCACGTCGGCGGTGGTGGTGGAGACGAGGGCAACGGCCTCCGGCCACCTGGTGGTCCTGTCCACCATGGTGAGCAGGTGTGTGAACCCCCGTGACGGGGGGAGGGGGCCCACCAGATCCACGTTGACGTGGTCGAAACGTCGTTCGGGCACGGTGAAAGGTGCCAGCGGGGCCTGGGTGTGTCGGTGGACCTTGGCCCGTTGGCAGGCCGTGCAGGTGCTGGTCCAATCGCGGACGTCCCGACGAAGGCCGTGCCAGACGAATCGCGCCGACACCAGCTTCTGGGAAGCTTTCCGGCCCGGGTGGGAAAGGCCGTGGAGGGAGGCGAAGATGCGGCGTTGCCAGGTGACGGGCACGATGGGGCGAGGCTGGCCTTGGGAGACGTCGCAGAGCAGGACAGTGTCCGCGAAGGGGATGTCGGCCAGGCGGAGGCCCGTGTCCGCCGCCCGGAGGGCTTGCACCGTGGTGTCGGTGGTTTGGTCCGCCGCCATAAGCGCAAAGTCCACGCCCAGGTGGACCGCGTTCGCGCTGGCCCGGGAAAGACAGTCGGCCACGGCGTTGTTTTTGCCGGCGACGTGCCGGATGTCCGTGGTAAACTCCGACACGGCGGAGAGGTGGCGCTGTTGGCGGGCCGACCACGGCTCCGTGACCTTGGCCATGGCGTAAACCAACGGCTTGTGGTCGACGAACGCCGTGAAAGGTCGGCCCTCCAGGAGGTGGCGGAAATGGCGGACGGCCAGGTGTAGACCGAGGAGCTCCCGGTCAAACGTGCTGTATTTGAGCTCGTTCGGCCGGAGCTGCCGGCTGAAAAAAGTGAGTGGCTGCCAAACCCCGTTCACCCATTGCTCATGTATGGCGCCCACCGCGTAGTCGGAGGCATCCGTGGTGAGGGCGATGGGAGCGTTGAGCACCAGGTGAGCGAGCAGTGTTGCGTCGGTGAGGGCCCGCTTTGAGCTTTGGAAGGCCGCATCCATGGCTGCGGACCAGGCGATGTCGTGCTTGGCCGGCTTGCCTCGGAGGGCTTCGTAGAGGGGCCGCATGAGTTGAGCAGCGCGGGGCACGAAGCGGTGATAAAAATTCACCATTCCCAGGAATTCCTGCAGGGCCTTTATGGTGCGGGGAAGTGGGAACGTGGTGATGGCCTCGACCTTGGTTGGCAGCGGCACGGCCCCGTTCTTGGTGATGTGGTGGCCCAAAAAATCAACGGCCATCGTGCCGAAGTGGCATTTGGCTGGGTTGATGATGAGGCCGTGCTCGCTGAGGCGCCCGAACAGTGTTCGGAGGTGGAGGAGGTGCTCGGCCTGGGACGTGCTGGCGACGAGGATGTCGTCCAGGTAAACGAAAAGGAACGGCAGGTCACGCAGCACGCCGTCCATCAAGCGCTGGAACGCCTGAGCCGCGTTCTTGAGACCAAACGGCATCCGCAAGAATTCGAATAAGCCGAACGGCGTGATGACTGCCGTTTTAGGGACGTCGGCCGCCCTGACAGGTACCTGGTGATATCCCCGTATGAGATCAATTTTCGAAAAAATGACCCGTCCCGCCAGACGGGCGGAGAAGTCTTGGATATGCGGGATCGGGTACCTGTCGGGGGTGGTAGCGTCATTGAGATGGCGGTAGTCGCCACACGGGCGCCATCCACCCCCCGGCTTAGGCACGATGTGCAGTGGCGAGGCCCACGCGCTATCGGAGCGCCGCACGATGCCGAGGTGCTCCAACACGTCGAATTCGGCCTTCGCCACGGCGAGCTTGGCTGGGTCGAGGCGGCGGGCCCTGGCGTAGACCGGCGGGCCCGTGGTTGGTATGTGGTGCTCGATCCCATGCCGTACTGCGACGGCCGAAAACGTCGGCCGCGTGAGGGCCGGGAACTCCGTGAGCAGGCGAGCAAACTCGTTCGCCGCCGGGACGGCGCATGCCAGCTCGGTCGGCGCGGAGCTGCTCAATGTGCATACCAGGGAGCTGAAGGTTTCGGCGTTGATTAAACGACGCCGTTGGACGTCCACCAGCAGTCCGTGTGCGCATAGGAAGTCGGCGCCTAGCAGAGCCATGGCCACGTTTGCGGTTACAAACGTCCAAGCAAAGCGTTGGCCGCCGAAGCAGAGGGTGACGTTGCGCGGGCCGAAGGTGCGGATGGTTGATCCGTTGGCCGCAACCAAGGAGGGGCCGCAAACCGCGGATTGCCTGTCCTGGTCAGAGGCGGGTATGACGCTCAGTTGGGCGCCGGTGTCGCACAGGAAGCGCCGTTCGGACGCTTTATCCGTGATGAACAGTAAGTTGCCCGTGTGGCCGGCGCTCATGGCTGGTAATGAACGCCGGCCCGGCCGTTTCCCGGCCTGCCGAAGGTGCACGGGGGTCGGCATGTCCGGGCCTTCTGTCCGAACCTGGCATGATAGTAACACCACGCTTGGTCAGGTGGAGGCCCCGGTCGTCGTGCTGGAGGTGGTCGGCTCGGTGTAGCGGCCGCCAATTGCGTCGGCAGTTCGGTCGTCGACCGTGCCGGGTGCTCGGGCGCCATGGGTGTTGCGTCGGACGGCG
Organism: Myxine glutinosa; assembly: GCF_964187855.1. Taxonomy (NCBI): domain Eukaryota; kingdom Metazoa; phylum Chordata; class Myxini; order Myxiniformes; family Myxinidae; genus Myxine; species Myxine glutinosa. Next base: position 37,942,462 of record NC_136266.1, on the reverse strand, counting down.
GTGGGGCCCATGTCGCCGCTGCGATGCGCTGTCCTGCGGCGGAGATCTTGTCGGCTTCTCTGGCAAGGGCCCGGGGATCTGTGATCGTCGTGCTTGCCAGGGCGAGGCGTACCGGGTGAGGCAGCTGACGGAGGAACAGCTCCCGGAACAGGAATGCCGGAGAGTGCTCGCCGAGCAGTGAAAGCATGTAGTCCATTCGCTCGGAAGGGCGCGTGTCGCCGAGCTCGGGCAGGTCGAGCAGGCGCCGTGCGCGTTCCGCTGATGGGAGGGCGAAAGCGTCGAGGAGAAGCTTCTTAATCGCGCCGTATTTGTCAGCGGCTGGCGGGCTCTCGAGGAGGCTCAGGGCGCGGGCCGCGGTGGCCGAACCGAGCGCTGCTACCACATGGTGGAAGCGGGTGTCGTCGGCCGTGATGCCTCGCAGGGCGAACAGGGAATCCGCCTGTGCGAACCAAACCGCCGCGTGAGCCTCCCAGAAGGTAGGCAGTTTAAGGGCGACTGCCGTGTCCATGTCGGTAGGTCACCAATGAAGGAGCTGGGGCTCCCACGTCGATCGGAAGAATGGACGCGACAAAAAGCTGGAATTCATCCGAGTTGCTTTAATCAAACCAAACACTCAGGCACTCTGAAAAGCCCGTTTATCGGGCAGCAATATATATACATATTATCCCGGAGCGTTTGCCCAGGAAAGGCGAGAGGGGGCGTGGCCCAGCGTCCTGGCTGCGGCCTGGCAAGTTGAGGGCGAGCCTGCCCGGGCATGCCCGGGCATGCCCAGGCGTCCTGACCGAGGCCTGGCAAGTTGAGCGCGGGCCTGCCCGGGCGTCCTGGACGAGCCCGCCATGGTGATCGCTCCGCGTCCTTGATCGGTGCAAGGCGATTGTGAAAACCCAGCGGTAGCCGCTACAGACTCACGATTATTATCATTATTGAGACATATTATAGGCATGGCTGATTATAATCCACTTCAGTGCGCCATTATGTGTTACTGGCCAGAAAATAAAAATTATCTTGGTGGTGGGAGGCATTGCTCCATTAAAACAAAAATACCTCGTTTAGTAAAATAAATCACATGAATTGACATACAAAGAGGGGCAAGTGTCATTCATTTATATGATTTGCACTTGATTTTGTCAGTATCCCTTTAAGTGCAGGGTTGAACCAGCGCCTATCTCTATCAGCGCCTAACATATACCTATCCATCTTTATAGTTGTGTGTGTGTGTGTGTGACTGTGTGTGTCTGTGTGTGTCTGTGTGTGTGTGTGTGTGTGTGTGTGTGTATGTGTTTTTTTTTTTCGGTTGTTCTCTCCAAATGCTGGTTTCAGGTGGAACGGAGCCCTCCCAGATCTTCGTATATGTATTCACCTTCGTATATGTGTGTATGTATGTGCATATGTATGTATATATGTGTGTATGTATGTTTATGTACGTTTATATATATGTGTGTGTGTGTGTGTGTGTGTGTATGTGTGTGTGTATATGTATGTATACTGAAACGCAAAAGAAACTTACCACCTTTGAAACCTTTAAATATCAACAATAACACTGCGTGTAGTAAATGTGTGAACTTATTTGTGGACAATAGTGTCCTCACTGTCAGACAAAACGGTCACGGATAGTCACTTGAACCTTCAATGGTCACTTCATAGCACAGCTGTTGAACAGCCGTTTTGACTGTCAGTGATTAGCCAAGGGGTACGGGATGATTTTAATGAGCTGCACGTGATGTCTTGATATTGGCTTTAAAAAGGCCAATGCAAAATGGGCATTTTGACCGAAAAATTTGACCATTTCGACCAACTTCAAAAAGACCGAAAACGCAAAAGAAACGGACCACCTTTGAAACCTTTAAATATCAACAATAACACTGCGTGTAGTAAATGTGTGAACTTATTTGTGGACAATAGTGTCCTCACTGTCAGACAAAATGGTCACGGATGGTCACTTGAACCTTCAATGGTCACTTCATAGCACAGCTGTTGAACAGCCGTTTTGACTGTCAGTGATTAGCCAAGGGGTACGGGATGATTTTAATGAGCTGCACGTGATGTCTTGATATTGGCTTTAAAAAGGCCAGTGCAAAATGGGCATTTTGACCGAAAAATTTGACCATTTTGACCATTTTGACCAACTTCAAAAAGACCGAAAACGCAAAAGAAACTTACCACTTGTTTGAAATGTAATAAAATTGTAACAGTTCAAAATAAAACAAACCAACAATTGCTAATTGAAACATTGGCATTTTATTGATGACATGTCAAGTTTTTGACCAAGATACACCATCTCATCAGTTTGTTCTACAGTACAGAACAGCACAGGGTGTAATGTCAGTCCCCTTTCAATAGCGGTGTGGCCACCATTGTTTTGGATACAGGCAGTGCATCGTCGGCGTATACTGCCTACCAGTCTTTGGATGGATTGCTGCTGGATTCTGTCCCACTCAGTCCTCAATGTCTGAAGCAGCTCTGCCCATGTCCTGGCCCTGCCAACTACGTGTCTCCAAGCTCATCCCACAGGTGCTCCATGGGATTCAGGTCAGGGGAGAGTGCAGGCCACTGCATGGTGTTGATGTTCTCGCCTTGGAGAAATGCAGTGGTAAAGCGAGCAGCATGGGGACGAGCGTTGTCATGCTGAAAGGTTCTCAGTTCTGGGTGGTCTCAGGTCTCAGTTCTGGGTATTTAAAGGTTTCAAAGGTGGTAAGTTTCTTTTGCGTTTTCGGTCTTTTTGAAGTTGGTCAAAATGGTCAAATTTTTCGGTCAAAATGCCCATTTTGCACTGGCCTTTTTAAAGCCAATATCAAGACATCACGTGCAGCTCATTAAAATCATCCCGTACCCCTTGGCTAATCACTGACGGTCAAAACGGCTGTTCAACAGCTGTGCTATGAAGTGACCATTGAAGGTTCAAGTGACCATCCGTGACCGTTTTGTCTGACAGTGAGGACACTATTGTCCACAAATAAGTTCACACATTTACTACACGCAGTGTTATTGTTGATATTTAAAGGTTTCAAAGGTGGTAAGTTTCTTTTGCGTTTCAGTATATATATATATATATATATATATGTATATATATATATATATATATATATATATATATATACGTATATATACATACATATATATATAGATATGTATATATATAGATATGTATATATATAGATATGTATATATATATATGTATATATATTGTTGCGAATATGGAATTTGGCCTCCATATCCGCTTGTAAATATTCCCCTATTTTCTCCAATACTCCCCAACTTTCCCCAATCCCCCATTCCCTAGTCCCATTGCATGTAAATAACAATCAGTAGAGCCGACCTTCCCCTTATTCCCCCATTAAATGTCGTGCCCAGGTCCACCGCACCACACGTAGACAACTTTCGGACATCTTCCTAGTTATTCTTAATCTATGTCAGTTAAGGCCTCGTTTCCATTAATTATGACTCTTCGTTGCACCAGAATGTGATTATATGGCACCAGTAGTGAGTTTAGGACCTTTCCCATACCTCTTCCATCTTCTTCCCCAACAATTACAACAACAACAGAGGAGATGGCGGCGGAGCGGGGGAGGATGCGTCCTCACACCGGCTCGATTAGCTCCAGACCATGCGCTCCACGGGGTTACCACGAAGGGGCTCCTTGTCAGCTCCTCGTCAAGGGCGGAGCCTGGTAAACCCCCCGCACGCACCCAATGAGAAGCAACGTGCCGATTCCACGAGGCGGAGCTAACGAGCCGAGGGCGTGTCACTCCCCGCCGGATATACGCGGCCACGCGCCGGATGTGAGAGAGATGCGCACCCAGCTTGGAGAAGGAAAGCCACCGGCGAGCGCTGAGTCAGATGCGCCCCCAGCTTGAGACGACAAGACGCCACCTCGAGCGCTGTGAAACCTCCTGCATCTACTGGACCGTACAGTACCCTGTCCTTGAGCCAAGAGGGCACCTTGAGCCATCGATTCTGCCTTTCCTAGCCATCAATCCCCGTGTGAGTCAGCCTTGTCCCGTTTATCTGTCGTCTGTTGGGAATAATATAAGATTGTGTCTAAGTGCTTGTCTTTCTATGCTGTCCCTCTTGTAGTTGTAATCTAACCTTCCGCCTTAATATAACCTCCTCCGGAGGTCTTGAGAACTGAACCCCTGGTGTCGTATTGTGTTATTGTAATCCAGCCGGGTGTCTTCTTTTTCTTATTGAGCCAGCATAGCGCGACTAGTCAACGTTCGGGCACAATCGGGTAACTTGTGCAGACGTGGTCATACCATAAAACCGCTCGGTAAATAACATCCAAGCCACGTCTGTAACAATTGGTGTCGAGGAGTGGAATTCGAACCCGGGACTAAATTTATTAGGCCCAAATTGGTAACAAGTAGAATCGATTCGGAGCGCGTTTCCCGCGCGAAATTATAACGGCGAAATTTGTATTTGTTTTACGAAACTCGAATTTTGCAAGTCGCGCTATGGCGGATCAACACGGCTGGGGTCCGGTAGGGGAGAGAGAGGTAGGGTCGATCCAGGACCAAAATGAGGGACAGGAGGAGAGCGAAGCAGTGAGGGCGGCAGGTTCGCAAAATAGCGCCGTCACGCACGAAGAAGCGGGCGCGCAAAATGGCGCCTCGCTGATCACCGCGCTAGCGACCGTGGCAGCGCCCCCGGTGGATTTGAACTTGTTTTTTATACAAATGAAGGCCCTTATGGCCCAGAATAGTGAGCGATTGGAGGGCCGGATGGATGCTCAGAGTGAGCAATTGGGGGTAATGGGGAACCGGATGGATGCTCAGGGTGAGCGATTGGAGGACCAAATGGGGGTAATGGGGAACCGGATGGATGCTCAGGGTGAGCGATTGGAGGGCAAAATAGGGGTAATGAGGGACGAAGCGAGGGGTACCAGTGAGGGATTAGACAATAATTTTAAGGGATTAGACATGAAATTTGGGAAATTAGACGATAGATTAGGGGAAATACAGGAGGGGTTAACGGGGGTAGAAAACAGAATGGCCGCTCAAGAGAATCAAATGGAAGGGATGCAAAAAGGGTTAGAGGGGTTAGAAAACACCATGGAAGGCAAATTGAGGGACATGAGGGACCAAGCGGAAAGGGAAGTTAACCAAATGGGGCAGCAGATAGAGGGGGTCAGAATGGGGGTAGAAACCAAACTGGATGCTCACAGGGAGGAAATGGAGCAGATGAGGGTGGCATCTGGGCAGGAGATGCAAGTGATGGGAGAGGAGATCAGAAGAGGAGTGAGGAGGTCGGAGGAGTGCGCGAGGAGGTGAGGCACTGTAAGGAGCACATGGAGAAGGAGGTGAGAAAGGGGACTGTAAAGTTACAAGGGGGCATAGAGGACCTGACGCAGGAGGTGGAGCAGCTGACGGTGGGACAAACGGAGTTAGTGGAGCAGGTTCAAAGGAACACTGCGGTATTAGGAGGTTTAAAAGCGACACAGAGAGAACTAAAAGATGACTTGGTGGCGACGAAGAGGGAATGTCAGATGGTACGTGAGGGACTGACAACGAGGTTGGACGAGGTGGTAGAGGTAATGGAGACGAAGGACCGGCAGGTGAGGACGCACATGGAAACGGTCAAGGTAGCCTTGGAGGACGAGCTTGAGGAGACGTACCGGGGAATAAAAGAGGTGAAGCACAAATTAGAAGAAGTGGAAGAAGGGATGAGCGAAATTAAGAAGCGACGGAGAGGGGATAAGAAAGAGATAAAAGAGGAGATAAAAGAATTGGTCCAAAGTCTGTGTTTGGATCGTGATGATGTGCTCATTAACCGGATGAGGGATTCACAGGTGATGGAGGAGAAGCGAAGAGGAAGAGGACCCGGTGTAAGTGGTGACCAATATGGTCGTGCGTATGATGCGCCAGGGGATTTAATAAGCTTGGGGGTCGAGATAGACCCGGGTGTTCGTGAGAGGCCGTGGGTGAAGTGTGCGACAGGTCTGGTGTGCGAAAAAGGAGGTGTGCAAGAAAGTCCGACTCTGGGGTGTGTGAGGAAAAAGTGCGTGCCAAGGAGTGAGTGTGCTGGCGAGAGTGAGTCGGTCGTAACGCGTGTGCGAGGGGGCACATGGAAGCGCGGTGTGGGAGTGTTACAGAGGGTGTGACGGGAGAGTGTGCGCAGGAGTGTGCGCGAGAAAGGTGTGTGACGGACAGGTGCATGAGGAAAGAGTGCGCTGTCAGAAGTAAGGAAGAGTGTCCACCTGTGGTGAGTGTTACAGAGGGTGTAACGGGAGAGTGTGCGCGAGAAAGGTGTGTGACGGACAGGTGCATGGAGAAAGAGTGTGCTGTCAAGAGTAAGGGTGAGTGCGCGGTCAAGAATGGAGGTGAGAGTAGTGAGAGTGACAAGGAGCGTGAGTTAGTTGTGACAGGTGAGCGAGGATGCACACCTGGAATGGTAGAGCGTGAGTGGGAATGCACGCTGGAGTTGGTGGTGAGGCACATGGTTGGGTGTGCGAATGAGGGCACACCTGTGATTGTCACAGAGGAGGTGACCAAGGAGGGGGCGCGAAGAGGTGTTTTGGTGAGGTGTGCTACGAACGAATGTGTGCCAAAATGTTCGGTGGTCAGGTGTGTGACCAAGGCTGTGAGTGGAATGGGTGTACCTGGGTGTGTAAGGAAAGGTACGAGGAGAATGGGAACGGCTGCATGTATGAGCACGAAAGGGGTAGCGTATGCATGTAAGCCTGCAGGCGAGGCGTCGACGATAACCGGGTCAAAGGTTAGGTCGACTTTTAGCCGAATCGGGCCCTCGGTGCGTGCCGGGCTTCGCGTGCCGCGAGAACCAGCGGAGATCCGAGCCACGGCGGGTTCGAAAGGACCGCCGTGCGCGATCCACGCTGGGCCTCGCGTGGAGCGGCCGCGTCCGGGCTCCACTAGGCGGAGCGGGCAGGCCGATAGAAAGGGTCGTCATGGCGACCACTTCTTGGTGAGACGTGCCGGCAGGTCGAGATCGGGCAATTGGATGGCTCCACGCCGAGGGGGTGCGTGGGATCTCGGCCCGGGTAAGCCCCCGTCCCTGCCCCGAATGCCGGACGCATCCAGCCGCAGGCACAAAACAACCAGCATCCATTGCTTGGCTTTACGAAGCCGGGCTTTGGACAGGAATTGGCGCACCGAGAGGCAGTAGTGAGTAGACTGGGTGATGAGGTTAGTGTTTTGGCCCCGAAATTAGAAAAAGGCGAAATTTGATGATTGGCAAAGGATTGGCAGTAGTGATTGGCAGATGATGGGCAGTGATTGGAAAATTTTTGAATTGTTGGATTTGGACGAGCGAAATTGGTAGTGAGAGACCCCCGATGTGGTGGGATGGCAAAACCACCATCCTTCCCATATAGTGGGGCAAAGGAGCAATAGTTTATGGGGTGGCTATGACAACCGAGCCAGGGAGGGCTTGGATAATGATAGGGATCTAGAAGAGATTGACATTAGGTAACGTTAAGTTTAGTTAGTGACTGATACCTGTAGTGGGGACGCAGGTAGATTAGTATGGATGATAATGACGTGGGAGCGCAATAGTTTAAAGGGACGACTGGGAAGCGCAAGTTTCAGAGGGGAGTAGTTAGCTGAGATGATGCCGTGTGTGTGAGGATTGAACAGGTGAGAATTGAACAAGTGTGATTGCACAGGTGTGCAACTGGACAGGTGTGTGGAGCAGTGTGTGAGTAGTGAGTGTGTGGATCAGCGCGAATGCGCTTGGGGAGAGAAGGGTGCAGGTGGCACCAGGTGTGAGAGCACAGGTGTGCAGGTACAGGTGTGTGGAGAGAGTGGGAGTAAGTGGTACGGAGTGGTGTGCATGGTGCGAAGGTGTGAATGGGGGAAGAGTGGACCCCATCACGGATACCCGGGGCGGGTAGTGTAAGTGTTAGGTAGAGGGTACAGGTAAATTGTGGTTGGATATTGGCATCTGTGGTGCGGTTGCAGAATGGTGTTGTGAATGGGTGCATTAGTGTTGTGGAAATGGCTGGGCGTGTAGCCTGTTAGTGTGTGTAGTTGGTTGGGCACTCCACCACTGTGAGGATGTCGGCCAGGTGAGGCCGCAGGTGGGCTCTGGGAGCCGGTAGAGTTGTGGATGGGGCCCGAGGATCCGGAGGACGGACCCGGGTAGCCCAGTGCCAGAGAGGGCACCGAGTGGGGAGAGTGCCAGAGGGCCTTCCCCAGGTAGTTAGGTTAGGGCAAGGAGCAGGTAAGCTCGGAGGCAACTGCAGTGGTGGAGGTGTGCAGGTGGGTAGACCCACTGGGAGAGGTACACGCCACAGCCCAGAAATTGTGCGAGGGCACCGGGAGATGAATCGGGGGAGTGAGACCCCAAATTGAAGAGCACCACAGTTTGGCCAATGGGAATTGGTTTTTAGAACCCATAGTGTAAGAGGGCCAATGGTTTGGCCGGAGAAAGACCCCGGGTAGTGTAAAGTTGTTAAAGTCATTTAGGAGATAGTTAGGATTGATGAACCTGTCGCACCATACGCAGCCACTTACCTGTGGTGATGATGATGACTCCACACCTGTGTTTTCTTTGTTTTGTGCAGGAAATGAGATTGCTGTGAGGATTTGTGAGACGCATCACGACGTGGATGAGACATTGGGGTGATTCCATCTCTCCCTCCCTAGGAGGGACTGATGATGAATTGGTAATGGCAAATTTTGATGTTGAGTTGAAAATGGCAAATTTTGATGAGAGTTGAAAATGGCAAATTTGATTGGTTAGGAGGGAGAGAAGACGAATTTGGTTTATGGGAGGAACGGGGAAGACAGTAGGGATGTTTGTTGATTTGTAAAGTAGATGTTTATGGGTAGTGTTGTGTTTTGTGGATGCAGTAAGGGGTAAGGGAGGGGCCATGTAGGTTACCTGGTGGGGGGGGGGGCGTACGATAGGAACGTACCTGTCTCACCTGGTTCCCATGTGCCCCCAGTGTGCATCACCTTACATTGCGTGCACTTTTGCGCCCTTACCACCTTACTCACTTGTCTGCTTCTTTTGTCTCCCACCTCCGAGGATCTGGCTTTGGGGTAGAGAGAGAGGAGAGAGAGGTGCTGGCTGCGCAGTTGTGGGCCTGCACTTTCGCTGTTTGCTGCCGGGATCGATACACCATATGGACCGCAATGTTTGTGGCCACCCACAATGGACCGCAGTTCGTTTGCGGCCAAGCACCACCCGTTGATGGACCTATGGGTCAACGTGGCACCTATGCCATACAGGTGAACCACTAATAGTTAACACCACTGAAGGCCACACGAAGAGCAAGAGGACACCTGCAGGGTTAGGGGTTGTCGCATTTATTTTTAATCATTGAACAATGGTGACTGCACCGATTGGTGGTGGGGTGGTGCTTTTGATGCTGGGATGGGGTGCTCTGCACGTTATTAAAGGCCGTCGGCCACAGAGCACTCGTGGGTTGGTGTATCGATGCTGGCAAGCGCGCTCTCTCTATGCATAACATCTGCATGTGTTCCTCCAAAGACAGGTCCTGGATCGTAGTGTAGATATCAGCGTAATCTTGTAAATAATGCTCCCTACCGGCTGTATGTTTAGTTTGAGAATTCTTTCCGGATTCGGTTATCCTGTGGGTGTGTTTCTGTGAGGAGAAGGGTGCAACGTCGCAGGGGGACATATTTACTCATTTGTGAATATCTGTAAAACTGTCGCACTCAGGGTAGAGTTAATAGTAGAGGGAACTACATTGCGTGCCACACTAAAGTAGGTAAAAATTTATCGGGTCGGGACGCCCCGAGGGTAGAGAAGGGTGCAATGTTGCGAATATGGAATTTGGCCTCCATATCCGCTTGTAAATATTCCCCTATTTTCTCCAATACTCCCCAACTTTCCCCCAATCCCCCATTCCCTAGTCCCATTGCATGTAAATAACAATCAGTAGAGCCGACCTTCCCCTTATTCCCCATTAAATGTCGTGCCCAGGTCCACCGCACCACACGTAGACAACTTTCGGACATCTTCCTAGTTATTCTTAATCTATGTCAGTTAAGGCCTCGTTTCCATTAATTATGACTCTTCGTTGCACCAGAATGTGATTATATGGCACCAGTAGTGAGTTTAGGACCTTTCCCATACCTCCTTCCATCTTCTTCCCAACAATTACAACAACAACAGAGGAGGATGGCGGCGGAGCGGGGGAGGATGCGTCCTCACACCGGCTCGATTAGCTCCAGACCATGCGCTCCACGGGGTTACCACGAAGGGGCTCCTTGTCAGCTCCTCGTCAAGGGCGGAGCCTGGTAAACCCCCCGCACGCACCCAATGAGAAGCAACGTGCCGATTCCACGAGGCGGAGCTAACGAGCCGAGGGCGTGTCACTCCCCGCCGGATATACGCGGCCACGCGCCGGATGTGAGAGAGATGCGCACCCAGCTTGGAGAAGGAAAGCCACCGGCGAGCGCTGAGTCAGATGCGCCCCCAGCTTGAGACGACAAGACGCCACCTCGAGCGCTGTGAAACCTCCTGCATCTACTGGACCGTACAGTACCCTGTCCTTGAGCCAAGAGGGCACCTTGAGCCATCGATTCTGCCTTTCCTAGCCATCAATCCCCGTGTGAGTCAGCCTTGTCCCGTTTATCTGTCGTCTGTTGGGAATAATATAAGATTGTGTCTAAGTGCTTGTCTTTCTATGCTGTCCCTCTTGTAGTTGTAATCTAACCTTCCGCCTTAATATAACCTCCTCCGGAGGTCTTGAGAACTGAACCCCTGGTGTCGTATTGTGTTATTGTAATCCAGCCGGGTGTCTTCTTTTTCTTATTGAGCCAGCATAGCGCGACTAGTCAACGTTCGGGCACAATCGGGTAACTTGTGCAGACGTGGTCATACCATAAAACCGCTCGGTAAATAACATCCAAGCCACGTCTGTAACAATATATATATGTATATATATATATGTATATATATATATATGTATATATATATATGTATATATATATATATGTATATATATATATATGTATATATATATATATATATATATATATATATGTATATATATATATATGTATATATATATATATGTATATATATATATATATATATATATATATGTATATATATATATATGTATATATATATATATATATATATATATATATATATATATATATATATATATATATATATATATATATATATATACTACCGGTCAAAAGTTTTAGAACGCCTCAATTTTTCCAGTTTTTATTGAAATTTACGCAGTTTCATGTCTCCATGTACTCTGAAATTAAGCAAAGAACAAATAAACAATTGGAGATAAAAAAAGAAATCATAGAATCATTTTGTTTAACAAAAATATAATTTAAAATTTTGACTCAGCAAAGCAGCCACCTTTTGCAGATATAACCGCCGAACACACTCGTGGCATTCTTTCGACAATGGAAATCAAATATTGTTCGGGAAGTTCTTCCCAACACTGTTGCAGAAGTTCCCACAAATGTGTTGTACTTGTAGGTTGCTTTGCTTTCACCCTTCTGTCCAGTTTATCCCAAACCAGCTCGATGGGGTTTAAGTCTGGAGACTGTGCTAGCCATTCCATGATTTGAAGCCTACCATCTTGTTCTTTGCCTCGAAGGTAGTTTTGACATGGCCTGGTGGTGTCTTTAGGGTCATTATCTTGCTGTAAGATGAACCCCTGACCAACTAGGCGTATACCAGAGGGTATTGCATGGCGCTGCAAAATGCTGTGGTAGCCCTTTTGGTTCAGGGTGCCAGTCACTCTGTGCAAGTCGCCGACTCTGGATCCAGCAAAAGAGCCCCAGACCATCACGCTTCCTCCTCCATGTTTGACATTTGGTGTCACACACTGAGGAACCATCCTTTCCCCTACTCGATGGCGTACAAAAACCCTGCGTGATGAACAAAAGATTTCAAATTTTGATTCATTGGTCCATAAGGCCTTCTTCCAGTCTTCAGTAGTCCACTGGCGGTGGGTGCTTCATGGCCCAGGCAAGCCTCTTTTTCTTATTTTGCCATCTTAGCAATGGCTTTCTTACTGCCACTCAACCTGTCAAACCTGCAGCTCGAAATCTTCTCTTCACAGTTGAAACTGAGACTTGCTTACTTCGACCAGTGCTAAGCTGTGCTTGAAGCTGTTGTCCTGTGAGCCGCCTATCACGCAAACCGTTGACTCTCAGAAACTTGTCTTCTGATTCTGTTGTGGCTTTGGGTCTGCCAGACCTCTTCCTGTCAGAGTTTCCTCCAGTTTCCAATATACTACTTCCTACAGTGCAATATTGTCCAAATAATGCTTCATTGGAGTGTAATAACAGTCTGTTCCAATACTGCTTTTATACAGACAGGGGGTTTGTAATCAAGTAATCAGCAGAGGTTGGGACACCTGTAGGAATCGTTTGGATCAACCTTTAAGGCTTAATTTACTAACATTGCTGCAGAACAGCTGTAAGTTGTTAACCCATTACTTGTTCCCTGAAGAAGGCCTTTTTTGACCATATAACTGTGCAATTTACATTATTTTCCCGTTTTTGCTGACCTCAAGTTTTTTTTTAACCTCGAGCAGTTTACTGTTTACCTTTGTACCATTTCAGGTTATTCACTGGACATGAAACTGTGTTAATTTCAATAAAAACTAGAAAAATTGAGGTGTTCTAAAACTTTTGACCGGTAGTGTATATATATATATATATATATATATATATATATATATATATATATATATATATATATATATATATATATATATATATATATATGTGTGTGTGTGTGTGTGTGTGTATTTGTGTGTGTGTACAGGTTTTGAGCTCGTGCAGAGATAGTCCAAACGTCTTGGGCCTAAATGACCTTTTCCAGCACACCCTCCTCTTCTGAACATTCTCATCAAAGATCCAAAACTATTCTCTGAACGGAAATGAATTATAACCTAATGAATAAATTAAGAAAAACATGAGAACACGGACACAGAGTATACTGCACTTTGAAGCCGTTACCATCACCATAAATCCCTTTAAAAAGAGCCATAAAAGCGACTCAACATTTTACAATGATCGTGCGCTTTGAAGCACAACTACAATGAAGGATTGCCAAGTGAGAGTCAAGTGGAATTACAATCGTCCTGCCTTTTGCACAGAAGAGCTGCTGAGCCAATTATTCTGCCCTGAGGGTGACTTCTCTAGCCAGGTTCGACTGCTTTTCAGCCTTCGCTTGCTGCACACTGTAGCTTGGCTCGCTGCTCTTCAATTTATCTCAGTCAAGTAACCAGAGAAGACATCAGGCCTGCTATCCTGCAATCATTCACCATTCTCTTTATCATTATTGTGTTAAGAGAAAACAGTTCATTTTCAAAGATCGCAATGTACAAGGCATTGCCAGAATAGAATGAACAATTATGATTGTAAACAAACGTTATTTTAACAGTCTGTGAAAAGCATACAATCAAATGGATATCTATCTATCTATAATTCCAGTAATCTCTGTACGTTTGTACGTCTGTACGTCTGTTTGTCTGTGACCGCTGTTTCTCGACAACCACGGGTCCGATATACTTTTAACTTGCCAGGCATATTGCTGGGGACCCGAGGATGTGCCTTTTCAAGGTTTCATATTAATCGGACAATTACTTACCGAGCTATGTCCAAAAAACGATTCAACCAATCAGAGAGCAGCGAACTATCGCGTGTGCCGAACGTGGCGGACACACTCTGCCTCGGATGGCACATTTGAGAGCGTATTCATTTATTTCACGTTTGCAAACTATGTTGGCGTTAAACTATGTTTTAAAACTAATAAAAACGAATTTGCGATTCATTCGCTTTCCTGCGCGTTTGTGCACGCGATGGCGATTTCTTTACCAAACTCCGGAAGCCGTTCGCTTTGGACCAAACCATTTCATGTAAATAGAGGGGGGGGATTGTCACCACTCGCAAGCCGTTCGCTTTGGACCAAACCATTTCATGTAAATAGAGGGGGGGGATATAATTTTAGATATATATATAGTACGGGCATGCCCTAGTACCTACAAAAGGCAAAATCTCTCTCACACATCTTTTAAGTTACAAACTCCAAAGTCGGGGTACAAGTACAACTTTACAAGTACAACCACATAGTACAAGTACAACCACATAGCACCATAGGCTATGTGGCCCTGGCCTCACGCGGGGGTGTGGGGAGACGGGAGGAGGCGTAAATTCTCTATGTAAATGTGTACTGTGTAGCGCCACCTAGTGGTGGTGGCAGAGGGTATTGCAATTCCCATTTTTACCTGAGCAACGCTGAGGTTAAAGCACTCTTCACATGGGTAAATTTGTCCTCCTTTCCTCCTCTCCCACCCCCCAAAACGGAGGAGCCTGTTAACCCCCCCCCCCCCCCCAAAGATGTATATATGCTGTACATCTTCCCCTTCCTCCTCCCACCCCTCAGAAATAAAAAATAATTATGACGTTTGATTCCCAAATGTTCACATCTTCAGCCATCAAACACACACAATCATGAATGTGTTCGTTTCTGGTGATGGTTATGTGGTTCGCACCATGTCGGAACCAAAGAGATCACACAGGGTTAACGCCCAAAACGACAGCTTCTCTCTGGTTCCCACAGCGGTTATCACACCTCGATAAACATCCTGTTGATTCCATCCATTGTTCTGCCTGTCTGCCAACACAAGTCGACACTCGCCTTCACCAGCAAAAGTAGAGCTTCCTTACACAATGTACCATACTTTATATGGAGCGTCGTTTCTCCCAAAGCAACTTGTTGTTACAATACAAGTCTCGAGGCAATTGTGTTACAATCCTGGACGAGTCACCACTCGGTAGAGATCACCAGCAACACTTAATGATATTGTGCATTTGTTTAAGAACTAAAATTCAACATTGATTGATGCAATTTTGCAGAATGTTTTGTAGATGTGCATTATACACAAATTGTAGTTGTAATAACAGAGAAGGCCAGATTCGAAAGATGCAATAACATCACGATAAATATCTATATTATTGCTTCCATAACTATTCCCCCACCGGCTTCCATCGGTTGAGCAAAGAATGACATTATCGGGCAGTTCATCGGGCACGAAGTTTTTCTCCACGTTGACACTAATCTTGACGAATCAGAGCTCTGCAGCGAATTCTGGCAGGATAGAGCCACCCGCATTGTCCTGTCCAGCTGTTGTTTTGCGCACCCGATCTGCACCACGAAAAGAAGGAAAAAGAAAAGAAGAAAAAGTCCTGAGAAAGTTGCCAAATCCAACCATTCTGCTTACAAAACCACAAACTTGTGCACAAAGCAAAACATCTCAAACCATTGCACATAATGTACTCCTAGTTTACATTGAAAGTAGAATTTAGCCATATTATTGTTAATATTATTTGGGAAGGGGGGGCACTTTCCGAATACTGGGTCTTGTAAGAGGCAAAACCTAAATAATGCCCCAAAAAAGATTAGCAAATTAAAGTTTGACAAGTCAGGAGACGACGATGGTTCACGAGCGAGCGGTATTCAATGACAAAGGACCGACTATAACCGAAACAGGCCCGGACAGGCCAGGCCCGGAAATGTCAAAACGAAGGTTACTGACCTTGAAATGAGATAGAAAATAATGTATAATCAGTTATGAGGTTAGTTAGCTACACAATACCGAAAATTCGGTGGAAAATGAAATGAAAAAAATAAATATATATATATATCTATATATTAAAAAATTAAACAAAAATAAATAAATAAAAAAAGAAAAATCGAGCTCCGTGGGGCTAGACACATGACATTGGCCGAATCAAATACCGAAACCCCTGTCAGATTCCACCAAACCCCTCGGAGAAGATGTAGCTTGAACTCGATTACCCCCTAAAAAGACATCTTTTTCGGGCGTGGCTCCGCCCACAATGGGCGCAATACGCCCACTCTAGTCAGGACACAACTAGATCATGATATCAACCTCCCACCCAAGTTTCATCAAGATCGGATGTTATCGGGTAGTGATGCTGCGGACAGACACACACACAGACAGACGCACACACATGACGAATATAGTGGTCACTTGATAACTCGTGAACCAATGACTTAAACGTTTAAAAGAACTAGAACAGCACTCAGTAGAGAGCATACCCCCGCCAGGGGAACAGTTTACGTTTTGTATCTCAGAGTAGACCAGAAAATCACAATACAGAATCACATTTCATCAAAATCATCCGTCCACAACTTTTAGAGATATCGTTTTTGACCCGATCTCTCAATGGTGAAGAATCACTTTAAAAATTCTACTAGCCGGATCCGAATCTGGGTCTTCACCAAAATCTGATCATTTCGTCCTTGTCACCTTTGACCTATCTCTGCTAAATTTCGTCCGAATCTGTCCACAACTTTTTGAGATATCGTGTTCACAAACGGACAGACAGACAAACAGACAAACAGGGGTGAAAACGTAACCTCCATCCACCTTTGGTGGCAGAGATAAGAACTAAAAGTTGCAGGGAAGCTTTTGCTTTTGAGATAGAATGAATACTTTTCTCAACTTCCCAACGGACTGTTCTTTCCCTTGCCCAGACATAGAGAATGCAGGAGGATTCACACCATGGAGCAGCACACGTGTACCATGCAATCTGCCACGTTGTTTGGAATATTTTGCAATCACCAGTGGTTTCCGATGTACGTGTTTTTCATGCCGACAAAGTCGCCGGAGGCATTAATTATGTTTTCGGGTTGTCCGTCCGTCCGTCCGGGCTAGACCTCGTTTTTCTCACCATGCAGGTGTTTCACAGGTAAGTTGGACGTTATATAACGGCACTCATCATTCAATGCTCGGTTGGACGTTATAAACTGCATGTCCCACCAGCCGGCATTAGTTGGTGGACATTAAAGATCCCACGGTGTCCTTTGCTATAGAGGAGGCGAGTTATCGCCTGCATCCTGTACAAATGACGAATTCCTGCCCCAATGGGCAGGGTCACTCTTTATCAGCGACACACCTGTGCCTCAGCTACAATGCAAGCAGCGGGCTGAATTGACAATTGAATCCCAGACCGATATGCATTCGCTAACCACAACGAGCTGCTCGCACAAGCCAGGTACTCGATCGCATGTTTGTGCTTGCAGCAGAGTCAAAAAGGCAGAAATATTAAACAGGCAAAATAAAAACTGTGAGACATTTTGCAGAATGAAGGTTTTGTGAACTTGTAAAATTAATATAAACTATAACGGCACTCTTGGACGTCACGACGTCGACTGATATACCTCCGCCAGCATTATTACATCATTATAATACTTGCGTCAAGTTTGATTTAAATCCATTCAGCTGTGCCCAAGTTAGCACATTTTTACCTGACATAATCTGACCTTTGACCCATTGACCCCACACTTTAATCCGTTCTTGGTTACATCATTATACATACCTGTACCAAGTTTTAATTTAAATCCTTTCAGCTGTTCACAAGTTCTCACATTTTCACCTGACATGACCTCTGACCTGTGGCCTTTGACCTCAGGACCCCCAAAATCGAATCAGTTAATCTTTACATCATTATACATATCTGTACCAAGTTTGAATTAGATCCCTTTAGCCATTCTCAAGGTATAGACCTATTACAGAATTTGACCTTTAACCTTTGACCTCTTGAACCCAAAATCTAATCGGTTCATCTTTGCATGATTCTAGATAATTGTACCAAATTCGGTAAGAATCCCATCACTGGTTCACAAGTTATCGCGGTAACAGTATTTGTACCTAACATGACCTCTGACCTTTGCCCTTTGACCTCATGACCCCAAACTCTAATTCTTTCATCTTTACCTCATTATACATACCTGTGCCAAGTTTGACTAAGATCCCTTTGGCTGTTCTCAAGTTATCGCGGTAACGAAAACCTATCACGGACGGACGGACGGACGGACGGACAACCGAACATCTGTTTTTCACGTACTGACCTCATAGAGATTATTGAAAGTTTGAAAACATAGATGGAAGAAGGATATATTTTGTAAGTTGTTTGTAAGCAGCTAGATGACTCCAGTTGATCTTTATTTTCTTTTTAAGTGTTGGAGACCTGTTTGCCAACATTTATGGACGACATTCTGTATCTCTGCATGGTTCCAAAAGTCTACAACAAGGACCACTCCTTCGACCCATATTTTGGAGTTATGGGGACAGAGCGGACAAAAGCACCAAACTTTCTCCAGGTGCTCGTTAGACCTATACCCTTAATTTTTTGAGAAGGTGCCACTTAATCAAATCATGCCTTCATGTATTGTTATGCTTAGTTAGTTAGATTATTGTTGTGGAAAACCAATCAGGTCCACACAACTTTAGTCCAACTTGTGGTTTAATTCCATTTAGATCATGACATCATCCTGTAATGCAGGAAATGCAATAAGTATACGATGTGGCATCACATGGGACCATTCATAACATTCAATGCAAGCAAGCTGAATATTCTATGCTGGCGTACCGTTAGCGAGTCTACCAGATGTAACGTGTCACAGGAGAAGTCTTGGAGCACCGTCCGCAGCAGCGGGTCTTATAGTCACGCCCCTAGCGGTATCAACGAGCAGCGAGCATCACCCCGGGTTCAGTATGAATACGATTTCACTACATTCTCCCCCCCCCCCCCCCCCCCGTCAGAATTATACGGTGGTGCGGCTAGAAGCGAGCGAGCGTCAGCACGAACAGGGTGCGGAACATCAGTCGACCCAACCGTATCGGGCCGGGCGGCGAATTTCTCTGCCAGCACGCGTCCGAAATTCCCCGGGTACGGCATCACGTATCCCTGTGTCCCCGGCGTCGGAGGCGCCATCAGGGTCGGGTGACGAAGGGGGTAACTCCAAGTCGTCGGGCCCAGGTAGACCCGGCGAGGGGAGAGTCGGTAGACTTTCGGCGATGGGGGCGTCGGGAGAGGCCATAGTCTCATAGATGGGTTCGGTAGATCCGTCCGATTCCCTACTCAGGTCGGCGACCCCACAAGGGGCAAGGTGATGGACGGAGACAGTAGTCTCACGGCCATCAGTCGTCATCACACGAGCATGCTCAGGATTAGCCTGGAGAATCTGCACTTTGTCCACTAGGGGGTCATACTTGCTCGCGCGAACCGCCCGTTTAAGGTAGCTTCAAAGCTCCCGGCCCGGGCCCAGCGAGCCAACTGGGCAAAGACCGTATACACCCCGTGCTCCTGGGGTGGTGGAAAAGTCGCTCGTGGGGAGTTTGGTTGGTTGCCGTACACAGGAGAGCCCTGATCGAGTTCAACGCCGCAGGTAGCGACCAAGCCCATTTATCGAGGCCCCGGCCGAGGGTCCGGAGGTTGAGCATGACGGCCCTCCAGATAATCCCGTTGAAGCGTTCGATCTGCCCATTAGCCTGGGGTCTGTACGGCGTGGTGTAACTAGAAGCAATGTTATTTTGGAGCAGATAGCCGCGCACCTCCTGAGACAAGAAGACCGCACCCCGGTCGGTATGGACATAGGCCGGGTACCCGAACATTGAGAACAAGTTCTGTAAGCATCGCATCACCGTGGCAGCAGTCATGTCCGCGCACGTATAAGCAAAGGGGAATCGCGAGTACTCATCGACGATAGTGAGCAGATAGCGAGAGCCGCTCGACACCGGCAATGGGCCCTTGAAATCCATCGCCAAGCGTTCCCACGGTCGCGTAGCCTTAACCAGAGTCCCCATGGGAGGGTTATAGAAACGCGGTTTGATTTCCGCACAGATAGCGCAGTCGCGACAGATACGGCGGATATTGTCAATCGAGTATGGGAGATTGCCACGCCGCACAAAATGAGCGAAACGCGTTACGCCGGGATGGCCCGCAGTGGCATGCAGCACACGTAGGCCCTCCAAAGAGGTGATACCCGCGCATGTAGCCGGTCATGATAAGGCATCGGCGGCCCGGTTATCCTTCCCCGGGCGATATTTGATGGTGTAACAGAAGTCGGCGAGTTCGATACGCCAGCGAGTGATTTTCTCATTCTTAATGCGCTGGGCGTGTAAGGTGTCGTACATGAACGCAACGCTTTGCTGGTCCGTGATGATTTGGAAGCACCGCCCGAGTAAGTACGGGCGCCATCGCCGAATAGACTCGACGATCGCATACGCTTCCTTTTCGACGGACGAGTGTCTCCGCTCAGCGGTGGTAAGAGTCCGTGAAAAGAAAGCCACGGGACGCCCCCCTTGGGAGAGGGTCACCGCGATGGCCTGATCCGAGGCGTCACTTTCGAGGACGAAAGATCCGCTCTCGTCGATTGTCGCCACGGCGGCTCGGGCGATGTCGGCCTAAAGGCCTTCAAAGGCCGCCAATGCGGCCGGACTCAGTGGGAAGGTGTCGCAGGCCACAAGGGGGCGAAGTTTCGCGGAGAAATTTTGCACCCATTTGGAGTAATGGTCGAATAGCCCGAGGGCGCGCTTCAGGGACGCCCGATCACAGGGAGGGGCCATGTCGAGCAAAGGTCGCAGACGCTCCTTATCCGGAGCGACAGAGCCATGGGTCACGGTGTACCCCAGAAGATCTATCGTGCGTAGGGAGTATTGGCACTTATCCTCGTTCATAGTTAAGTGATACCTCTGCGCGACCTCAAGGAAGCGCTTCAGATTAGCATCATGGTGCCCTTGGTCATATCCACAAACCGTAAGATTATCGAGGTAGACGAAAACATCGGTTAAGTGCTCCCGCACAATGAGGTCATCCATAGCCCTCTGGAAACAAGAGACCCCGTTCGTTACCCCAAAAGGCAATCGCGTAAATTGGTACAACCGCTGCCCCGACTCAAAAGCGGTATAGATACGATCCGCCCTAGAGATAGGGATCTGGTGGTACGCACTACGGAGATCGAGAGTGCTATAGACAGAATACTGGGACACCTGTTGCACCAGCGCGCCCATCCCCGGAAGGGGGTAGGCATCCAGCTGTGTAAAGCGGTTAATCGTTTGGGAATAGTCGATTACCATGCGTCTGCGGTGGGCCTCGCTGCGCACCACCAAGACCTGGACGCGCCACGGCGACCTGCTAGGTTCTATGATGCCGTCTTTCAAGAGCTGAGCCGTTTCGTCCGCAATGAATTGCATGTCTGCGCGAGAGTAGCGCCGTGATTTCACCGCGACAGGGGTACAGTCGGAGGTTAGATTGGGGAACAGCGAAAGCGGCTGGACGTCCATTTGCGCTAGGGCGCACACCGCAAGCGCGTCGTCCGCCCCCACAACAAGTGTGTCAGGCCCACCAAACTCCATTACCAGACGTCCATGCAGCTTAAGAAAATCGTGTCCTAACAGAATATCAGCACATAAAGCGGGTAAAACCATAAGGTGTACATCAGGAAAAACCCGTCCCTTTAGCACGAGTTTCAATCGGCATTCCCCCTTCGTGCTGAGTCGAAGCCCCTGGGAAGCCATGAAGATCCGTCTCGTAGACCTCCAGATCCGCCATCCATGCCTGAGCACAAGTCGCTGGTCGATAAAACTATCCGTAGACCCTGTATCCACCAAGGCCCGAACACAATGGCCTTCGACCATGAGGGAAATAAGGGCTTGAGCCAGGCCAGACGAGGCTGCTGGGAGTGGGACTGAACCCCCCGAATGGGTCGGACAAGCCTCGCGGGTGGATCCTATGCCAGCAGCAGTTTTGCGGTCGTGGCCGGAGTATGCGTTGTCCATGGGGAATCCATTAATGCCATCAGAGGGCTTTCCCAAGCATTCTGGTGTTTCGCGATTCAAAATCTGACAATTCTGACGGGAAAAGGCCTCCGTAGTTTCTGAAAACGCCTTTTGACACTTTTGGCAGGAAAAGGCCTCCGTAGTATTCGAAATCGCCTTTTCCGGGGTGAGGGCCACTGTTAGCTCGTGGACGACACGAGGAGAACGTTCCGCTGGGGCTTGGCGAGGCTTCAAAGCTCCTTGCGTGGCCCGGAGTTTGGTCAAGGACACGTACTTCGTGCCCGATTGAGGATGAGACTGTGGTGGCTGTCCGGTGACGCCCGCCAAGGACGTCTGAGCGCCCAGGGGCCCGCAGAGAGGGGCCCTCCCCTTCGAAGATGGGTAAGGCGCCGGGTTTCGGGCTCGGCTCGCAGGCTCCACAATGAGCCCATTCAAGGTCATCGCGACCGCGCGACCGCGACCGCGCGATTCAATGAGCCGCGAGCCGCGTGCCGTTTTCCTGCACACTTTCGCGTAATGTCCCTTTTGCGAGCACAAATGGCATATGGCGTCTCGTGCCGGACACACGGGCCGGGCATGGCGTGGCCCCCCACAGAAAAAGCATGCGGCCCCGCGTAAGGCCTTGGGTCTGGCCGTAGCGGCAGCCGTCAGGACTGGGTCTTCCTCCGGAGCATCCCGGAGTTCCGCGAGCAGGTCCGCGTCCTCGGCGGTAGCACTCTCCGGCCGGGCGTGTAGTGTAGTGCCCGCCAAGAGGTGCGTGCGATCATAGGTGTTCGATTGCATCCGCGCTTCGGTGTATACTTTCCCTTGCTCGAGTGCCGTAGCGAAGGTCAGGTCGGTCTTCTCTAGGAGCTTGAGCCTTAGTTCCTGGGAGGAGACCCCTGCAATAAAGGCATCTAAAAGAAGATCATCCTGAGACTGCGCGGGAGTCCGTGGCTCCTTGATGCTGTCCAGCAAGAGCTGCCGGAGCTCCTGGGCGTAGTGGTCCATCGCCTCGTTGGGTTGCTGACGTCGCGTTAGCAGCAAATATCGTGCATACACCGGGCTTTTTCCCTTTATGTACAGCCGTTTGAGCTCCGCGATCGAGAGGTCATACGTCGCGAATTGAGCGATGGAATTGTACACCTTGTAGTCGATTTTTGAATGAAGCGTTGCTAGCTTCGCGGCAGCCGTCGGCACGGTCTCAGGCCCCTCGAAATGATTCTCCAATGTTCTGAGCCAGTGCTTCAGTTGCAAGCCACCATCCGGGGCTTGCGGGTCGGCGCAGAATACGGCAACCGCCAGCGTCTTGTTGCCAGCCATGTCGGTAGATATAAATGGAATTAAGTGTTGTGGAAAACCAATCAGGTCCACACAACTTTAGTCCAACTTGTGGTTTAATTCCATTTAGATCATGACATCATCCTGTAATGCAGTAAATGCAATAAGTATACGATGTGGCATCACATGGGACCATTCATAACATTCAATGCAAGCAAGCTGAATATTCTATGCTGGCGTACCGTTAGCGAGTCTACCAGATGTAACGTGTCACAGGAGAAGTCTCGGAGCACCGTCCGCAGCAGCGGGTCTTATAGTCACGCCCCTAGCGGTGTCAACGAGCAGCGAGCATCACCCCGGGTTCAGTACGAATACGATTTCACTACAATTATTATCCTAATTATTATGCTAATTAGATTATTATCCTAATTAATGCAAATTGCATGTATTTATTACTGTTTATTGAAATTGTAACTTACAAGCTCAAAAACTGTTTGTAGGAAATATTTTCTGCCTCTTTATCATCACTATTCCAAATAATCATTAAATTCAACTATCTGAGGTTATACAGAGTGTTCCAAAAAGACCCAGACAACTTTGGTTGTTAATATATTTAGAACCACAAATGATACACTGATACCCTTTGGTTTATATGATACAGAAACTCACGAGGTTTCGTGCATCATTACAAAACCATCAATACAAATGTGCACTCCTTGTCACATGCAGGACATCAAGGTGGTACATGAGTTATTGCCATGTTCGGCTCAGCATGTTAGCGTCCACCAATGTGCATGCAGCTGTGATCCAAGAATGAAGACCCTGCAGGTGTGTGCCACCATGGTGTTGTAGACAACATCTTTGATAAACCCCCACAGAAAAAAAAAATCAAGGGGGGTTATGTCTGGTGATTGTGGGGGCCTGGCGGTTGGTCCGTCTCGGCCAAACCAGCGACCTGGAAATGTTTCATGCAGGACTTTCACTGGAGGTGCAGACTATGTAAGTGCAGACTGGAAGTTTGGGATGATTACAACTCACCACCACATTATTCAAAACACCTCACCACCACGTAATTCAAAACACCTCACCACCACGTAATTCTAAACACCTCACCACCACGTAATTCTAAACACCTCACCACCATGTAATTCAAAACACCTCACCACCACGCAATTCAAAACACCTCACCACCACTCCCCATCAGGGCATGGCCTGTAAGCTCCCACCAGCCAACCAGGGCTGATGTAAGATCACCGACGGGCGTGGCCTTTGTGGAGCGCGTGGTGATCTTGGCTCGCGTTCTAAAAGCGCGCGCGCAAAGCCCTTTCACAGGACTGCGCAGAGACGGCTGATTGAAAAGGACTATTGGGAAAGTCGCTTGTTGAAGGACTGCTTTCTATGGTACTGCGCAGAAGAACCTTTGTAACGGGACTGATCCAGGAGCACACATTGCGTAAGGACTCACTCGCTGGCATTATAAGAGAACCTTGGAGAGGGTGCGTTTGGCACAGCCATACAATTATTACGTACACTGAAGCATCCCAGCCCCCCCCCCCCCCCCCCGCTATATGTAAGGTCTGCTCGCGTCCAATGATACACGCGAAGCTGCCTGCCGGGTTTCGCCCACTGGACGGAGTCGACTGGAGCCTGGACCATCTACCTGGACCTTCCACCCTACTAGCTACAATCCCCGTGTGAGTGTGTATGTTTGTCTGGGGTCGTAAGTTAAGACTGTGTAGTTAAGACTGCCCTGTGTCCTGCTTCTTCTTCTTCCTTTCTTGTATATTTCTTTCCTTTCCTCTTCTTTTTGGTTTGTAAATAAATGACCTTGTTCTTTCTTGGTTTTCCCTAATCCGATCACATCCGTCCTTTCTTTCAATTGAGTACCTGTGGCACGATTCGGAACCGCTATAATCGGGTTTAGTCTTTGTTAATGGCTCGGAGCGCGGATTGCTAACTGCTCGGCATTATCCATCATATCCGTGGTTCGAGCGGGAGTTATTCCCTCGTTTCTGGCGGGCGTTAGTACTTAGGTAGCAGCGAACCCATAGGCCTAGCAAACCCTACCTAACGCCGCGCCGGGAAGGAAGTTATAGCTTCCCAGGACTCGGGACGGCCAGCTAAAAAGACAAGGGGATTGAACCGCCCTTGATAAGGGGAGCGCCGACCCCCGAGATCCGTAACAATATATATATATATATATATATATATATATATATATATATATATATATATATATATATATATATATATATACATATATATATTGTTGCGAATATGGAATTTGGCCTCCATATCCGCTTGTAAATATTCCCCTATTTTCTCCGATACTCCCCAACTCTCCCTTACCCCATTCCCTAGTCCCATTGTCTGTAAACAACACCCATTAGAGCCGATCTTCCCCTTCATCCCCCCATTAAATGTCGTGCCCAGGTCCCCCGCACCACACGTAGACAATTATAGGACATCTTGCTAGTTATTCTTAATCTATGTCAGTTAAGGACTTGTTTCCATTAATTATGACTCTTCGTTGCACCAGAATGTGATGATATGGCACCAGTAGGAGTTTAGGACCTTCCCATACCTCCCCGCATCTCTTCCCATCATCTCAAGCTCCAACAACAACCACAACAACAGCGGCTTTGCGTCCTCACTCCGGCTCGGTTGGCCGCCATTGAACATGTGCTCGACGGGGTTACCCAGAAGGGGGCTCCCTGTCGGCCCCTCGTCAAGGGCGGAGCCGGTAACCCCCGCACCCAATGAGAAGCCATGGGCCGATGCCATATGGGGCGGAGCTAACGAGCGAGGGCGTGACTCCCCGCCGGATATACGCGGCCCCGCGCCGGACGTGACGTGAGATGCGCCCCGAGCTTGGAAGGACAAGACGCCACCCTCCCGAGCGCTGAGCGACCTCCCCGGCATCTCCACCAAAGTCGCGACCCACGAGCGCTGAGCGACCTCCCCGCATCTGCTGGACACCACCGTACGTGATTCTGTCCCTGAGCCAGGTGCACCTGAGCCATCGACTGCCGCTTTCCTGGCCATCAAACCCCGTGTGAGTGAGCCTTGTCCCGTTTATCTGTGGTCTGTCTAGGGTTAATATAAGAGTGTGTTTAAGTGCCCACCTTCCTATGTTTCCCTCTTGTCCTTGTAATCTAACCTTTTCCGCCTTAATATAACCTCCTCCGGAGGTCTTGAGAACTGAACCCCTGGTGTCGTATTGTGTGATTGTAACCCAGCCGGGTGTCTTCTCTTTCCTATTGAGCCAGCGTAGCGCGATTAGTTAACATTCGGGCACAATCGGGTAACTTGTACGGATACGGCGGCCATCCCGCTCGGCCCACCATACCATCAAAGTCGTATCTGTAACAATTGGTGTCAGGAGTG
Source organism: Myxine glutinosa (assembly GCF_964187855.1). Taxonomy (NCBI): domain Eukaryota; kingdom Metazoa; phylum Chordata; class Myxini; order Myxiniformes; family Myxinidae; genus Myxine; species Myxine glutinosa. The sequence goes on along the minus strand of NC_136266.1, from coordinate 37,916,250 downwards.
GGATTGGACCCGGAGCGCGTTTACGCGCTCGAAATTATAACAGCGAAATTTGATTGTGTTTTACAAAAAAAAATAAATAATAAAAACCCGAATTTTGAAAGTCGCGCTATGGCGGATCAAGACAGCTGGGGTCCGGTAGGGGAGAGTGAGGCAGGGTCGGTCCAGGACCAAATTGAGGGACGTGAGGAGAGCGAAGCAGCGAGGGTAGCAGACGCGCAAAATGGCGCCTCGCTGGTCACCGCGCCCGTGACCGTGGCAGCGCCCCTGGTGGATTCGAACCTTTTCCTCCTGCAAATGGGGGCCCTTATGGAGAGGCTAGAAGCAAAAATGGGGGTAATGGGAAACGAAATGGGGGTAATGAGGGACGAAGCGAGGGGTACCAGTGAGGGGTTAGACAATAATTTTAAGGGATTAGACAAGAAATTTGGGAAGTTAGACAATAATTTTGAGGAGTTAGACAAGAAAATTGAGAAGTTAGACAATAATTTTGAGGAGTTAGACAAGAAAATTGCGAAGTTAGACAATAATTTTGAGGAGTTAGACAACGGGATAAAAGAAGTAAAGAATGGGTTAACGGGGGTAGAAAATAGAATGGCTGCCCAGGAGAATCAGATAGAGGGAGTGAAAAATGGGTTAGAGGGGTTAGAAAACAGTATGGAAGGCAAATTGAGGGACATGAGGGACCAAGCGGAAAGGGAAGTTAAACAAATGGAGCAGCAGATAGAGGGGGTCAGAATGGGGGTAGAAACCAAACTGGATGCTCACAGGGAGGAAATGGAGCAGATGAGGGTGGCATCTGGGCAGGAGATGCAAGTGATGGGAGAGGAGATCAGAAGAGGAGTGAGTGAGGAGGTCGGAGGAGTGCGCGAGGAGGTGAGGCACTGTAAGGAGCGCATGGAGAAAGAGGTGAGAAAGGGGACTGTAAAATTGCAAGGTGGTATAGAGGAGTTGACGCTGGGAGTAGAACAACTGACAGTGGGACAAAAGGAGCTGGGGGACCAGGTAAAGAAGAACACAGCGGTAATAGAGGGTTTAAAATCGACACAGAAGGAGATGAAAAAGGACGTAGGGGTAATTAAAAAAGAGTGCCAGACGGTACATGAGGACCTGACGAGGAAAATGGACAAGGTGGTAGAGGTAATGGAGGTTAAAGAGCGGGAGGTGCGGGAGCACATAGAAAAAAATAAAGTGGAGTTAGAGGAAGAACTTAAAGGGGCGCACGAAGAGATGAAGGAGATGAAGCAAAAATTAGAAGAAGTGGAAGAAGGGGTGAGCGAAATTAAGAAGCGACGGAGAGAGGATAAGAAAGAGATAAAGGAGGAAGTAAAAGAATTGGTCCAAAGTCTGTGTTCGGATCGTGATGATGTGCTCATTAACCGGATGAGGGATTCGCAGGTGATGGAGGAGAAGCGAAGAGAAAGAGGACCCGGTGTAAGTGGTGACCAATATGGTCGTGCGTATGATGCGCCAGGGGATTTAATAAGCTTGGGGGTCGAGATAGACCCGGGTGTTCGTGAGAGGCCGTTGGTGAAGTGTGCGACAGGTCTGGTGTGCGAAAATGGAGGTGTGCAAGAAAGTCCGACTCTGGGGTGTGTGAGGAAAAAGTGCGTGCCAAGGAGTGAGTGTGCTGGCGAGAGTGAGTCGGTCGTAGCGCGTGTGCGAGGGAGCACATGGAAGCGTGGTGTGGTGAGTGTTACAGAGGGTGTGACGGGAGAGTGTGCGCAGGAGTGTGCGCGAGAAAGGTGTGTGACAGACAGGTGCATGAGGAAAGAGTGCGCTGTCAGAAGTAAGGAAGAGTGTCCACCTGTGGTGAGTGTTACAGAGGGTGTAACGGGAGAGTGTGCGCGAGAAAGGTGTGTGACGGACAGGTGCATGGGGAAAGAGTGTGCTGTCAAGAGTAAGGGTGAGTGCGCTGTCAGGAATGGAGGTGAAAGTAGTGAGAGTGACATGGAGCGTGAGTTAGTTGTGACAGGTGAGCGAGGATGTACACCTGGGATGGAAGGATGCACACCTGGAATGGTAGAGCGTGAGTGGGAATGCACGCTGGAGTTGGTGGTGAGGCACGTGGTTGGGTGTGCGAATGAGGGCACACCTGTGATTGTCACAGAGGAGGTGACCGAGGAGGGGGTGCGAAGCGGTGTATTGGTGAGGTGTGCGAGCGACGAATGTGTGCCAAAGTGTTCGGTGGTCAGGTGTGTGACCAAGGCTGTGAGTGGAATGAGGGTACCTGGGTGTGTAAGGAAGGGTACGAGGAGCATGGGCACAGCTGGATGTGTGAGCAAGGAACGGGCTGCGGGATGTAAGCATGCAGGTGAAGCATCGACGTTAGACGGGGTAGAGTTTAGAACGACTTATAGCCGAATCGGGCCCTCGGTGCGTGCCGGGCCTCGCTTTGAACGGCCGCGTCCAGGCTCCACTAGGCGGAGCTGGCAGCCCGATAGAAAGGGTCGTCATGGCGACCACTTTTTGGTGAGACGTGCCGGCAGGTCGAGATCGGGGCATTGGATGGCTCCACGCCGAGGTGGTGCGTGGGATCTCGGCACGGGTAAGCCCCCGTCCCTGCACCGAGTGCCGGACGCATCCAGCCGCTGGCACAAAACAACCAGCATCCATTGCTTGGCTTTACGAAGCCAGGCTTTGGACAGGAATTGGCGCACCGAGAGGCAGTAGTGAGTAGACTGGGTGATGAGGTTAGTGTTTTGGACCCAAAATTAGAGAAAAACAAAATTTGATGATTGGCAAGGGATTGGCAGTAGTGATTGGCAGATGATGGGCAGTGATTGGCAAATTTTTAATTTGTTGAAATTTGACGTGCAAAATTGATAGTGAGAGACCCCCGATGTGGTGGGATGGCAAATCCACCATCCTTCCCATGGGGGGGCAAAGGAGCACTAGATTATGGGGTGTATGGCAGTGAAAACTAGCCCGGGTGGGTTAGGATATGGTGTGTAGGGATCTAGCGAGGATTGACATTAGGTAACGTTAAGTTTAGTTAGTGACTGATACCTGTAGTGGGGACGCAGGTAGATTAGTATGGATGATAATGACGAGGGAGCGCAATAGTTAAAGGGACGACTGGGAAGCGCAAGTTTCAGAAGGGAGTAGTTAGCTGAGATGATGCCGTGTGTGTGAGGATTGTACAGGTGTGATTGCACAGGTGTGCAACTGGACAGGTGTGTGGAGAGAGTTGGAGTAAGTGGTATGGAGTGGTGTGCGTGGTGCGAAGGTGTGGATGGGGGAAGAGTGGACCCCTTTCACGAGTACCCGGGGCGGGTAGTGTAAGTGTTAGGTAGAGGGTACAGGTAAATTGTGGTTGGATATTGGCATTTGTGGTGCGGTTGCAGAATGGTGTTGTGGATGGGTGCATTAGTGTTGTGGAAATGGCTGGGCGTGTAGCCTGTTAGTGTGTGTAGTTGGTTGGGCACTCCACCACTGTGAGGATGTCGGCCAGGTGAGGCCGCAGGTGGGCTCTGGGAGCCGGTAGTTGTGAGTGGGTGCCTGAGGATCCCGGGTGTGGATCGGGCAGCCCAGTGCCAGAGAGGGCACGGAGTGGGGAGAGAGCCAGAGGGCCTTCCCCAGGTAGTTAGGTTAGGGCAAGGAGCAGGTAAGCTCGGAGGCAACTGCAGTGGTGGAGGTGTGCAGGTGGGTAGACCCACTGGGAGAGGTACACGCCACAGCCCAGAAATTGTGCGAGGGCACCGGGAGATGAATCGGGGGAGTGAGACCCCAAATTGAAGAGCACCACAGTTTGGCCAATGGGAATTGGTTTTTAGAACCCATAGTGTAAGAGGGCCAATGGTTTGGCCGGAGAGAGACCCCGGGTAGTGTAAAGTTGTTAAAGTCATTTAGGAGATAGTTAGGATTGATGAACCTGTCGCACCATACGCAGCCACTTACCTGTGGTGATGATGATGACTCCACACCTGTGTTTTCTTTGTTTGTGTTGCAGGAAATGAGATTGCTGTGGATTTGTGAGACGCATCACGACGTGGATGAGACATTGGGGTGATTCCATCTCTCCCTCCTTAGGAGGGACTGATGATGAATTGGTGATGGCAAATTATGATGTTGAGTTGGAGATGGCAAATTTTGATGAGAGTTGAAAATGGCAAATTTGATTGGTTAGGAGGGAGAGAAGACGAATTTGGTATATGGGAGGAACGGGGAAGACAGTAGGGATGTTTGTGGATTTGTAAAGTAGATGTTTATGGGTAGTGTTGTGTTTTGTTGATACAGTAAGGGGTAAGGGAGGGGCCATGTAGGTTACCTGGTGGGGGGGGGCGTACGGTAGGAACGTACCTGTCTCACCTGGTTCCCATGTGCCCCCAGTGTGCATTACCTTACATTGCGTGCACTTTTGCGCCCTTACCACCTTACTCACTTGTCTGCTTCTTTTGTCTCCCACCTCCGAGGATCTGGCTTTGGGGTGGAGAGAGAGGAGAGAGAGGTGCTGGCGACGCAGTTGTGGGCCTGCACTTTCGCTGTTCGCTGCCTGGATCGGTACACCATATGGACCGCAATGTTTGTGGCCACCCACAATGGACCGCAGTTCGTTTGCGGCCAAGCACCACCCGGGGATGGACCTATGGGTCAACGTGGCACCTATGCCATACAGGTGAACCACTTTTAGTTAACCACCAAGTGCACCACAAGAAGAGCAAGAGACACCTGCAGGGTTAGGGGTTGTTGAAGTTATTTTTATTCCAATGAACAATGGTGACTGCACCGATTGGTGGTGGGGTGGTGCTTTTGATGCTCGGAAAGGGTGCTCTGCACGTTATTAAAGGCCGTCGGCCACAGAGCACTCGTGGGTTGGTGTATCGATGTTGGCAAGCGCGCTCTCTCTATGCATAACATCTGCATGTGTTCCTCCAAAGACAGGTCCTGGATCGTAGTGTAAGTATCAGCGTAGTCTTGTAAATAATGCTCCCTACCGGCTGTATGTTTAGTTTGAGAATTCTTTCCGGATTCGGTTATCCTGTGGGTGTGTTTCTGTGAGGAGAAGGGTGCAACGTCGCAGGGGGACATATTTACTCATTTGTGAATATCTGTAAAACTGTCGCACTCAGGGTAGAGTTAATAGTAGAGGGAACTACATTGCGTGCCACACTAAAGTAGGTAAAAATTTATCGGGTCGGGACGCCCCGAGGGTAGAGAAGGGTGCAATGTTGCGAATATGGAATTTGGCCTCCATATCCGCTTGTAAATATTCCCCTATTTTCTCCGATACTCCCCAACTCTCCCTTACCCCATTCCCTAGTCCCATTGTCTGTAAACAACACCCATTAGAGCCGATCTTCCCCTTCATCCCCCCATTAAATGTCGTGCCCAGGTCCCCCGCACCACACGTAGACAATTATAGGACATCTTGCTAGTTATTCTTAATCTATGTCAGTTAAGGACTTGTTTCCATTAATTATGACTCTTCGTTGCACCAGAATGTGATGATATGGCACCAGTAGGAGTTTAGGACCTTCCCATACCTCCCCGCATCTCTTCCCATCATCTCAAGCTCCAACAACAACCACAACAACAGCGGCTTTGCGTCCTCACTCCGGCTCGGTTGGCCGCCATTGAACATGTGCTCGACGGGGTTACCCAGAAGGGGGCTCCCTGTCGGCCCCTCGTCAAGGGCGGAGCCGGTAACCCCCGCACCCAATGAGAAGCCATGGGCCGATGCCATATGGGGCGGAGCTAACGAGCGAGGGCGTGACTCCCCGCCGGATATACGCGGCCCCGCGCCGGACGTGACGTGAGATGCGCCCCGAGCTTGGAAGGACAAGACGCCACCCTCCCGAGCGCTGAGCGACCTCCCCGGCATCTCCACCAAAGTCGCGACCCACGAGCGCTGAGCGACCTCCCCGCATCTGCTGGACACCACCGTACGTGATTCTGTCCCTGAGCCAGGTGCACCTGAGCCATCGACTGCCGCTTTCCTGGCCATCAAACCCCGTGTGAGTGAGCCTTGTCCCGTTTATCTGTGGTCTGTCTAGGGTTAATATAAGAGTGTGTTTAAGTGCCCACCTTCCTATGTTTCCCTCTTGTCCTTGTAATCTAACCTTTTCCGCCTTAATATAACCTCCTCCGGAGGTCTTGAGAACTGAACCCCTGGTGTCGTATTGTGTGATTGTAACCCAGCCGGGTGTCTTCTCTTTCCTATTGAGCCAGCGTAGCGCGATTAGTTAACATTCGGGCACAATCGGGTAACTTGTACGGATACGGCGGCCATCCCGCTCGGCCCACCATACCATCAAAGTCGTATCTGTAACAATATATATATATATATATATTATATATATATATATATATATATATATATATATATATATATATATATATATATATCTATATATATATATATATATACAGACTTGGCATTTAATATGGAATATTTTTTTTGTGGGGGTGAACTTACTTTTCAAGATGACTTCGAACCAAAAGTTCATTGGAATTATGTTGAAATTATTCTAGATTTTGTTAATGCGACCTTTAAAAGAAACAAAAACCACATTTGACATTTCGAAGCAAATAAATTGATCCTTGAAAGTGATGTAAACTGATATCGAACTCAATTCACGGACAGTACTGTGTTAAACTTCTGTGCGTTTTCCAGAAGTATCTCTTTATTTTGCACATTAGCCAAAAAATTTTTTTAACAAAAACAAAAGTTTAATTACGACTGGGATTACGGACAGTAAAATTACAGTTCAGTACTTCGTGTAACCCCCACGAGCATTCAGGAGAGCATGTACACGTTGAGGCATGCTGTTCACGAGATTTGCCAAGGTTTGGACAGGAATTGCTTGCCATGCAGTTACAATAGCCTGCTGCAATTCACGCACAGAGGCAGGCTGTGGTCCAAGTTGTAGATTTGACGCTTTAATTCTTCCCACAAGTTCTCTATCGGATTCATATCCAGGGACATGGCAGGCCACTCCATATGCTCTCCACCACGGTCAGCAAGAAAGTGTTGGATCATGCGAGCATGATGAGGCCGTGTATTGTCATCTTGGAAGACAAAGTTTCCTCGAAAGGCTGCACGAACAAATGGAAGCAATGTTTCTTCCAGAATGGCCCTGTGCTTGAACTGGTTCAGGTTTCCATTCAGAACAACCAGGTCAGTTTTGCCCCCTGCATGAAAAGCAGCCCAAACGGTCACCCCACCACCTCCAGCTTGGACTCTTGGCACTATACAATCTTCGTTGTGGGCTTCATGCACTTGTCTGCGCACTCGGACGCGGCCATATTGACGATAGACCAGAAATCTAGACCTGTCACTGAAGATCACGTGATTCCAGTGTCCTGGCTGCCATTGATGGTGCTCTCTGGCCCACTGCAATCGGCTCTGGCGGTGTTGTCTGGTCAGATGTGGCTTTCTCAGGGGACGCCTGGCACGATAGCCTGCTTGAACCAGTCGTTCGTTGACTAGCCTTCTGGATACAGGCACATTTGTCAGTTGCTGCCACTCAGCCCAAAGCCGATTAGCTGACTTGGTACGGCCATTGCGGACTAACCGGTGCAGCTGGCGATCATCCCTCCTTGTGGTTCTGCGGGGACGTCCTGACCTCGGTATTGGAGTAGGGACACCCCTCTGAGCATTTCGTTTCAGGATATTTGACACCTGACCTTGAGTGATGCCATACTGCCGAGCAATAGCACGCTGTTTCATGCCGGAATTTCGTAAAGCCACCACTAAATGACAAACAGCATTGTCGAGTTGACGGACCATATCCAAGGGAAGCAGCAATAACTTTTGTAGACGTGCAGCAGTTGTTTTCCTCTAATACAGAACGCGACAACCCTTGTATACCCGATTGTGAAGCCAATCGTCAAATGTACCTGTCCGTACATTTTGTCACGCCACCTGTGATATAATCCTGTTATTGACTTCTTGCTGCGACAGACAATCAGTGACATGGTTCTTTCAACAAAGAAATCACCGAAGCGTAAAAGAAACTCACCAGATTGATACACCAAGTTCAGAAAGTAAACCCAAGTCAAGAAAAAATATATATTCCATATTAAATGCCAAGTCTGTATATATATATATATATATATATATATATATATATATATATATATATATATATATATATATATATATATATATATATATATATATATATATATATATATATTGTTACGGACCGCGGATAAGATGTTCGTTTTGCCGAGCGGAGGCCCCGCGGTCGTACAGTTACCCCGACTAACCCGATTCCCGAGCGTTGGCCAGATCGCGCCACAGATATTCAATAGGGAAAAGACAAAAGCGACACGGACGTGAAGAAGAAGAAGACGAAAAGGTTGGCAATACTACTAAATTTATTCCTATTATTTACATGCTCAAAATAACCAAGGAAGAAGGAAAGATAAGAATATAATTTACAGAAGATATTAGAGACACAGTGAAAATACTAGCTTATCTAAGAGGCTTAACTTATTCCCAGGGACAAGACAAAAGACAGACTACGAACACACTTACACGGGGGATGATGATAGGAATGGCAGGAGGTGGATGGCTGGAGGGAGAGGGAGGTCCAACGGGTCCTGCAACACGATCAGCTGGTGTTGGGCAGCCGCCGTTCCTTCGCGGCCCTGCTCCAAACTGCCGTCCAGGCCCCAAGCTGCTGTGGCTGCAGTTTCGGTGGCTCAAGCTGCTGTTGATGCAGCCGCGGTGGCTCAAGCGGCTCTCTTCAGGGATCCCTTACTCAACTCTCTTCTCGGTGATCTCTTTGCCGCAACTCTTGTCATGGACCTCTCTTGTCATGGACCTCCTTACGCAACTCTGACCACTCTTGTGCGCGCGCTTTTATAACGCCTCCGGCGATTAAGCCGCCGGCCTTCAGGACACGCCCATCGGTGTGCTCACCTCGGCCATGGTTGGTCGCGCGACCCTCTGGCTCCGCCCTTGATGACGACGGGCGGGCACGCCTTTCTTCCCCGACCCGAGCACATGTTCAATGGTGGTTTTGGAGGGGATGTAATTGGCAAATTGAGGCTTGGCCATGACGAAAGGGGAAATGGAGGTTTTTTGGAATGGGAATGAAGAATGAAGGGAATCTATCTTATTTCACTTGGTGCAATGGAGTATTTCAATTAATGGGAGACACAGCCTTACCCTAACACACATAATAAGGATATAAGCTACTGAACAAGGGTATTATAGTGTCCTTCAATGTATGCTTTATGGAATTAACTACCGGAACGCCCTTTGACCTTTATACACACTGGAGCAAGGAGGGCTCAGACTAAAACAATAATTCACAACCATTTACTATACAATACAACACAATCAAAAAAAACTCAATCCTCATATCCGCAACAATATATATATATATACATACTAGCTTGGCTCGGCTCGCCTCACCATGAGTCGTTACAGAGGAACGGGCTTGTTTTAGCTGAGGATAATGACTGTGCCTGACTTTCTGTTTTGATTTACACCAATCATAATACAAACAATTATTTTGCACAAATTTATTTGTAGTGTTTGTGATATTACATTTTTATAGGCAATTTAGTTAGAAAAAATATAAAATAAAATAAAAAACCCTCAGCACATACATGCAGAAGGGGTAGGTGCAGACTGGAAGTTTGGGATGATTACAACTCACCACCACATTATTCAAAACACCTCACCACCACGTAATTCAAAACACCTCACCACCACGCAATTCAAAACACCTCACCACCACGTAATTCTAAACACCTCACCACCACGTAATTCTAAACACCTCACCAGCACATAATTTAAAACACCTCACCACCACGTAATTCAAAACACCTCACCACCACATAATTCAAAACACCTCACCACCATGTAATTCAAAACACCTCACCACCACACAATTCAAAACACATCACCACCACGTAATTCAAAACACCTCACCACCACGTAATTCAAAACACCTCACCACCATGGATTTCAAGACACCTCACCACAACATGATTCAAAACACCTCACCACCACGTGATTCAAAACACTTCACCACCACGTGATTAAAAACACTTCACAACCACGGAAACAAAAGTTTGAGGGAGTAGTTCAGTGACAACACAGACACTGCCCAGATATGTAAATATATAGATTGATGACTGTACCTGAGTTGCTGTTTTGTCATGGTTTACATCAATCATAATACAAACAATTATATTGCGCAAATGCATTTGTAATATACGTGATATTACATTTTATAAACAATTGAAGTTGAAGATTGAAGTTGTAAAAAAAAAAATTTCATTTTTTTTTTTTTTTAATATTTAAAAACATTTCAAAAAAAATTCAAAAATATTGCCTTAGGACATACCCACGGGAGAGATAGGTGCATATCAGAAGTTTTGTACGATTTCACCAAAGTTTGAGGGAGTAGTTCAGTGACAAGACAAGACAAGACAACACAGACACTGCACAGATATATATATATATAATTTTTTTTTTTTTAACAAGCATTCGTAGGATTTGCAAATTCAATATCTCTATCAAATTCAAAGTACTATCATTGGGGTTTAGCATAACTGAAAAACAAATTGACCTGCCTTCTGGGAATCTACTTTTCACATTTACAGCGACAAAGCTCGATGCACCTCCATCCGGCCTTCTTGCCAGTACATCTGCCAATACAGCCTCATGCTCTTGCAGACGCATTTGACCAGTTCATTGCAGGCTTTGGAGGCAATAAGTAGTGTGGTCCAAACTGGAAGCCAAGACTGGCTGCCTTTGTCCAATGCCCAGCCCCATGACTCTGGGGTCGGCGTCTGTTGCTAACTCACATGACGGGTGCTCCGGATCCCAGCTTGATACACAGTGCGCTTCAAATGCTGCAGTATGACATCCCGTGGCGGTGGAATTTTTCCCATTGCTTTGGATTTTGGCAGAACATCTCCTTGCAGGCATCATCATTTACAGAGCTCAGCTGGCTGGTCTTGAAGTCCAGTAAAGGGTAGGGATGCAGTTCTATAAAAGGAGTGCCTTCGTTATCTCAATGCTTGTTCCAAAAATACCCAGACAACTTTGGTTGTTGATATATTTAGTACCACTGATACCCTTTATTACCCCTCGCCAGAGGGGAGGGTCTTGCATTTGAGTCCGTTTGTTTGTTTGTCTGTTTTTGTCTGTTTGTCCGCACAGAATAAATATGATTTTCTCTGCAATCGTTGGTCCGATTGACAGGAAATTTTCACCATAGGTGCAACTCCACCTGTATAATTTTTTAAATGATAATTATGACGTCATAGGTCACGTGGTTCGGCCGCCATCTTGGAAAAACCGAAAAACTTTGCACCTCTTTTGCTCCGAAAGTGCTGAATAGAAAAAATTGAGACATGGCTCATTGTAAAGAACTCTCCATGGGGAATAAAATATGTTAATGATGATGTCAAGGGTGCCTCCATTATGACGTCATAATTCGACAAGTACAAAACTTCATCCGATCAAGATGAAATTTCTTGAGCATAATCGAGGAATAAATTAGTTTAGGAAAAAAACAATTATGACGTCATCGGTCACGTGGTTCGGCTGCCATATTTGTTTTAACACAAAACCCTTTAAAACCACTGAAAATACATCCTGGCAAGGGTTTGTAATCTCTGATTGCTCTTTTTCTTGTTTTATATGATACAGAAACTCATAAAGTTTTCTTTAATTTCAGGTGTGTTGCTCTGATGTAAAATAAAATGGCGACTCCATAGGAGAGAGTTGAGTGCATACAATGGTTCATCGAGAGGAGATACACGACGCTATAAGATGCAGATTCTGCAGGAACTCAAACCAAATGACGGACCCAAACACACGGAGTGTGCCTTCGAAATGCTCAGTCGCATGATGATGAAGATTACCTGAAAAAGGTCATGTTCACAGACAAAGCTTGCTTTCATGTATCGGGGAAGGTCAACCGGCACAATGTGATGATCTGGGGCTCTGAAAACGTCACATGGTCATTGAACATATACACGACAGTCCAATGGTCAATGTGTGGTGTGGCCTTCTCCATGACCACTTGGTGCTTGGTGGGTCCATTTTTCTTTGGGAAGGATACAGTGACCTCAACAATTTACATGAAGATGTGGAAAGGATTCACCTTCCCACAGATCGAAGACCTGAAACCCGATATAATTTTTCAACAGGATGGCGCTCCCCCTCATTGGGCCTTAGTCGTGGCCACACCTTATTCTTGGCATCCCGCCCCCTTCTTCCTCGAGCCTGACCGCATGGTCAATGGTGGCGCCTGAGCGAACGCTAACCAAGGTGCGTAACAGAATTGCTTGGAGAGGGACATCGCAAAATGAACAGAAGGACCTACTCCTTATTTGATTGATGCAACGCAGATTCAACTATTGGAAACACAGCCTTATCTAAAACACATAATAATGATATAACTGAGTTCTATGGTGGCCTATGTGTTGCTTGTGGACTAACTAGGGGTGCAACCTTTAACCTTTAATGTCATATTTACAAGTGATTATTTATTTACAACAAGTGTGAGTTCTAAAACCGTAACACTGCACCCTCCCTTTTTCCAGGCTCGGCCCGAGCCGAAACACAAGGGCTATCTTTTAAATTAATGTGACACTTAGGTGTGGTTACCCTCTACTTTTAACCTCACCCTGAGTGCGACAGTTTTAACACTAGATATGTCCCACCTGCTGCGTTGGTTGCATCCTACCTAACTGACTCACGCCCACAATTAACCGAATTGCGGAATGCTCTTCAAACTAAACATTTAGCCGGTGAGGAGCATTATTTACAAAACACTAATTATTTACACTGTCACCCAGGACCTGTCTTTTGTGGGAAAAGAAAAGATGGTTTGATAAGAGGAAAAATGCCATTGCCATGCACTGCACCGATACACCATACCATATGTACCCATATGCACCAATAATAAGAAATGCACCAAAAGCACCAAAAAAAACACCATCCAGGAAAAATACACAAAACACACATTTTAAAATAATAAAATGATGATGTCTTCTTCTTCTCTGCTCTGCTGGGCCGATGTTTCTGGCTGTCGTCTTGCTTGATGTTTTTATTAATAAAAAGGGCACACACCGCGTCCGCTTTTTTTTTTTTGTGGCCAGCAGGGCCAACTCAGGTGGTCCACTGCTGGGCATGGATGCCACTTAAAAACAGTGGTCCGCAAGGCAGATATCGCTGGCACAATGGTTGGTCCCAGCAGAGACGCGAGGCCACAGAACGTGTAGGGTCCATAAGTGGTGCTAGGCCACAGAACGTGTGGTCCATATGTGGTGCCAGGCCACAGAACGTGTGGTCCATATGGTGCATCAGTGCAGGCAGGAGGCAGCAAAGGTGCGGGCGCACAACTCGCAGCACCTGCACACTTCCCTTAGGCACAAAAGAACCATGGTCCATGAGTGGGGAAGGAAGGACAAGCAGATCAGCGGGCAGGGGCGCAAGGGTACACATCAAAGCAAGGTATTGCAAGGTGAGGGGCGCGGGAGAGCGAGCCAAAAAAGCTCGTCCCTAGCCGTACATAACCCCCCATGTCGACCTACACTACCCTTGCCCCTCCCCGTATTTACAATTTACAAATTCCGTCCCTACTGTCTCGTCTCCCATATCTCCCTCTAAACCAAATTCGTCAGCCAATCCCTCCCAAGAAGGAAGGGATGGAATTACGCACAATGTCTCACCCACGTCATGATGCGTCTTTCATTCCAAATATTTACAAAAACCTGGTGTGGAGTCCTGTCACCTTGGTGAGTGTATGCGGATGGTGCGAAGAGATTCTGATCCTAGCTATCCTCTAATTGACATTAACTCACTTAAACTACCCGGGGTCATGCCCTGCAAATCGGCAACCTTGAACTATGCGGTTCTAAAATCCAATTCCCATTGACCATCCTGTGGTGCTCTTCCAATTTGGGGTCTCAATCCCCCAATTTTTCAATACTGTGCCCTCGCACAATTTCGGGGCTGGGTCGTGTGGCTCTACCAGCAGGTCCTACTTACCTGCGCACCTCCGCCACTGAAGTCGCCACCCGAGCTTGCCTAGCTCCTTACACTACCCTAACTTGGGGAAGGCCCTCCTGGCTCTCTCAGCCCGCTGATGCCCGCTCTGGCATTAGGCTACCCAGGTCCTTCTCTCGGATCCTCAGGCCCCGCTGAACTCTACACTGAACTCTACCTGGCTCCCAGAGCCTACCTGCAGCCTCACCTGGCCGACAGACTACCAGTGGCGGAGTGCCCCAATAACCATACTCAACAACAGGCTCACACGCCCAGCCATTCCACTCACTCATGCACCCCTCAAAGCAACAACTTGCTACTATCTGCACCACAGATGTCAATATCCAAACAATTTTACCTACTCCCTCTACCTAACTTTAAACTACCCTCCCCGGGTATTCGTGAAGGGGTTCATCTTCCCCCATCCACTCCTTCGCACCATGCACTCCACAACACTCATTCCACACACCATTTATTCCACACCATTTATTCCACACCATTTATTCACTTGCACCCCATGCAAGTCCATCACTCAACACACTTACGCACATCCTCAATACACCACTCATACACTTTCTCCGGTCAACCCAGACCTTGCCTCATTTCACCAAGTTCCTCCCCAAACAATCTCATTCAATTCCTCATTTCCGCCTAAAGCTCATCCTCCTACTCACACACAATTTCTCCACACTACTACACACACACAGCATCATCTAACTAACTACTTCCCTTAATACTTGTGCTTTCCCCGTCTTCCCTTACACTAAGTACTTTTTATTATTTTTATTTTTTTGTGTACAAGATCGAGGCTCGTGAAAGAGCGAACATTAATCACACAGAAAGACAAACCGACACATAAAACATATAACATCGGGAGCGGTAGACAAGATGGGGAGAGAGGGGGAAGGACACAAACACAACATTTGAGAGCAGGGACCGAGAGACATGGAGACATCGAGAGATCTGAGAGAGGGCGAGGGCTTTGGGGCTTTGGGGGGGGGGGCATTGGAAGGGGGCAGTGGGAGAGGTATAAAACATATGGACACTGCCAGGACTTCCAGGAAAGAAGTTGGAATTTCAAACAAGGTGGATCTGGGGTGAATTAGCGGGGGTAGAAAAGATCAAGGTTTTGGATGGGGGAAGATAAGAGATGGTGGTGAACAGCTGTTTTAAAGACCTGGAGGGAGGAGTGGGATTGAAGGGAGTGAGGGAGTTTGTTCCAGAGGCGGGAGAAAAGAGGAATGAAAGAGTGAAGGTGAGCAGAGAGCCGAGATTTCGGCAGTTTAACCATCAGAGGGTTGCTGGCAGATCTTGTGCGACCTGTAGGAATATTTGGGGGACAGAGCACAGAGAGAGCTGGGGGTGCAAGGCCGGAGAGGAGTCGGTAGAAGACAGAAAGACCACCTACCTGCCTGCGGTGAGTGAGTGAAAGGCCCTCAGAGATAGCTTCATCGCGGGAGATTCCAATAATTCTGAAAGCTTTGGTTTCAACAGCGTGAAGCCGAGCTAGGTGTGAGGCAGGAGCACCGGCCCATAGGGGAGAACAGTATTCCATTGAGCTGCGGATGAAAACCTTGTATGTGGTGAGGAGCTCAGGTGTGCCGAGGAAGGACTTCGCACGACGGAGGATGCCCAGTCGGCGACTGGCTTTGGAGGCCAGCTTGGAAATGTGGTTTTCCCAAGAAAGATCATGGCAGATAGTGAGACCCAAAATCTTGAGCGACAGAACTTCTTGGAGAGGATTGTTGAGAAAGTGGATGGGAGGGTTGTCCAGTCGATCTTTTCGGAGAGACATAGTAAGAGTGTGAGATTTGTCAGGATTGAAAGACATGTTCCACTTGTTTGGCCAGTCTGTGATTTTGTCCAGGTCTTCAGAGAGTGAGGAGGCAGCAGACTGCCGATCTGAGGGAAGAGGAATGGAGCGGCAGAGAGTGGAGTCATCAGAAAAGAGATAGAGAGGATTTTCGAGAGAGTCAGAGAGATCATTGATGAAGACCAGAAAAAGCACGGGGCCCAGAACACTGCCTTGGGGAACTCCAGCCTGAACAGGAAGAGGAGATGAGAGAAACCCATTCAGGGCCACACGTTGACGACGACTAGAGAGGAAGTCCGCCAGCCATGCGTGGAGATTTCCATGGATACCAAAGGAGGAGAGTTTGGTGAGCAGAGCGGGGTGCCAGACCGTGTCGAAGGCACGTGATATGTCGAGGGAGACAGCTCTAATTTCCTGTTTGGCATTGAGGACCTCCATCCATTGTTGAGACAGCAGAAGCAGCATGTCCAGAGTAGAGTGACCTGGTCTGAAACCAAATTGATGATCAGAGATCAAGCCATTGGAGAAGAGGAAAGATTTCATATCCGAAGCAATGATGGATTCCATGACTTTGCTGATAATTGGGAGAAGGCTGATTGGTCTGTAGTTGCTAGGATCTGTTTTTGCACCTTTTTTGTGCAAAGCGGTGATGTTGGCTGATTTCCAAGCAGATGGCAGTTGACCTTGAGCAAAAGAGAGGGTGAAGAGAACAGAGAGAGGGTGAGATAGAGCAGCAGAGCAGGATTTTAGGACCCGTGGGCTGATGACGTCGGGTCCAGTTGCAGAATCAGAGTCGAGGGTTGACAGAAACTTTTCCACCTTGTCAGGAGGAAAGGACACGGAGTCCAGGAGCAGCAGGGTACGACTGGGTATGGTGGGTACAGAGAGGGATGGGTTTGGGACACAAGATTTAGAGGCAAACACAGAGTTGAGGCATTCAGCTTTTTCACGTGCGGAGTCAGCTGTGTAGCCGTTTGAGGTAAGGGAGGGGATGGAGGGGGAACAAACACCAGAAACGGATTTGACCAGATGCCACCAGGATTTGGAAGAGGGAGACAGATAAGAGAGTTCGGTCTTGAGAACGGAGAGATATTGTTTCCTGGCTCTCCTGAGGGTGGACACACACTTGTTTCGGGCTTTGTGAAAGGAAATGAGATTTCCTTCCGTTGGATTTGCTTTCCAGGAGACAAAGGCAAGTTGTTTCTGGGCAACAGCCTCACCACAAGATTCCGTGTACCATGGACGGGAGGAAGGGTATGACAACTGAAGACGAGATGGGATAAATCTGTGCATGAGAGAGAGCAATTTACTTTGGAAGAATTCCCAGGATGAGTTGATGTCAGAGGTGGTAGAGATGGGAGACCAGTCCAGATGATTGATGGCTGCTTGAAGACCGTGCCAGTTGGCCTGAGTGAAATGCCAGACTCGTCGACGCTGAGCAGGCTCCCTGAGGATGGTCAGAGAGATGTCCACTTTAACAAGGACATGATCAGATGATCCGATCGGAGCAGAAGAAGAGCAGCAGACATTTTCAGGGAAGTTAGTCATAACCAAGTCTAGAAGAGAAGATGTTCCATTGACTGAGATCCGGGTCGGGAAATTGACAGATTGTGTCAGTCCCAGTGAGTCGCAGAAGTCCTTTGCTGAGGAGCCATGGCTGGTGAGAGAGGTACCCACACCCAGCCAACTGGCATGATGACAGTTGAAATCACCACATATGAGGAAGAGAGAGTTGGGATGAGTAGATAGAAGTTGGTCCATATCATCAGACAGCGAGATGTAGATGGAGTCATCACTGTTTGGTGGACGGTACAACACATATATGAACAAGAGGTGGGAGCGAAGGGGAAGCCGTAGCCAGAGGTATTCCTGGGCGTGAGGTGGAGAGAGTGCAGTGCAGGGCGAGTGAGGAAGAGAGTTTTTGATAAAGATAGCAACCCCGCCTCCAGGACGAGGCTCAGGTCTATCATACCGGAGGAGGGAGTAGCCCGGGAGAGATACTATGGAATCAGAGACATCATAAAGGAGGAAAGTTTCTGTTCAGCAGATCACGTGTGGTTTGACAGAAGCAACCTGTATGGAGAGATCAGTTAAGTTTGAACGAAGGCCCCGGATGTTTGAGGTCCATACCGTTAATGAAGAGGAAGGGGGAGCATCAGATACAGAACAGGGGGGAGGAGGGGTAGGGTAAGATGTGGAAGAGGTGGAAGAGGTAGGGAGAGCTGTTGAAGGTGTGTCAGAGATTTCAGAATAGCTCGGAGAAAGGGAAGGATGGGGCGGACAAAAGGTTTGATGGTGATTGGGTGAGCCACAATGAGGTGTTATTTGAGGAGGGGGAAGAGCGAGGCAGAAGGTTGGGGGAGATGGAGGTGAGAGTTTGAAGGGGGAAGAAGCGGGGAGGACGCTTCGAGGAGGGGGAGTGAGAGGGGGGAAATTGAGAAGCAATGAGGGTGGGGAGATTTGAAGGGGAGGGGTGAGGGGGGAGTTTGGGAGGGAAGGGACAAGGGGAGTGATTTGAAAGGGATGGGATATGGGGGAGATTTGGAGGGGAGGGGTGAGGCAGGAGTCTAGGAGGGGAGGGGCGAGGGGGCGTCTTGGCGGGGAGGGGTGAGGGGGTAGTTTAGGAGGGAGGGGGCAAGGGGGGAGATTTGAAAGGGATGGGTGATGGGGAAGATTTGGAGGGGAGGGGTGATGGGGAAGATTTGGAGGGGAGGGGTTATGGGGAAGATTTGGAGGGGAGGGGTGAGATTGGATTTTTGAAAGTGTACGATTTATGGGAAACGAACATTTATTGCAAAATGAGTTTCTTGTGACCTTCGAGTTAAAAATACGTTTAAGGACGCTGGATGGAGGATGGAGTGCAGGAGAGTTTAGGGAATGTAGAAAAAAGGCACTATAGGAGATGGATATTTTTTGGGGGATGAATTGATTTGGTGAGCAAGTCGAAAGCAGCCTTTTAAAGAAGAAGAAGAAAAAGGTGTTATAAAATATGACGGAATACATAACTTGAGGGGAAAGTGTAAACATTGAAGGTTAATGAGTGAAAACTATCTGGGGAAATGGGGGAGAAACACGTGGTCGAAGAACGAACGAACGAATAAGAATGAATAAACGAATGAGAACAGAGAAGGGAATTTTTTTTTTTTTTTTTTTTTTTTTTTTGAGTTGAGATTTACACAAGGAAGTAGGCTATGGGTGAAAAGACTGGGAATACAGAGAACGAAAGTTATTGGATCACAAACGACGGACCGCTGAGAGAAAAACAAAGCCTCAAGGTTGTACAGTGCACACTGTACAAGGCCTCAAGACACGACACGAATTAACACGATTTTCAATACAGGTATGAAAGATTTGCACCGAAAAATCTTCGTCGGGACACAATATACGTACAACACCATAAATAAATACAGTTTTAACGAAAATACAAATGGGAACAATCACTTAACTTCGATTTCAAATCGTTCGCGACGCGGCAAAGGCCTTGCTCGCGACACGGCAAACAGACGATCAATTTATGAAAGATAAACACCGAGAAACAACCAAAGTTGCACACAATAACTTCACACACCGAAAGATAAATACAGTTTCGACAAAATACAATTGTGAACAGACTTAACTTCGAAAAACGTGGAGACCGTGTGGAGCTTCGAAAATCCCTCCCACCGTCTCCGAGATCTCGCGAGATCTCCTACTTCCCTCGTCATTATCATCCACCTAATCGGACGACGTCCCCTCTACTTGTATCAATGTCTCTACTTAAATCTTGGTCTCCTATGGTCATCTCTAAATCCCTAACAATATCCTAGCCCGCCCTCGGCTAGTTTACACTGCCAAACCCCATAAACTACTGCTCCTTTGCCCCAAAATGTGAGGTGAATGGTAAAGCTACCATTCGCCATCACCACTGCCATGACTAATCGTCCACTGTACTCGAGCCTCTCGGGGTGGAAATTCATTCTCGCAGCTTGGCTTCGCAAAGCCGAGCAATGCATATGGGTGGTCTGTCTCCTGTTGGTTGGGTCCGTCCGGCATTTCCGATTCTGGGGAGGAGGCATACTCGGGCCGAGGTTCCAGGCGCCATCCCGGCGCGGAGCCTTTCGGTCTCCGGCACGATGACCCAACCTCCCCCAGTCGGAGCACCGCGCCCGCCAGGGGGCGAAGGTCCGACCTCGCCTTTTTCCCCTCAAACCGTGCCGTTTGCCTCTTGCGCCATGGCACGGCACCGACCATACAGGGTGGGCCCCGGCAGGAATCGTGCACGCCACCGCGGCAACGATCCCCGCCGGCCCCCGCAGCACACAAAGCGCACCATGCCCTGAGAGCTCGTGTCGGCTATACGTCGGCCTAAACGCTGCCCCGGTCTGCGTCGATGCTCGAATCGCATTCTCACACCACGCGACCCTTCCCATACTCACACATCCCATACACTCTACTACTGCACTTTCTCTCCGTGCATTCTCCTTTCTTACACACTCAGGTGCACACCACTCAGGCGCACTCACGCCGTTCACACACTTCATTAACACACATCCTCGCACACACCCTGGCACTCTCACACTACTCGCGCACTCCATTACACACTCTGTAACAACCATGGGTGTGCACTCTTGCACATACCCAATCATCACCACACACCCTCGCGCACATTCTTGTGCACACTCCTCAGTTACGTACTCCATAACACCCACGGGTGTGCACTATATTGCACACCCAATCCCGCGCTCTGGTGTGCATCCCCGCACACTCTCTCCGACATGCTCTGTTGTGCATTCTCGCACACTCTCTTCATCCATCTCACACTCTGTGTCGCACTCACTCTCACTCTTAGTTTCATACTCTGTTTCACACTCTCGCTTCGGCGCACACCTTTTCCTCACACGCGCGCCATTTACTTTCACATATCGCACCACGGACCTTCCCCGAGCGCCCGGGTGACGTCGCGATCCCAAGCGCGTGAAAAATCTTTTCGCGCCAAACACATTTTCTCCCCAAATCTTTTCGCACCATACACAACCCTACTTACCTTCGGGACCCTTCCCGCAGCAGCGCCTGCAAATTCTCATTGGGGTTAGGCAGCACGACATCACAATGCGAATGCAGACTTTGAGTACATTCCATTTCTTTCTTCAATTCATGTACTAACTCTGCCGTCTCCTCATCCCCAATTTCCATTATAATTATGTCTTTTTCTTTTTCCTCGACGACCGCCAGTGCTAATAAAATAAAATTTTCTAATTCGGCAGCCGTCGGCTTTTCCACGCCCCTTGTCGCGATTTCTATACCGGTCCACGTAACTGCGCTTTGCTCAGGCTCGCTCTTCCCGCGTTTCTCAACTTGCGTTACCTCGTCGCGTACCAGTGCGCCCTCTTCGCTCAACTCACGCTCAATGTCTTCCCCCATCTCTTTTATTTGGCCACCTATTCTGTTTCCAAACCCCGTTAACCCGTCCTTAATTCCTTCCATTTGATTCTCTTGGGTGGCCATCCTGTTTTCCAACTTATTGAACCCGTCTTTCATTTCTGCTCTTGATTTGTCCATTTTTGCATTCATCTGGATTAGCAATAGTTCAATGCCCAACCAGTCTTGCACAGCGGGCTCGGCTGCCGTGGCCATGTGCGAGGCGCCGCCATTTTCTTCGCCTGCCACCCCTACTGCTGCACCCTCATCAATTGCATCCTCCATTTCTCCCACTTCTTCCCAGGGGTCCTGGGTTGATTCTAATTCCTCTTCATTTATTTCTACCCCCACCGGCATCTGACCGCTTTGGCTAGCCATGGCACGAATTTAATTTGGATGTTAATAAAATTTCGGCTGCTCGTAATTTTGAGTGTGTTAGGCGCACTTCGGGTCCAATCCAACTTCCCTGACACCAATTGTTGCGGATCTCAACATCGGCCTTCCCCTTACCAAGGGGGGATTAATCCCCTTGGTAAGACAGAAAGTCAGGCACAATCATTATCCTCAGCTAAAACAAGCCCGTTCCTCTGTAACGAGCAAACTAGTATATATATATATATATATATATATATATATATATATATATATATATATATATATATATATATATATATATATATATTGTTGCGGTTTTAGAACCCACACTCTTGTAAATATCCCATTATTAAAAGGTCAAAGGTTGCACCCCCTAGTTAGGCCACAAGCAACACGTAGGCCACCATAGGACTTCAGTTATCTCATTAGTATGTGTTTTAGATAAGGCCATGTTTCCAATAGTTGAATCTGCCATTTCTGCCCTTTGGTGTGCCCTTTCTGTCCTTTCGTCCATTTGTCCTTCCGTCTGCCCTTTCGTCCATTTTGCAAACCTCCCTCTCCAAGCGACGCTATTATGTGCCCCTACAGTCGGTGCCTCGTGGCTCTCCCAATTTGTTACGCGCCCCTGCCAACAGCGTTCGCAGCCTCGCTGGGCTTCCGTCCAGACGCCGCCATAAGCCACAAGGTTAGGCCCGAGAAAGGGGGCAGAACGCCAAGAAGAAGGTGTGGCCACGTCAACTCGCCGTCAAAGGCGGAGCCGGTAAGCCCTCACCAGCCACCCAGGGCTGAGGTGACATCGCCAACAGGCGTGGCTTTGGGGAGCGCGGAGCGATCGTTGCTTGCATTATAAAAGCACGAACGCAAAGCCCTTTTACAGGACTTATGGGAGAGAACGCATTTCAAAGGACCTACAACAGGAGTCGCGTGCACACGGCGCTGATCAAAGGACTTGAAGGAGAGATACGGCGGCGCTTGTTAAAGAGGACATTGGGGAGAGAGAGAGGGGGCGTTTGGCACGAGTGTGCATCTATTACATACGCGCAGGACACCAGCTTCCCCCCGTTATATAAGGTCCGGTCGCGTTCAACCATACGTGGAGCTGCCTGCCGGGTTTTGCCGCTGGACTGGAGCCGACTGGAGCCTGGACGAGCCGGTGACCATCCACCCTACCATCTACAATCCCCATGTGAGTGTGTATGTTTGTCTGGGATATTAAGTTAAGACTGCCATAAGACTGCCCTGTGTTCTGCTTCTTCCTCTTCCTATCCTGTACATTCTTTTGTTTCCTCTGCTTTCTGTACATAACTAATAAACCCAATCTTTTGCGTAAGTCCTGTTACAAAGCCCCTCGCTCATCAGTCCTGTATCATGCCAATGCTTGGCTTCCCTCACGAGTCCTTTGTAATGCGCGAATCGTGCCAGTCCTGTGGAAGGGCTTTGTCTGCGCGTTTATATATCGCCGCCCAGCGAACCGTTTCGAATGCGCCACTGATGCGCTCTGACCACGCCCCTCACGCCATTCCACCCGAGCCCTGGTTGGTTTGTTGGCTCTTACCGGCTCCGCCCTTGACGTCTGCTTGACGTGGCCACACCCCGACCTCGCGCTCCTCCCCCTTTCCAGGCCTACCTCGTGGCATTTGGCTGGTTTGAGCATCCTAATGCGAGGGGCAATAGCAAACATGGGGCGCGGACTGGATGCTGCCCAACGAGGTAGATTTGGAGGGTGGGCCGCAAAATGAATGGGACCTACTCTTATTTCTTTTACACAACTCAGGTATCACAATTTGGAATGGCCTTATTCTACACATATACTATGACATAACTAATGTTCTAAGGTGGCCTACGTGTTGCATGTGGACTACCTATGGGGGCAAACCTTTAACCTTTATTAATCAATATTTACACTTTCTCGGAACCGCAATATATATATATATATATATATATATATATATATATATATATATATATATATATACATATATATATATATATATATATATATATATATATATATATATATATATATATATATATATATATATAATGGTATCTGTAATCTGGTTCTCCAACCTAATTAGGTTGGAGAACCAGATTACAGATACCATTATTAGTAACTCCCAACCACAACCAGGTCGACTCCATATGATGAGTGGATACCATAGATAACGTCACTGCGTGGCAGGCGGTGCGTATCGCTCCCAGCAAGGTGCAGCAGCAGCTGTATGGGACACCTTGCTGGCGGTTCTCCACTGATGATATGAAGGTCGCATAGTGACTGATATATATATATATATACAGTATATATATATATATATATATATATATATATATATATATATATATATATATATATATATATATATATATATATATATTGTTGTGGATATGAGGACTGTATTTTTTTTGATTGTGTGTATTATTATTATTATTGCTTGAGTCTGCGCCTCCTGCCTCCGGAGCTGTGTAGAGGTCAAAGGGCGTCCCATAATTAGTCCATAAAGCATCCACACCACAGCTAATCATAGAATACCCCTGTTCGATAGCTTATATCTTATTATGTGTTTTAGGGTAAGGCTGTGTCTCCCATTAATTGAAATACTCCATTGCACCAGTGAAAGAGATAGATTCCCTTCATTCCCATTCCCAAAACCTCCATTCCCCCTTTCGTCAATTGGAAACTACCTCCGCTCCAATTGCGGCCATTGACCACGAGGCAGGGTTGGGGATGAAAGGCGGGTCCCCACCTCGTCATAGAGGGGGGGAGTGAGTCAGCCCCACTCAACCAACCACAAACAAGGGGTTGGACTTGGAGAGGGTGTGGAGAGAAACATCGAGGAGGTTCGCGAAGGTTGAGGGGCGGGGCCTATATAACCCGCAGCTAGGGCGTTTCCCAAGAGAGATGAGCTTTTACAGAGAGACGAGAGGGAGTCCAAGCAGTTGGGTCCAAGAGAGGCGCTTTGAGTTGAGTCCGGGAGAAGTCCAGAGTTGAGCTGCAGCTCGAGCCACCGAAACTGCACTTACTACAGCTCGAGCCACCGAAACTGCATTTACTGCAGCTGGAGCCACCGAAACTGCACTTACTGCAGCTGGAGCCACCGAAACTGCAGCCACAGCAGCGTGAGGCCTGGACGGCAGTTTGGAGCAGGGCCGCGAAGGAGCGGCGGCTGCCCAACGAGTCGATCGGTTGCAGGACCAGTTGGACCTCCCTATCCCGCCAGCCATCCATCTCCCGCCAGTCCTATCATCATTCCCCGCGTGAGTCTGTCCTTGTTTGTTCTGTCCCTGGGTTAAATAAGACTGTAGGTAAGCTAGCGTTGCACTGTGTATCTAATATCTTCTGTAAATAAACGTGATTGCTTTCTTCCTGCTTATATGTGTAAATAATAAATCCAATTACTCTTCTGTATGTCTTCTTCCTCTTTGTATTCGGTCGCTTTAGAGTTTTCCATATTGAGCAGCCGCGGTGCGATACGGCCAACGTTTGGGTGGAATCGGGTTCTAGTCGGGGAATAACTGTTCGGTCGCGGTAATACCACCACTCGGTAAAATAACATCCTTTAACCGCGTCCGTAACAATATATATATATATATATATATATATATATATATATATATATATATATATATATATTGTAACGAATTTGGAAAGTGTAAAGAATGTGAGAACTGGTTTACTGTGTTTTAACTGGCCCTCGTAGAGTAAATAAGATCGAAAGACGTCCCCCTAGTTAATTCCATGAACCTACAGACAGGCCACGATATATCTTTTTTAAATAGCTTATTTCCTTATTCTATGTAGGCTAAATATGTGTTTCCCACTAGATTGACTCTGCATTGCATCAAACGAAATAAAGCGTAGGCCCCTCCGATGATCCATGGCAGCTCAAGTGCCAGGGATTCCCCCACTTGAGCTTTGACAGCAACTGTTTATTGCAGTACTGAACTGCTGTGCAACGTGACGGCGCCTTACCTGCAGCTGATGACCGGTTTTCGCCATTTGCGGCCATTACGAACAAGGGGAGTGGCTAGAGAAGACGGGTCGCCCCCCTCGTCATAGGGGGGAGGAGTAAGTCGGCCCCGCTCATCCAACCCAGAACAAGGGGTTTGGCTAAGAGAGGGCGGAGCGGGAACCCCCGAGAAAGTGCGGGAAGGTTCGGTGAGAAACCAATATAAGCCGCCGCGGGACGCACTCCACCCTCTTGCTCTGACCCCATCCTCTTGCTTGCTGTCGCTCGTTGTTGCTGGGGAGAAGGAAGACGCCTGAACGAGCAGGTGTGTGCGAGCCATTGTGCGACCAGCTGCGCTGCAGCTAAGGGGGCAGCTAAGGGGCCGCAGGCCACGAAAAGGACGCGCCAGGCAGCAATCCACGCTGGACCCTCCATTGCCTCCCAAAACAACCATCCATCCTCAAGCCATACCTGCCTGCAATATCCCCCGTGTAAGTGTGAACGTCGTCTGTCTTGAATGTTGTCCTGGGGTTTTTTTAAGTAAATTGAATAGTATAAGCTAACGATTCACTGTGTGACTGCTTCTTCCATCCATTGCTTGTAAATAACTTTGATCGCTCCTTCTTTTTGCTTGTGTGTATAATAAATCCTGTTATTCCTCCGTACTCTGTCTTCTTCTCTCTTCCTCTTTACATTCGGTCGCTTTAGAGGTTTCCCGATTGAATACCTGTGGCGCGATTGGTCAACGTTGGGGGAGTCGGGCTAATCAGGGATCCTGTAACGGTCGCGGTTGACCATCCGCTCGGCCCAAAGTAACATCTTGTCCGCGACCCGTAACAATTGGTGTCTAGGAGTGGGATACGAGGCCCGAACCAAATTTTTAAAACGTGTAGAAAAAAAAAAAAATTGGTCAAAATTACGAGCTGCCGAAATTGCGTTGTTTTATAAAACCCGAATTTTGAGATCGCGCCATGGACAATCAAGGCGATCGGATGTCGGTGGGGGAGATAGACGGGTTAGGGGTAACCCAGGACCTCGGGGAAATGTATGTGGAGGAAAGGGAGGAGGAGAGCAATGGCAATGTGGTTGAGGGAGTATCAGGCTCACAAAATGGCGGCCTCGCGCACGAGGTTACGGGCGCGCAAAATGGCGCCTCGCACATGGCCACGGCGCCCGCAACCGTAGCAGCGCCGCTGGTGGATTTGAACCTTTTTTTTATACAAATGAAGGCCCTTATGGCCCAGAATAGCGAACAATTGGAACAAAGAATGGGCAAGCAATTAAGGGAGGACATGGGGGCCAATAGCCAACGGTTCGAACAAAGGATGGGGTCCAATCTCAAAACAGCTGTTCACCACCATCTCTTATCTTCCCCCATCCAAAACCTTGATCTTTTCTACCCCCACTAATTCACCCCAGATCCACCTTGTTTGAAATTCCAACTTCTTTCCTGGAAGTCTTGGCAGTGTCCATATGTTTTATACCTCTCCCACCCCCCCCCCCCCCCCTTCCCATGCCTCCCCCCCAAAGCCCTCTCCCTCCCACAGTTCTCTCGATGTCTCCATGTCTCTCGGTCCCTGCTCTCAAATGTTGTGTTTGTGTCCTTCCCCCTCTCTCCCCATCTTGTCTACCGCTCCCGATGTTATTTGTTTTGTGTGTCTGTTTGTCTTTCTGTGTGATTAATGTTCGCTCTTTCACGAGCCTCGATCTTGCATACAAAAAAAAAAAAAAAAAAAAAAAAGCGAGAAATTGAGGGAGGACATGGGGGCCAATAGCCAACGGTTAGAACAAAGGATGGGATCCAATAGCGAGAAATTGAGGGAGGACATGGGGTCCAATAGCGAGAAATTGAGGGAGGACATGGGGGCCCAGATCGGAGGGTTAGGGAGTAGAATAGAGGGATTAGAAAAAAAAATTGAGGGGTTAGACAATGGGATAAAAGAGGTGAAAAATGGGTTAATGGGGTTAGAAAATAGGATGGAAGACAAATTGCGGGAAATAGGGGAACAATCTGCCCGGGAAATCAAACGAATGGGGAACCAGATAGAGGAGGTGCAAATCGGGTTAGAAAGTAAACTGGATGCTCAGAGGGATGAATTGGGACAGATGAGGGTGGCATCTACAAAAGAGATGGAGGAGATGAAAGAGGGGATACGACGAGGTGTACGTGAGGAGGTTTCGGAGCTACGCGAGGAGGTAAAGCGAGGTGAGAAGCGTATGGAGAAAGAGGTGAGGAATAATACGGCTAGGTTACAGGGGGGCATAGAGGGTCTGACGAAGGGAGTAGAGCAGCTGACAGTAGGACAAAGGGAACTAGCGGACCAAGTGGAAAAGAACACTGCAATCATCGGGGGTTTAAAAGCGACACAAAAGGACATTAAAAATGAATTAATAGCGACACAGAAGGAATGTCAAATGGTACATGAGGGATTGACGAAGAGGTTGGAAGAGGTGACAGAAGTAATGGAGACGAAGGACCGGGAGGTAAGGACGCACATAGAAATGGTTAAAGTAGCGATGGAGGAAGAAATAGAGGGGGCGCACCGGGAGCTGAAGGAGGTAAAGGAAAAATTAGAGGAGGTGGAAGAGGGGGTGAGTGAAATTAAGAAGAGACGGAGGGAAACTAAGAGGGAGATAAAGGAGGAAGTCATGGAATATGTACAAGGTCTGTGTTCAAATCATGATGAGGTGCTCACTAACCAAATAAAAAGTTTGCAGGTGGCAGAGGAGGTGCGACGACGAGGTACGGAGGTGAGTGGCAATGTATATGATGTGAGGGGAGATTCAGTCGGCTTGGGGATTGGTTTGGATCCGGGTGTTCGTGAAAGGCCGTTGGTGAAGTGTGCGACAGGTCTGGTGTGCGAAAAAAGAGGTGTGCGAGAATGTCCGACCATGGGGTGTGTGAGGAAAAAGTGCGTGCCGACCAGTGAGTGTGCTGTCGAGAGTGAGTCGGTCGTAGCGCGTGTGCGAGGGAGCACATGGAAGCGCGGTGTGGCGAGTGTTACGGAGGAAGTAACGAAAGAGTGTGCGCAAGAGGATGCGCGAGAAAGGTGTGTAACGGACAGGTGCATGGGGAAAGAGTGTGCTGTCAAGAGTGAAGGAGAATGCACGCCTGTGGTGAGAGTTACAGAGGATGTAACGAAAGAGTGTGCGCAAGAGGATGCGCGAGAAAGGTGTGTAACGGACAGGGGCATGAGAAAAGAGTGCGCTGTCAAGAGTAAGGGTGAGTGCGCGACCGAGAGTGGAGGTGAAAGTAGGGAGAGTGACACGGAGCGTGAGTTGGTTGTGACAGGTGAGCGAGGATGTACACCTGGAATGGAAGGATGCACACCTGGAATGGTAGAGCGTGTGTGGGAATGCACACTTGAGTTGGTCGTGAGGCACATGGTTGGGTGTGCGAGTGAGAGCACACCTGTGATTGTCACAGAGGAGGTGACCGAGGAAGGGGCGTGAAGAGGTGTGTTGGTGAGGCGTGCGAACAACGAATGTGTGCCAAAGTGTTCGGTGGTCAGGTGTGTGACCAAGTCTGTGAGCGGAATGAGTGTACCGAGGTGTGTAAGAGAAGGTGCAATGACGAGGAGCATGGGAATAGCTGGATGTATGAGCAAGAAAGGGGTAGCGTATGCGTGTAAGCATGCAGGTGAGGCATCGACGGTAACCGGGTTAGCCGGTTAGAGCGACTTATAGCCGAGTCGGGCCCTCGGTGCGTGCCGGGCTTCGCGTGCCGCGAGAACCAGCGGGGATCCGAGCCACGGCGGGTTCGAAAGGACCGCCGTACGCGATCCACGCTGGGCCTCGCTTGGAACGGCCGCGTCCGTGCTCAACTAGGCAGAGCGGGCAGCTCGATAGGAAGGGTCGTCATGGCGACCACTTTTTGTTGAGACGTGCCGGCAGGTCGAGATCGGGACATTGGATGGCTCCACGCCGAGGTGGTGCGTGGGATCTCGGCCTGGGTAAGCCCCCGCCCCTGCCCCGAATGCGGGACGTATCCAGCCGCTGGCACAAAACAACCCGCATTCATTGCTCGGCTGTACGAAGCCGAGCTTTAGAAGGGAATTGGCGCACCGAGAGGATCTAATAAGGAGACGAGTGATGAGGTTAGTGTTTTGGACCCAAAATTAGAAAAAGGCAAAATTTGATGATTGGTATGGTGATTGGCAGATTGGCAAAATTTTTGATTGGCTGAAATTTGGTGTGCCAAATTGATAGTAGGACCTCCCCGATGTGGTGGGATGGCAACTCTGTCATCCCTCACAGAGGGGGGCAAAGGAGCACTAGGTTTATGGGGTTGATGGCAGTGAAAACTAGCCCAGATGGGTTAGGATATTGTGTGTAGGGACCTAGAAGATGACATTAGGTAACGTTAAGGTTAGTTAGTGACAAGGATACCTGTAGTGGGGACGCAGGTAGATTAGTGTGGATGATAATGACGTGGTATGTGCTTAGTTTAAAGGGAAGACGGGGAGCACTAAGTTAGAGGGGAGTAGTTAGTTCAGATGATGCCGTGTGAGTGTTGAAGGTGTATAGAAGTGTATTGAGCAGTGTGTAAGGAACAGGTGTGATTGCACAGGTGTGCAACTGAACAGGTGGATGGAGCAGTGTATGAGTGAGTGATGGTGATGTGTATTGTGATGACCAAATGGTCCAGGAAGAAAGGAGGGTGCAGGTGGCACCAGGTATGATTGCACAGGTGTGCAACGACAGGTGAATGGAGAACAGGTGTATGTGGCTATGTGGAATAAATAATATCTAGAGTATTGGAATGGATGGTTGTGGAGTGAGTATGGTGGAAGTTGTGGAGTGGAGTGGATGGTGCGAAGGTGTGAATGGGGGAAGAGTGGACTCCCATCACGGATACCCGGGGCGGATAGTGTAAGTGTTAGGTAGAGGGTACAGGTAAATTGTGGTTGGATATTGGCATCTGTGGTGCAGTTGGAAGAATGATGTTTGGATGGGTGCATTAGTGTTGTGGAAATGGCTGGGCGTGTAGCCTGTTAGTGTGTGTAGTTGGTTTGGGCACTCCACCACTGTGAGGATGTCAGCCAGGTGAGGCCGCAGGTGGGCTCTGGGAGCCGGTAGTTGTGGATGGGGCCCGAGGATCCGGAGGACAGACCCGGGTAGCCCAGTGCCAGAGGGCACCAAGGGGTGACAGAGCCAGGAGGGGCCTTCCCCAGTTAGATAGGTTAGGGTGAGGAGCAGGTAAGCTCGGGAGGCAACTGCAGTGGTGAAGGTGTGCAGGTGGTTAGACCTGCTGGGAGAGCTACACGTCACAGCCCAGAAATTGTGCAAGGGCACCGGGAGATGAATCGGGGGAGTGAGACCCCAAATTGAGAAGCACCACAGTTTGGTCAATGGGAATTGGTTTTTAGAACCCATAGTGTAAGTTGGCCAATGGATTGGCAGGGAAAGACCCCGGGTAGTGTAAAGGGGGTTAAAGTCATTTAGAGGATAGTTAGGATTGAAGTCTCCTCGCACCATCTACATGCACTCACCTGAAGTAAAGATGACGTACCTCCACACCATGCCATGTTTAATTATTTTTATGTGCAAATGTTTTGAATTGTGAGACGCATCATGACGTGGGTGTGACATTGTGCTTGATGTTCCATCTCTTCCTCCTTATGAGGATTGATGATGAATTGATGATGGCAAATATTGGATAGTGGGATTGTGGAGACGAATTTGGTATGGGAAATAAGGGGAAGACGTGACAGTAGCGACGGATTTGTAAAGGTGTAAATTGTTGTAAATATGGGGTAAGAGCAAGGGTAGTGTAGGTGACAGGGGGGGTGACGTACGGTAGGGACGAGGTTTTCTCACTTCGCTCTCCGTACGCACTTCACCCTGCATTGCCTTTATTGACGTGTACCCTTGTGACCTTACCCCTCGCTCATTTGTCTTCCCCCCTTTTGTCTCCCACTTGAGGACCTGTGCGCCATTGGGCGCCGAGGGGAGCGTGCGTGAGATGGCCATTGTGCGCACGAGATTCTCAGAACCAGCATGCATTGCGTTGATGTACCACTTTATGGACCGCTGTTCTGCGGCCAAGTACCACTTGATGGACCCCAGGTTCTGGGGCAGGGCACCTCTGTTGGAGACCGGCCATAGTGGCCAGGGAATCTTGCTTGCGGACCTCGGTAAGGTGGCACCTATGCCAAACAGATGGACCACCCTTAGTTGGCCCCTGAGGCCCTAAATAAAAATGAACACAAGTTGTGCTTTTTATTATTTCCAAGTAGGCCGCATGAAGCCAGAAGACGTCGGGAAGAACATCGGCCCAGCAGAGAAAGAGAAGACCACCACCAGTTGTTTTGTTGTGTTTATTATGAACAGTGGTGACTGTGCATCGAGTGGTGCTTTTGGTGCTTTTGTGGTGCTTGGTGGTGCTTTTGGGTGCTTTGGTGGTATTGGTACTGGTGCATCGATGCAATGCGTGTTGTCTCCTCCCTCCCAACAGGAATTTCTTTTTCTTGTTCCCTAAAAAGAAAAAAAAAACACACGTCCTGGGTTGCGTTGTAAATAAGAAATAACGTCACTGTAAATAATGCTCCCCACCGTAAATGTATAGTTTGAGAACAATTCCGTAATTCGGTTAGCAGTGGGCTTGAGTCTGTTAGACAGGGTGCAATGCAATAGAGGGACATACTTATTTGTGTTTTAAAATCGTCACACTCAGGGCCAGGTTAAAAGTAGAGGGAACTACACCTACGTGTCACACTAAATTAAAGTTGTAGGCCCGGGGAAGGAACTGAAGAAAGGAGGGTGCAGTGTAACGAATTTGGAAAGTGTAAAGAATGTGAGAACTGGTTTGCTGTGTTTTAACTGGCCCTCGTAGAGTAAATAAGATCGAAAGACGTCCCCCTAGTTAATTCCATGAACCTACAGACAGGCCACGATATATCTTTTTTAAATAGCTTATTTCCTTATTCTATGTAGGCTAAATATGTGTTTCCCACTAGATTGACTCTGCATTGCATCAAACTAAATAAAGCATAGGCCCCTCCGATGATCCATGGCAGCTCAAGTGCCAGGGATTCCTCCACTTGAGCTTTGACAGCAACCGTTTATTGCAGTACTGAACTGCTGTGCAACGTGACGGCGCCTTACCTGCAGCTGCTGACCGGTTTTCGCCATTTGCGGCCATTACGAACAAGGGGAGTGGCTAGAGAAGACGGGTCGCCCCCCTCGTCATAGGGGGGAGGAGTAAGTCGGCCCCGCTCATCCAACCCAGAACAAGGGGTTTGGCTAAGAGAAGGCGGAGCGGGAACCCCCGAGAAAGTGCGGGAAGGTTCGGTGAGAAACCAATATAAGCCGCCGCGGGACGCACTCCACCCTCTTGCTCTGACCCCGTCCTCTTGCTTGCTGTCACTCGTTGTTGCTGGGGAGAAGGAAGACGCCTGAACGAGCAGGTGTGTGCGAGCCATCGTGCGACCAGCTGCGCTGCAGCTAAGGGGGCAGATAAGGGGCCACAGGCCACGAAAAGGATGCGCCAGGCAGCAATCCACGCTGGACCCTCCATTGCCTCCCAAAACAACCATCCATCCTCAAGCCATACCTGCCTGCAATATCCCCCGTGTAAGTGTGAACGTCGTCTGTCTTGAATGTTGTCCTGGGGTTTTTTTAAGTAAATTGAATAGTATAAGCTAACGATTCACTGTGTGACTGCTTCTTCCATCCATTGCTTGTAAATAACTTTGATCGCTCCTTCTTTTTGCTTGTGTGTATAATAAATCCTGTTATTCCTCCGTACTCTGTCTTCTTCTCTCTTCCTCTTTACATTCGGTCGCTTTAGAGGTTTCCCGATTGAATACCTGTGGCGCGATTGGTCAACGTTGGGGGAGTCGGGCTAATCGGGGATCCTGTAACGGTCGCGGTTGACCATCCGCTCGGCCCAAAGTAACATCTTGTCCGCGACCCGTAACAATATATATATATATATATATGTATATATATATATATATATTGTTACGGACGCGGTTTAGATGTTATTTACCGAGCGGTGGTATTGCCGCGACCTAACAGTTCCCCTGATTCTTCCCCAACTCACCCGATTCACCCAGACGTTGACCAAATCGCGCTATGCCAAATCAATGATGGAAAGGACACGACGACTGGGAAAGAGGAAACGACACAAGGGGTACAGTTCTCAAGACCTCCGGAGGAGGGTATAATTACAGTGGTGGAGAAAAGGGGGTAGATTACATGGCAGAGTGAGGTAAAAGACACAGAAGAGATGGGCACTTAAATACAATCTTATCTATTCCCAGACAGACCACAGACAAACGGAACAAGGCTGACTTACACAGGGATTGATGGCAGGGAGGGACAGGTAGTTCGATGGCACAAGGTGCACCTTGGCTCGGGGACAGGATAAAGCACGGTCCAGTCCAGAAGATGCGGGGAGGCCTCACAGCGCTCGGAGGTGTTCTTGCTTGCTCCAAGCTCAGCGTGCATCTGACGTCACCCCCCTCTCCCTGCGCATGCTCAGCGGGGAGTGACACGCCCTCGGCTGGTTGGCTCCGCCCCACTGGGGCCGGTCCGCCGCTTCCATTGGGTGCGGGGGTTACCGGGCTCCGCCCTTGATGAGGAGCTGACAGGGAGCCCCTATTTGGTAACCCCGTCGAGCACATGTTTGATGGCGGCTCGTTGGGAAGGCCTGGTGCCCTCCCAACACCCCCTACCAACCAAGCCGGAGTGAGGACGCGCACTTCCTGCGCTGTTGTTGTTGTTGTTGTTGTTGAACCGTGAGGAAGAGCTGCGGGGAGGTATTGGGAGGTCCTAAACTTCCTAACGGTGCCATACAATCACATTCTGGTGCAACGAAGGGTCAGAATTAATGGAAACGAGTCCTTAACTGACATAGACTAAGAATAACTAGCAAGATGTCCTATAGTTGTCTTACATGAGATGCGGTGAACCTGGGCACGACATTTAATGGGGGAAATAGGGGGAGGTCGGGTCTACAGAGTGTTGTTTCCAGAAAATGGGACTAGGGAATGGGGGATTGGGGATAGTTGGGAAGTATTGAGGAAATAGGGGAATATTTACAAGCGGATATGGATGGATGCAAATCCCATATCCGCAACATTGCACCCTTCTCTACCTCGGGGCGTCCCGACCCGATAAATTTTTACCTACTTTAGTGTGGCACTCAGATGTAGTTCCCTCTACTATTAACTCAACCCTGAGTGCGACAGTTTTACAGATGTTCACAAATGAGTAAATATGTCCCCCTGCGACGTTGCACCCTTCTCCTAACAGAAACACACCCACAGGATAACCGAATCGCGGAAAGCATCCTCAAACTAAACATACAGCCGGTAGGGAGCATCATTTATACAAGACTACACTGATATTTACACTACGATCCAGGACCTGTTCTTTGAGGAACACATGCAGATGTTATGCATAGGGAGAGCACGCATGCCAGCATCGATACACCAACCCACGAGTGCCCTGTGGCCCTACGGCCCTTAATAATGTGCAGAGCACCCCGTCCAAGCACCAAAAGCACCACCCCATTACGCACAGTCAGCACCATCCGGTGCACCAATAAAGTGTTCAATAACAATGCACCATCAAGTGTCCATGGTCACCGGTGGTGTCGCAGCCGGCCGATGTTCTGCCGCTGGTCTTGCCTTCATGGAGTGCACTTGGCCTTCTGGCTTCTTTAGAAATAAAGAAAGGCGCCAACCGCGTCCATTTCTTAATTGTGGCCATCAGGGGGCCAACTAAAAGTGGTTCACCTGTATGGCATCGGTGCCACGTTGACCCAGAGGTCCATCCACGGGTGGTGCTTGACCGCAAAAGAACTGCGGTCCATTGTGGGCGGCCACAAAAATTGCGGTCCATATGGTGTATCGATCCAGGCAGCAAGCAGCGGAAGTACAGGCCCACAACTGCAGAGCCAGCACCTCTCTCTCCTCTCTCTCTGCCCCAAAGCCAGATCCTCGGAGGTGGGAGACAAAAGAAGACAAGTGAGTAAGGTGGTAGGGGCGCAAAGTGCATGCAATACAAGGTAATGCACACTGGGGGCACATGGGAACCAGGTGAGACAGGTACGTTCCTACCGTACGCCCTTTCCCCCCCACCAGGTAACCTACATTGCCCCTCCCTTACCCCTTACTGTATCCACAAAACACAACACTACCCATAAACATCTACTTTACACATCAACAAACGTCCCTACTGTCTTCCCTGTTCCTCCCATAAACCAAATTCGTCTTCTCTCCCTCCTAACCAATCAAATTTGCCATTTCCAACTCTCATCAAAATCTGCCATCTCCAACTCAACATCAAAATCTGCCATCACCAATTCATCATCAATCCCTCCTAAGGAGGGAGAGATGGAATCACCCCAATGTCTTATCCACGTCGTGATGCATCTCACAAATCCAAACAGCAATTCTCATTTCCTGCAACACAAAACAAAGAAAACACAGGTGTGGAGTCATCATCATCACCTCAGGTAAGTGGCTGTGTATGGTGCGACAGGTTCATCGATCCTAACTATTTCCGAAATGACTTTAACAACTTTACATTACCCGGGGTCTTTCCCTGCCAATCCATTGGCCAACTTACACTATGGGTTCTAAAAACCAATTCCCATTGACCAAACTGTGGGGCTTCTCAATTTGGGGTCTCACTCCCCCGATTCATCTCCCGGTGCCCTTGCACAATTTCTGGGCTGCGACGTGTAGCTCTCCCAGCAGGTCTACCCACCTGCACACCTCCACCACTGCAGTTGCCACCCGAGCTTACCTAGCTCCTCACCCTAACCTAACTAACTGGGGAAGGCCCCTCCTGGCTCTGTCACCCCTTTGTGCCCTCTGGCACTGGGCTACCCGGGTCCGTCCTCCGGATCCTCGGGCCCCATCCACAACTACCGGCTCCCAGAGCCCACCTGCGGCCTCACCTGGCCGACATCCTCACAGTGGTGGAGTGCCCATACCAACTACACACACTAACAGGCTACACGCCCAGCCATTTCCACAACACTGATGCACCCATCCAAATACCATTCTTCCACCCGCACCACAGATGCCAATATCCAACCACAATTTACCTATTCCCGCTACCTAACACTTACACTACCCGCCCCGGGTACTCGTGAAAGGGGTCCACTCTTCCCCCATCCACCCCTTCGCACCACGCACACCACTCCGTACCACTTACTCCACGACCATCCATTCCAATACTCCATACCATTTCTTCCATACACCTGTTCTTGCACACCTGTGCTCTCATACTTGGTGCCGCCTGCACCCTTCTCTCCCCCAAGCGCATTCGCGCTGATCCACAACACTCACTACTCACCTCGGAGCATTGCCTCACCGATGCCTCATTTGAAGCTGCTCACCAGCACTTCCATTCACACTGCATCATCTGCTCTGTCTACTCCCTTCTAAAACTCGCGCTCCTCCGTCTTCCCTTACACTCAGCGCTCCCACGTCATTATCAAACACTAAGCTACTACGTCCCCACTACAGGTACCAAGTCTCTTACTTAAATCTTGTCACCCATAGTCACCTCTATTCCCTATCAATATAACCAAGCCCTCCCTGGCTCGGTTGTCATAGCCACCCCATAAACTATTGCGCATTTGCCCCCATCTGTGAGGGATGGTGGATTGGCCATCCCATCACATGGGGCATCTCCCACTACCAATTTTGCACATCAAATTTCAACAAATCAAAAATTTGCCAATCACTACCCATCATCTGCCAATCATTACTGCCAATCCTTTGCCAATCATCAAATTTTGTTTTTCTAATTTCGGGGCCAAAACACTATCCTCGTCATTACAGTCTACTTACTAATGCCTCTCGGTGCGCCAATTCACTTCTAAAGCTCGGCTTCGTACAGCCAAGCCATGAATGCGGGTTGTTTGGTGCCAGCGGCTGGATACGTCCCGCATTCGGTGCAGGGAAGGAGGTTTACCCGGGCCGAGGTCCCATGCACCATCTCGGCACGGAGCCATCCCATGGCCCGATCTCGACCTGCCGGAATGCCTCAATAGTGGGGCGGCTTAGCCCAAATATTCAAAAGAATTGTGCATTTTGTGAAACGAGCACCAAATTTGGCACAAATGTACATTAATATGTTGCGAACATTTTCAGATATTGGGCCACTTGAAATTCCGTAATTTTTTTTTTCAAATTTTTTCAAATTTCGTAATTTCAAATTTTTCGGGTGCCACCGTCACAATTTCGGTCTTCGAGGCCGGCCGATAGGCAAAGTGTGACCGGAAGGGACGAGGTTCTCCTGACCACGTGGCCCTCGATCTGGGAAGCGAGAGGCGTTCCATTAGTGGACGCGCCCCTCACGCCCGACTTTTGGGCGGCCCCGGCAGGCCGTTTGTTTTGACGTTCCGTGACAGGCCCCGCACCCCCACCTCCGGGCCGACCGGAAGCTTGTGCTGAGTACATCATACCTGAACAACTCAGTGAGGCAGAACACAGCAGTGCACACCAGGGTGACCCCTTCAGTGCATAAACCAATTAACCTGTCCACTGCAGGGCATATAGAAATGAAGTTATTTTCTGCATATAATAATAATATAAGTTCAGTTCTATATAACAATTTCTGTAATCACCACTACCACTACAACTACCACTACTACAAGCTTTGTCTGGAATTTTGTGGACTAACAGACAAACAGACACACAGACAAGCTGGGATCAAAACATTACCTCCTTCCACCATTGAGTGTAGAGGTAAACATCATGGAAATTATATCATGCCCTAGATTTAATTCATGCTTACCCGTGTATTTGCTTCACTGGTTCACAAGGTCTTTTGCATACATGTAATTCAGACTCTCGTCTTCATTGCTGACCACACAATGTTCGCAACATATTAATGTACATTTGTTCCAAATTTGGTGCTTGTATCACAAAATGCACAATTCTTTTGAATATTTGGGCTAAGCCGCCCC
The DNA here is from genome assembly GCF_964187855.1 of Myxine glutinosa. Taxonomy (NCBI): domain Eukaryota; kingdom Metazoa; phylum Chordata; class Myxini; order Myxiniformes; family Myxinidae; genus Myxine; species Myxine glutinosa. The sequence continues at coordinate 37,877,815 of NC_136266.1, read as the reverse complement.
ACTATATCGGCCAGCCTCGAAGACCGAAATTGTGACGGTGTCACACGAAAAATTTGAAATTACGAAATTTGAAAAAATTTGAAAAAAAAAATTACGGAATTTCAAGTGGCCCAATATCTGAAAATGTTCGCAACATATTAATGTACATTTGTGCCAAATTTGGTGCTTGTATCACAAAATGCACAACAGGTTTGCTATGCTGCTACACTACAACAAAAAGTGGTCGCCATGACGACCCTTCCTATCGGGCTGCCCGCTCCACCTAGTGGAGCACGGACGTGGCCGTTCAAAGCGAGGCCCAGCGTGGATCGCGTACGGCGGTCCTTTCGAACCCGCCGTGGCTCGGATCCCCGCTGGTTCTCGCGGCACGCGAAGCCCGGCACGCACCGAGGGCCCGATTCGGCTATAAGTCGCTCTAGCCGCTAACCCGGTTACCGTCGATGCCTCACCTGCATGCTTACACGCATACGCTACCCGTTCCTTGCTCAAACATCCAGCTGTCTCCCTGCTCTTGGTCATTGCACCTTCTCTTACACACCCAGGTACACTCATTCCGCTCACAGACTTGGTCACACACCTGACCACCGAACACCTTGGCACACATTCGTCGCTCGCACACCTCACCAACACACCTCTTCGCGCCCCCTCCTCGGTCACCTCCTCTGTGACGATCACAGGTGTGCTCTCACTCGCACACCCAACCACGTGCCTCACTACCAATTCCAGCGTGCATTCCCACACACGCTCTACCATTCCAGGTGTGCTTCCTTTCTCACCTGTCACAACCAACTCACGCTCCGTGTCACTCTTACTACTCTCACCTCCACTCTTGACAGCGCACTCACCCTTAGTCTCGACAGCGCACTCTTTCCTCATGCACCCGTCCGTTACTCACCTTTCTCGCGCACACTCTCCCGTTACACCCTCTGTAACACTCACCACAGGCGTGCATGCTTCCGTTACATCCTCTGTAACACTCCTCACTACGCGCTTCCATGTGCTCCCTCGCACACGCGCTACGACCGACTCACTCTCGACAGCACACTCACTCCTTGGCACGCACTTTTTCCTCACACACCCCAGAGTCGGACTTTCTCGCACACCTCCTTTTTCGCACACCAGACCTGTCGCACACTTCACCAACGGCCTCTCACGAACACCCGGGTCCATCTCGACCCCCAAGCTTATTAAATCACCTGGCGCATCATACGCACGACCATATTGGTCACCACTTACACCGGGTCCTCTTTCTCTTCTCTTCTCCTCCATCACCTGCGAATCCCTCATCCGGTTAATGAGCACATCATCACGATCCGAACACAGACTTTGGACCAATTATTTTACTTCCTCTTTTATCTCTTTCTTATCCTCTCTCCGTCGCTTCTTAATTTCGCTCACCCCTTCTTCCACTTCTTCTAATTTCTGCTTCACCTCCTTCATCTCCTCGTGCGCCCCCTTAAGTTCTTCCTCTAACTCCACCTTATTTTTTTCTATGTGCTCCCGCACCTCCCGCTCTTTAACCTCCATCACCTCTACCACCTTGTTCATTTTCCTCGTCAGGTCCTCATATACCGTCTGACACTCTTTTTTAATTACCCCTACCCCTACGTCCTTTTTCATCTCCTTCTGTGTTGATTTTAAACCCTCTATTACCGCTGTGTTCTTCTTTACCTGGTCCACTAACTCCTTTTGTCCCACTGTCAGCTGTTCTACTCCCAGCGTCAACTCCTCTATACCACCTTGCAATTTTACAGTCCCCTTTCTCACCTCATTCTCCATGCGCTCCTTACAGTGCCTCACCTCCTCGCGCACTCCTCCGACCTCCTCACTCACACCTCTTCTGATCTCCTCTCCCATCACTTGCATCTCCTGCCCAGATGCCACCCTCATCTGCTCCATTTCCTCCCTGTGAGCATCCAATTTAGTTTCTACCCCCATTCTGACCCCCCCTATCTGCTGCCCCATTTGTTTAACTTCCCTTTCCGCTTGGTCCCTCATGTCCCTCAATTTGCCTTCCATACTGTTTTCTAACCCCTCTAACCCCTTTTTCATCCCTTCCATTTGATTCTCTTGAGCGGCCATTCTGTTTTCTACCCCCTTTAACCCGTTTCACCCCTTCTATCCCATTGTCTAACCCCTCTAATTTAGCTTCTAGCCGTTCCCCCATTTCTCCCATTTTGCCCCCCATTTCGCTCCCCAATCGCTCACTATCAGCCCTCGCTCCGTCCCTCATTACTCCCATCATTCTGCTTTCCATTTCTTCGCCATTCTTGTCCATAAGGGCCTTCATTTGTATAAAAAAAAGGTTGAAATCCACCAGCGGCGCTGCTACGGTCGCGGTCGCCGTAGCCATCTGCGAGGCGCCATTTTGCGCGCCCGTAACCTCATGCGCGAGGACGCCATTTTGCGAACCTGCCGCCCTCACTGCTTCGCTCTCCTCATGTCCCTCAATTTGGTCCTGGATCGACCCTGCTTCACTCTCCTCTACTGGAACCCAGCCGTCTTGATCTCCCATAGCGCAACTTTCAAACTTCGGGTTTTTTTTGTAAAACAAAATCAAATTTCGGTGACTTGTAATTTTGAGCGCGTTAAGCGCGCTTCGGGTCCGTATCTCACTCCCAGACACCAATTGTTACAGTCCGCGGATTCTTCCCCAACTCACCCGATTCACCCAGACGTTGGCCAAATCGCGCTATGCCAAATCAATGATAGAAAGGACACGACGACTGGGAAAGAGGAAACGACGCAAGGGGTACAGTTCTCAAGACCTCCGGAGGAGGGTATAATTACAGTGGTGGAGAAAAGGAGTAGATTACAAGGCAGTGAGGTAAAGACACAGAAGAGATGGGCACTTAATTACCGTCTTATCTTATCCCAGACAGACCACAGACAAACGGAACAAGGCAGACTTACACAGGGATTGATGGCAGGAAGGGACAGGTAGGTCGATAGCACAAGGTGCACCTTGGCTCGGGGACAGGATAAAGCATGGTCCAGAAGATGCGGGGAGGTCTCACAGCGCTCGGAGGGGATGTCTTTCTTGCTTCAAGCTCAGCGCGCATCTGACGTCACCCCCCTCTCACCGCGCATGCTCAGCGGGGAGTGACACGCCCTCGGCTGGTTGGTTCCGCCCCACTGGGGCCGGTCCGCCGCTTCCATTGGGTGCGGGGGTTACCGGGCTCCGCCCTTGACGAGGAGCTGACAGGGAGCCCCTATTTGGTAACCCCGTCGAGCACATGTTCGATGGCGGCTCGTTGGGAAGGCCTGGTGCCCTCTCAACACCCCCTACCAACCAAGCCGGAGTGAGGACGCGCACTTCCTGCGCTCGTTGTTGTTGTTGTTGTTGTTGAACTGTGAGGAAGAGCTGCGGGGAGGTATTGGGAGGTCCTAAACTTCCTAACGGTGCCATACAATCACATTCTGGTGCAACGAAGGGTCAGAATTAATGGAAACGAGTCCTTAACTGACATAGACTAAGAATAACTAGCAAGATGTCCTATAGTTGTCTTACATGAGATGCGGTGAACCTGGGCACGACATTTAATGGGGGAAATAGGGGGAGGTCGGGTCTACAGAGTGTTGTTTACAGAAAATGGGACTAGGGAATGGGGGATTGGGGATAGTTGGGAAGTATTGAGGAAATAGGGGAATATTTACAAGCGGATATGGATGGATGCAAATCCCATATCCGCAACAATATATATATATATATATATATATATATATATATATATATATATATATATATATATATATATATATATATATATAGTTGAAGGGATGATGTAAATTAATTTGCATATTTTATCATGTATCAAATCAAATTATATATATCAAAAAAGCAGCTCATATTGATACGAGAGGGAAAGTAGAAAATATCCTGCGTGGCTGCATGTGTAGGTTTAAGCTGTTGATCTTAGATCTATGTTCCCCAAAATTTTTCTTCGTTACACGAACACACATTTTTCTTCGTTAGTAATACATGTAAACACATGAACACATGAAGTAAACACAAGCATACAGTGAACACATTTTTCTTCGTTTGTAATACATGCATCGGATAATCACTTGATATTGAAACATCAGCAAAATATTGAACATTTACATTAAATTTGCACAAATCTACATAAAAATTCCATTTGCAATTAACGAATCTAAAACCAAAGCTTGCAATATGAATGCTCTGAATAGAACAAACATATGCAGTCTGAAAAAGAAAAGCTACCAATTAAATCATTAGAATTGCAATGAATATGCAATTAAATGCAAAACATTTGCATAAAAGTCAGAAGAAATTCATCAATTAACAGTTAACATTGCAATATTATTTATCTGGACTAAACACATTTATACAAAAATAAGCTACCAATATACTTTGCGGTTTAAATACCAGAGAATATGCTTAAAATGCTTAAAATTTATTTGCGTAAATTATCATTTTAAACACAGTAGCCAATTATAGATTCTGTGGCACCTATGGTAAAGTTAATGCTGTTGATATAAATGACACTCAGGAAAAAAAAATGGCGCTTTTGTCTGGTCTCTGTCCCCATAATTCAGTTAAGCTGCCTGACTAACCCCAGTATTAACTAGGTCTGCACTCGGTAGAGCGCATACCTCCGCCAGGTTGAACAGTTTGTTTTGTATCCCACTGATAGGTCGGATCTGGATTCAGGACACACACACACACACACACACACACACACACACACACACACACACACACATCTCGTTTTTTCATTTCTGTTCCTCACAATTCTATCCCTCTCTTTCATTCACAGACACACACACACACACACACACACACACACACACACACACACACACACACACACACATGCACACACACACACACACACACACACACACACACACACACACACACACACATGCACACACACACACACACACACACACACACACACACACACTTAATTAATTGTACAGTATCGGTTGTTCCTAAACTTAAATAATTTAAAGGATTGTTGTAAATGATGTTAATTTCACAACATCCCATATTCAACTTTATTTAAATTGTAAACCTCAAACATAGTTTCTCTACCTAAAGCAAGAACCTTAACTTGTAAGTAATTGACTAGTTTCCCGACTGCATGGATCATCTGCTGGGCACCGTTCTTCCTCGAGGTTTCAATCCTTTCAGCCCAGGACCTCTCCAAACGGCGGATCCACAACCTCGATCATGGATCCACATCAATAGATGGTAAATCAGTAGATTCACAACCTCAGTTGCGTCCAGGCAGTCAGTCAACCCATCAATGCAACATCACTTATTCCAACTTTACTCGCTAGAGGATTTAATGTGTTATCATATATTTATAACTTTCCTTACACACTCTATAATATGATAATATCATTAAATCATTCACATCTTACCCTTATATACATCAATCGATCAACCAGCATGACCATACCACCTACCTTTCTATCAAACTGCACTTCGAATGTTCAAACTGTCATTTATAACGGTTTTTGGCATGCAGCCAAACCTGCATGTTTTGGCATGTTTGGCATGTTTTGGCATGTTGCCATGCTGCCAACACCTGTTTTGGCATGTTTTGGCATGTTTGGCCTGTTTTGGCATGTTTTGGCATGTTTGGCCTGTTTGGCATGCCTTTTGGCCTTTTGCCTTTTTGCCATGCCTTTGCCTTTGCCATGCCTTTGCCATTGCCTTTGCCATGCCTTTGGCAAATGGCCATGGCCATGGCCATGCCTTTTGGCCATGCCTTTGCCATGCCTTTGGCCTTTGCCATGCCTTTTGGCTTTTGCCTTTGCCATGCCTTTGCCTTTGCCATGCCTTTGCCATGCCTTTGCCATTGCCTTTGCCATGCCTTTGCCATTGCCTTTGCCATGCCTTTGGCAAATGGCCATGCCTTTTGGCCATGCCTTTGCCGTGCCTTTGCCATGCCTTTGGCCTTTGCCATGCCTTTTGCCATGCCTTTTGGCTTTTGCCTTTGCCATGCCTTTGCCTTTTTTGCCTTTTTGCCATGCCTTTTGCCATGCCTTTTGGCCTGTTTGGCATGTTTGGCCTATTTTGGCATGTTTTGGCACCTGTTTCGGCATGCTGCCATGCTGCCAACTCTCCTATTGCTCAGAGGCAATTATTGATAAGCAAGCAAAGGTGTGTAAGTGCTGTTATGTATATATATATATATATATATATATATATATATATATATATATATATATATATATATATATATATATATATATATATATATATATATATATATATTGTTGCGGATATGGGATTTACATCCATCCATATCCGCTTGTAAATATTCCCCTATTTCCCCCATACTTCCCAACTATCCCCAATCCCCCATTCCCTAGTCCCATTTTCTGTAAACAACACTCTGTAGACCCGACCTCCCCCTATTTCCCCCATTAAATGTCGCATCCAGGTCCACCGCATCTCATGTAGACAACTATAGGACATCTTGCTAGTTATTCTTAGTCTATGTCAGGTAAGGATTCGTTTCCATTAATTCTGACCCTTCGTTGCACCAGAATGTGATTGTATGGCACCGTTAGGAAGTTTAGGACCTCCCAATACCTCCCCGCAGCTCTTCCTCACAGTTCTCTTCAGCAGCAGCAACAACAACAACAACAACAACAACAACAACGAGCACAGGGAGTGCGCATCCTCACTCCGGCTTGGTTGGTAGGAATGGTGGGAGGGCACCAGGCCTTCCCAACGAGCCGCCATCGGACATGTGCTCGACGGGGTTACCCAACAGGGGCAGAACATGGCTCCCTGTCGGCTCCTCGTCAAGGGCGGAGCCCGGTAACCCCCACACCCAATGGAAGCGGCGGACCGGCCCCAGTTGGGGCGGAACCAACCAGCCGAGGGCGTGTCACTCCCCGCTGAGCATGCGCAGTGAGAGAGAGGTGACGTCAGATGCGCGCTGAGCTTGCAGCAAGCAAGACATACCCTCCGAGCGCTGTGAGACCTCCCTGCATCTTTGGACCATGCCTTATCCTGTCCCCGAGCCAAGGTGCACCTTGTGCCATCGACCTACCTGTCCATTCCTGCCATCAACCCCTGTGTGAGTCTACCTTGTCCGTTTGTCCATGGTCTGTCTGGGAAATAAATAAGCCTGTATTTAAGTGCCCATCTCTTCTGTGTCTTTACCTCACTCTGCCTTGTAATCTACCCCTTTTCTCCACCACTGTAATTACACCCTCCTCCGGAGGTCTTGAGAACTGTACCCCCTTGCGTCGTTTCATCTTTCCCAGTCGTCGTGTCCTTTCTATCATTGATTTAGCATAGCGCGATTTGGCCAACGTTAGAATCGGGTGTAGTTTGTTAATGGTTCGAACTACGGGTTACTAAACCCGCTCGGTAACCTAAAACCGTAGCTCGAATGGCCGTCTCTTCCCTGTCTCACGACCGAGCATTGCACTCAGGTCCCGGGAAGGCCATTCCGACTTTCTGGCCCGAATACCCTGGCGGCGCTGCGGGCGGGAGGGAGCGTTGGGACGACCAGGAATGGAGAGTGGTTAGTAGAAGGAACGGCGGGTTAATCTCCGCAGGGCAACGAGGGAAGCCCTCTCCGGTTCCGTAACAATTGGTGTCTGGGAGTGGAATTTCGAGTCCCGCACTAAAAATTTTGTGCTTTTTGTGGAAAATTTGGTCAAAATTGGAGCACCCGATATTTAGTTTAAAAAATAAAATAATAATAATAAAATTTGAAAGTCGCGCTATGGGAGATCAAGACGGCTGGGTTCCGGTAGAGGAGAGTGAGGCAGGGTCGATCCAGGACCAAATTGAGGGACATGAGGAGAGCGAAGCAGTGAGGGTGGCAGGTTCGCAAAATGGCGGCGCTAGGCATGGGGAAGAGGAGCGCGAACAACAGGTCGGCGCCGCGCAGGGGATTGCGGTAGCTGTACCCGTGCCGCCGATGGACATGCAAGTCCTCATGGCGCAAATAGGGGCCCTGTTGGCCCAGAATAGCGAACAATTGGAACAAAGAATGGGCAAGCAATTAAGGGATGACATGGGAAACCAGATCGGGGGTTTAAGGAATGACATGGGGTCCAATAGCGAGAAATTGAGGGAGGACATGGGGGCCCAGATCGGAGGGTTAGGGAGTAGAATAGAGGGATTAGGAAACAAATTTGAGGGGTTAGACAATAGATTAGGGGAAATACAGGAGGGGTTAACGGGGGTAGAAAACAGAATGGCCGCTCAAGAGAATCAAATGGAAGGGATGAAAAAGGGGTTAGAGGGGTTAGAAAACAGTATGGAAGGCAAATTGAGGGACATGAGGGACCAAGCGGAAAGGGAAGTTAAACAAATGGGGCAGCAGATAGAGGGGGTCAGAATGGGGGTAGAAACTAAATTGGATGCTCACAGGGAGGAAATGGAGCAGATGAGGGTGGCATCTGGGCAGGAGATGCAAGTGATGGGAGGGGAGATCAGAAGAGGTGTGAGTGAGGAGGTCGGAGGAGTGCGCGAGGAGGTGAGGCACTGTGAGGCGTGCATGGAGAAGGAGGTGAGAAAGGGGACTGTAAAATTGCAAGGTGGTATAGAGGAGTTGACGCTGGGAGTAGAACAACTGACAGTGGGACAAAAGGAGTTGAGGGACCAGGTAAAGAAGAACACAGCGGTAATAGAGGGTTTAAAATCAACACAGAAGGAGATGAAAAAGGACGTCGGGGTAATTAAAAAAGAGTGTCAGACGGTACATGAGGACCTGACGAGGAAAATGAACGAGGTGGTAGAGGTGATGGAGGTTAAAGAGCGGGAGGTGCGGGAGCACATAGAAAAAAATAAGGTGGAGTTAGAGGAAGAACTTAAGGGGGCGCACGAGGAGATGAAGGAGGTGAAGCAGAAATTAGAAGAAGTGGAAGAAGGGGTGAGCGAAATTAAGAAACGACGGAGAGGGGATAAGAAAGAGATAAAAGAGGAAGTAAAAGAATTGGTCCAAAGTCTGTGTTCGGATCGTGATGATGTGCTCATTAACCGGATGAGGGATTCGCAGGTGATGGAGGAGAAGCGAAGAGAAAGAGGACCCGGTGTAAGTGGTGACCAATATGGTCGTGCGTATGATGCGCCAGGTGATTTAATAAGCTTGGGGGTCGAAATGGACCCGGATGTTCGTGAGAGGCCAAGAGTGAGGTGTATGGCTGGTCCGGAGTGTATGGAACGAGGGTGCGAGCGAGAGGGTCCGGTGATGGGAGAGGTGCGAGGTGTGAGTGAGCAAGGTTGTGGTGGTATGGAATGGGTAGCGGGTTGCGGAAGCGTGACCCATGCATCGACACCAACAGGGGTAGTTTTTAGAGGGACAGGGGAGGCATGGGAGCCCCTTGGGGGTAATGTACTGTGGGGGCCCAGCCGGTTCGGCCCCGCGCTGACCCCGCAAGGGGCGACGCACGGGGTCCGGCAGGCGGGCAACGACTCACATACGAGGTGGTCCCACAAGGTCCCACTCGCGCCGTATGACGGCAAGAGTGATCTACGAGCGTACCTGGCGCAGCTTGACTGTGTGTGTAAGGGCAACGGTTCGGGTGAGGACAAAGGTGGAGTACACCTGGTGGCCCCATTGCGCGGCGCGGCGGCGGAGGTGTTGACGGCATTACCACCGGGTGCTCTCACCCTGCCAGCCCTCCGCGACGCCCTAATTTCGGGGCGGGTACCATGCTCCGCCCGTAGGTAAGGGTGGCATCCCTGCCACCCTTCCCATGATGGGGGCAAATGCGCTATAGTTTATGGGGTGGCTATGACAACCGAGCCAGGGAGGGCTTGGTTATATTGATAGGGACTAGAGGTGACTATAGGTGACAAGACTTAAGTAGGAGACTTGGTACCTGTAGTGGGGACGTAGTAGCTTAGTGTTTGATAATGACGTAGGAGCGCTGAGTGTAATGGAAGACGAAGGAGCGCGAGTTTTAGAAGGGAGTAGACAGAGCAGATGATGCAGTGTGAATGGAAGTGCTGGTGAGCAGCTTCAAATGAGGCATTGGTGAGGCAATGCTCCGAGGTGTGTGTGAGTGTACAAGTGATGAATGAGAGAGCATTGCGGATGAGTGTCATGGTGAGTAGTGAGTGTTGTGGATCAGCGCGAATGCGCTTGGGGGAGAGAAGGGTGCAGGCGGCACCAAGTATGAGAGCACAGGTGTGCAAGTACAGGTGTGTGGAATATATGGAGCAGAGAATGAGTGGTGTGGAGAGAGTTGGAGTAAGTGGTACGGAGTGGTGTGCATGGTGCGAAGGTGTGGATGGGGGAAGAGTGGACCCCTTTCACGAGTACCCGGGGAGGGTAGTTTAAAGAGTAGTTAGAAGGTATAGGTAAATTGTGGTTGGATATTGGCATTTGTGGTGCGGTTGCAGAATGGTATTGTGGATGGGTGCATTGGTGTGGTGAAATTGGCAGGTCGTGTGGCCTGTTAGTATGAGTGTGAATGGTTGGGCACTCCGCCACTGTTAGATGTCGGCCAGGTGAGGCCGCAGGTGGGCTCTGGGAGCCGTTAGTGTCAGTGGGTGCCTGAGGATCCCGGGTGTGGATCGGGCAGCCCGTGCCAGAGAGGGCACCGAGGGGGTGAGAGTGCGAGAGGGCCTTCCCCAGTTAGTTAGGTTAGGGTGAGGAGCAGGTGAGCTCGGTAGGCAACAACAGTGGTGGAGGTGTGCAGGTGGGCGGACCTGCTGGGAGCGTCACACGACCCAGCCACCGAAATTGTGCGGGAGCACCGAGTGTTGAATCGGGGAGTGAGACCCAAATTGATGGTGTGCACCACAGATGGTCAATGGGATTTTGGTTCTTCGAACCACATAGAGTAATGAGGGCCAATGGTTTGGCAGGAGAAAGACCCCGGGTAATGTAAAGTTGTTAAAGTCATTTAGGAAATAGTTAGGATTGATGAACCTGTCGCACCATACGCAGCCACTTACCTGAGGTGATGATGATGACTCCACACCTGTGTTTTCTTTGTTTTGTGTTGCAGGAAATGAGAATTGCTGTTTGGATTTGTGAGACGCATCACGATGTGGATGAGACATTGGGGTGATTCCATCTCTCCCTCCTTAGGAGGGACTGATGATGAATTGGTGATGGCAAATTTTGATGTTGAGTTGGAGATGGCAGATTTTGATGAGAGTTGGAAATGGCAAATTTGATTGGTTAGGAGGGAGAGAAGACGAATTTGGTTTATGGGAGGAACGGGGAAGACAGTAGGGACGTTTGTTGATGTGTAAAGTAGATGTTTATGGGTAGTGTTGTGTTTTGTGGATACAGTAAGGGGTAAGGGAGGGGCAATGTAGGTTACCTGGTGGGGGGGGGGGGCGTACGGTAGGAACGTACCTGTCTCACCTGGTTCCCATGTGCCCCCAGTGTGCATTATCTTATATTGCATGCACTTTTGCACCCTTACCACCTTACTCACCTGTCTTCTTTTGTCTCCCACCTCTGAGGATCTGGCTTTGGGGCAGAGAGAGAGGAGAGAGAGGTGCTGGCTCCGCAGTTGTGGGCCTGTACTTCCGCTGCTTGCTGCCTGGATCGATACACCATATGGACCGCAATTTTTGTGGCCGCCCACAATGGACCGCAGTTCTTTTGCGGTCAAGCACCACCCATTGATGGACCTCTGGGTCAACGTGGCACCTATGCCATACAGGTGAACCACTTTTAGTTGGCCCCCCTGACGGCCACAATTAAGAAATGGACGCGGTTGGCGCCTTTCTTTATTTCTAAATAGGCCAGAAGCCAGAAGGTCAAGTGCACTCCATGAAGACAAGACCAGCGGCAGAACATCGGCCGGCTGCGACACCACCAGTGACCATGGACACTTGATTGTGCATTTTTTATTGAACACTTTATTGGTGCACCGGATGGTGCTGACTGTGCATAATGGGGTGGTGCTTTTGGTGCTTGGAAGGGGTGCTCTGCACATTATTAAAGGCCGTAGGGCCACAGGGCACTCATGGGTTGGTGTATCGATGCTGGCATGCGTGCTCTCCCAATGCATAACATCTGCATGTGTTCCTCAAAGAACAGGTCCTGGATCGTAGTGTAAATATCAGTGTAGTCTTGGATAAATGATGCTCCCTACCAGCTGTATGTTTAGTTTGAGGATGCTTTCCGCGATTCGGTTATCCTGTGGGTGTGTTTCTGTTAGGAGAAGGGTGCAACGTCGCAGGGGGACATATTTACTCATTTGTGAACATCTGTAAAACTGTCGCACTCAGGGTTGAGTTAATAGTGGCGGGAACTACATCTGAGTGCCACACTAAAGTAGGTAAAAATTTATCGGGTCGGGACGCCCCGAGGTCGAAAAGGGTGCAGTGTTGCGGATATGGGATTTGCATCCATCCATATCCACTTGTAAATATTCCCCTATTTCCTCAATACTTCCCAACTCTCCCCAATCCCCCATTCCCTAGTCCCATTTTCTGTAAACAACACTCTGTAGACCCGACCTCACCCTATTTCCCCCATTAAATGTCGCATCCAGGTCCACCACATCTCATGTAGACAACTATAGGACATCTTGCTAGTTATTCTTAGTCTATGTCAGGTAAGGATTCGTTTCCATTAATTCTGACCCTTCGTTGCACCAGAATGTGATTGTATGGCACCGTTAGGAAGTTTAGGACCTCCCAATACCTCCCCGCAGCTCTTCCTCACAGTTCTCTTCAGCAGCAGCAACAACAACAACAACAACAACAACGAGCGCAGGGAGTGCGCGTCCTCACTCCGGCTTGGTTGGTAGGAATGGTGGGAGGGCACCAGGCCTTCCCAACGAGCCGCCATCGGCCATGTGCTCGACGGGGTTACCCAACAGGGGCAGAACATGGCTCCCTGTCAGCTCCTCGTCAAGGGCGGAGCCCGGTAACCCCCGCACCCAATGGAAGCGGCGGACCGGCCCCAGTTGGGGCGGAACCAACCAGCCGAGGGCGTGTCACTCCCCGCTGAGCATGCGCAGTGAGAGAGAGGTGACGTCAGATGCGCGCTGAGCTTGGAGCAAGCAAGACGTACCCTCCGAGCGCTGTGAGACCTCCCTGCATCTTTGGACCGTGCCTTATCCTGTCCCCGAGCCAAGGTGCACCTTGTGCCATCGACCTACCTGTCCATTCCTGCCATCAACCCCTGTGTGAGTCTACCTTGTCCGTTTGTCCGTGGTCTGTCTGGGAAATAAATAAGCCTGTATTTAAGTGCCCATCTCTTCTGTGTCTTTACCTCACTCTGCCTTGTAATCTACCCCTTTTCTCCACCACTGTAATTACACCCTCCTCCGGAGGTCTTGAGAACTGTACCCCCTTGCGTCGTTTCATCTTTCCCAGTCGTCGTGTCCTTTCTATCATTGATTTAGCATAGCGCGATTTGGCCAACGTTAGAAACGGGTGTAGTTTGTTAATGGTTCGAACTACGGGTTACTAAACCCGCTCGGTAACCTAAAACCGTAGCTCGAACGGCCGTCTCTTCCCTGTCTCACGATCGAGCGTTGCACTCAGGTCCCAGGAAGGCCATTCCGACTTTCTGGCCCGAATACCCTGGCGGCGCTGCGGGCGGGAGGGAGCGTTGGGACGACCAGGAACGGAGAGTGGTTAGTAGAAGGAACGGCGGGTTAATCTCCGCAGGGCAACGAGGGAAGCCCTCTCCGGTTCCGTAACAATATACAGACTTGGCATTTAATATGGAATATTATTTTTGTGGGGGTGAACTTACTTTTCAAGATGACTTAGAACCAAAAGTTCATTGGAATTATGTTGAAATTATTCGAGATTTTGTTAATGTGACCTTTAAAAGAAACAAAAACCACATTTGACATTTCGAAGCAAATAAATTGATCCTTGAAGGTGATGGAAACTGATATCGAACTCAATTCACGGACAGTACTGTGTTAAACTTCTGTGCGTTTTCCAGAAGTATCTCTTTATTTTGCACATTAGCCAAAAATTTTTTTTAACAAAAACAAAAGTTAAATTACGACTGGGATTACGGACAGTAAAATTACAGTTCAGTACTTCGTGTAACCCCCACGAGCATTCAGGAGAGCACGTACACGTTGAGGCATGCTGTTCACGAGATTTGCCAAGGTTTGGACAGGAATCGCTTGCCATGCAGTTACAATAGCCTGCTGCAATTCACGCACAGAGGCAGGCTGCTGGTCCAAGTTGTCGATTTGACGCGTTAATTCTGCCCACAAGTTCTCTATCGGATTCATATCCGGGGACATGGCAGGCCACTCCATATGCTCTACACCACGGTCAGCAAGAAAGTGTTGGATCATGCGAGCACGATGAGGCGGTGCATTGTCATCTTGGAAGACAAAGTTTCCTCGAAAGGCTGCACGAGCAAATGGAAGCAATGTTTCTTCCAGAATGACCCTGTACTTGAACTGGTTCAGGTTTCCATTCAGAACAACCAGGTCAGTTTTGCCCCATGCATGAAAAGCAGCCCAAACGGTCACCCCATCACCTCCAGCTTGGACTTTTGGCACTATACAATCTTCGTTGTCGGCTTCATGCACTTGTCTGCGCACTCGGACGCGGCCATATTGACGATAGACCAGAAATCTAGACTTGTCACTGAAGATCACGTGATTCCAGTGTCCTGGCTGCCATTGACGGTGCTTTCTGGCCCACTGCAATCGGCGCTGGCAGTGTTGTCTGGTCAGACATGGCTTTCTCAGGGAACGCCTGGCACGATAGCCTGCTTGAACCAGTCGTTGGTTGACTAGCCTTCTGGATACAGGCACATTTGTCAGTTGCTGCCACTCAGCCCTAAGCCGATTAGCTGACTTGGTACGGCCATTGCGGACTAACCGGTGCAGCTGGCGATCATCCCTCCTAGTGGTTCTGCGGGGACGTCCTGACCTCGGTATTGGAGTCGGGACACCCCTCTGAGCATTTCGTTTCAGGATCTTTGACACCTGACCTTGAGTGTTGCCATACTGCTGAGCAATAGCACGCTGTTTCATGCCGGAATTTCGTAAATCCACCACTAAATGACTAACAGCATTGTCGAGTTGACGGACCATCTCCAGGGGAAGCGGCAATAACTTTTGTAGACGTGCAGCAGTTGTTTTCTACTAATGCAGAATGCAAAAACCCGTATATACCCGATTGTGAAGCCAATCGTCAAATGTACCTGTCCGTACATTTTGTCACGCCACCTGGATATAATCCTGCTATTGCCTTCTTGCTGCGACAGACAATCAGTGACATGGTACTTTTAACAAAGAAATCACCGAAGCGTAAAAGAAACTCACCAGATTGATATACCGAGTTCAGAAAGTATGCTTCTGTGTCTGCGAGTCTGCGAACATGCGCGGGTGTCACCCGCAGACGTCCGCATGGGTGTTTGCCAACATACTTGCACGTAACGTTAACGCGTGTACTTGGGGGCAGTGTCGCATTTACTAAAACCAGTACACCCGCTCACTACGAGAGCGGAAAAAAGGGTCATTCCTCTTTGGGGTATATAGATTACATTCGATCTATGGTCGGATCTCAAGAACATTGGGTGTGTGTTCATTTACCAAGTTTCTTGTGGAGAGATCGCCAAGTTGTTTAAGCATTTGATCAAGCACTCGATTCAAAACCGTTAAGGAACGGCTGGCTTGGCAAGCGCTACCTAGCTTCTTGGTAAAGGAGCACAACCCGAGTTTCTCCCTTTCAGTTTTGTATCAAACAGCAGGAGCAAGTTTCAAACGTTCGCTATGAAAAATGTCACGGTAGTGGCAGAAGGGCCTTGTTATTATCCCAACATTTGGGGGTTATATAGAGTACAGTAGATATTCGCTCAGTTCTGTAAGTAAACCTTACTTCACGGATGTCGGGATTCCTTCAAATGTCTTCATTTGTGATGGGCCACGTGAAAAGGGGAAAAGGGGGCTTATGGGTGTTCCTTGGGTAAACTGACTTTTCATCGTTTTCTGACCACCTGTAAGCCCCCTTTTTACGTGGCGCGCCACATTTAGTGTCATAAAAAGCATTAGCGACTGTTTAAAAAGCTAATCATACGTGTTTGTGGTTTATAATATTTTTACTTGCTGGAGAAGCCGTTGCTCCCACGGAAACACCATTATAACTATAAGCTATTTATACACGTTATAACTGCAGAAAAAACGCCTTGGGGAAGTGGGACATTATTAGGCCTACTATTAATGTTGTTTTGTCGATTATCAATATGTCAATTATCAACAATAATCAACAATAATCAAATCAACAAATAATCAAATAATCAAATAATAATCAACAAATAATCAACAAAACAATAATCAGTCAAAAATCAACATCAATATGTCAATATATCAATTATCAATATGTCAATTGTCGATATCAATATATGTGTCGATTATCAATATCAATATGATAACAATATGTGATTATCATTAATTTTGTTATTAAAAGCGTCTTTGGAAAAAAGCCACGATAAATCTTCTTCTTTGGACAAACGCCACGATAAAGCTAATTTAACCTTGATATACACCTCAACACGCAACTCCATTGACGGTAATGGGGGAGAAAACCCACTTGGGGAGGGGGGGAAATGAATGCGCTACAACCTTCATTGTGTAACCCTTGGTCATCCTGTCAAGTTTGGTTGAGATTGGATAAGTAACGACGGAATGTATTGGCGACAAAAATTCATCAGACAGACGGACAGACAGACACTAAATGGTGTATTTTAGTATGATGATGATTAAATTATGTACAGAAAATGAAGAAGAACCCAGAAACGGAAAACCATTTTCACCTCCGGTAAAAGTGTAAACATTCCGTTTGAATATTTTGGTTCTTTGTTTTAGTTCCATTTTGGGTCTGGGCCCAACCCCGATGCTTCTGGATATACTTCCCGGCTCAACCAATCAGAATTTGTTTGACGCACATGATCACAGCTATGCATGACTCGTTGTTGAGATTTTGGAGGTGTGCGCGTCGACCCCTATGCGAGCCTCTGCGGGCTACGGTTACCCATAAACCCCTTCTCTGCATAGCTACGCAGAGACATTTACGTGCATCTTCGCAGAAGCATAACTCCGGCTTTAAGTCCACATCCCCGAGCAAGATCCCTGACCTGTTTGTCACGTTGCAATATTCGTTGGGACCGTGTAACTAACCGTGTGATGTGCCGATAGGCATTCGCGACTCCTCTAATTTGACCGAGCAACGGTAGATCACGAGCTCTCTGAGCTGGATTGAGCCAGGTTGCCCAAGAATACTGAAATCACCAAATGAGATCACCACGAGAAGCATCAAACGCCGACATACATGACATATTACACTGTATATTATATACACCGTGACATGTTATCATGTATATTATATACACACATTATAGTGCCATGTTGTACTGTATATTATAGACACATATTATACATGACATGTCATACTGTATATTATATACATACATTATACATGACATTGTGGTGCTATGCACAACACAACTCGTTTGCCAAAAAGGCAGGCCACCACGCGTTGAACAAAACCAAACACTTTATTCAAGGCTCGCACGTAAGCACTGGGCGGGCTCGACTTTCGAGCCCGCGTATATATCCCGAGGCCATGCCTTGCCCTCGGGCGTGGCCAGTCGGCCGAAAGTCGGGGCATGTATTTCAGTTCAACCCTGAGCCTCATGACTCCTTTGCTCCGGGCGTGGCCCGAGCCTTGCTTCCACGCCCAGTCGCTCGCGTCACCCACTGGTTCGCGGAATTATGACCCACTGGCATTGTGTCCGCCACACGCGTCCCCCCAGAATTCCCGCGCACCTGAAGGGTGAGCTTGCGGGGAGGCCGGATGACCCGGCCGAAACGCCCTCTGGCGATGCGTGCAGGGCTGGGGGGTGGCAGGACGGCGGGGGTGGGGGGTGCCGGGGGTCCACCCGCCGGGGGACGGCCTCGACGCGGAGGCAGAGCTGCTTGCGGGGGGTGGTCCAGGTCGAGGTGGGCCGGCTTGAGGCGGTCCACCGAGATGCGATCTGGAGTACCGCCGATGTCCACGGTGAAGTGCTTGTCCCCGTGCTCCAGCACGCGGAAGGGCCCGTCGTACGGGGGCCGCAGCGGTGCCCGGTGGGCGTCGTGCCGGACAAAAATGTACTCCGCCGTGCGAAGCTCCGGGGCGATGTGTGAGGGCAGGCAACCGTGGTGTGCCGTTGGCACCATGGCGAACCTCCTGGCGGTCTCCTGAAGGGTGGAGCGCTGTTGCGTCGTGGACCAAGGTGCCGTGGAGTCGGTGATGAATTCGCCCAGTACCCGCAGCGGTTGTCCGAAAACCAGCTCCGCCGAGGACGTGCGCAGGTCGTCCTTGGGTGCCGTCCTGAGGCCCAGCAGGACCCAGGGGAGCCTGTCGGCCCAGCTGCCGTCGCGGAGGCTGGCCCGGAGCGCGGCCTTCATCAAGTGATGGAAGCGCTCGCACAGGCCATTGGCCTGGGGGTGGTAGGCCGTGGTGCGGTGCAGCTTGACACCGAGCCTTTGCGCCACTGCTCCCCAGAGCTCCGAGGTGAACTGGGGGCCGCGGTCGGACGAGATGTCCGAGGGGGCGCCGAACCGGGCAACCCAAGTGGCGATGAAAGCTTGCGCGACGTCAGCCACAGCCGTCGCCGCCAATGGCACGGCCTCCGGCCACCGGGTGGTGCGGTCCACCATGGTGAGGAGGTGGGTGAAACCCCGCGAGGGGGGCAGAGGTCCCACCAAGTCGACGTGTACGTGGTCGAACCGCCGTTCGGGCACCGTAAACGGGGCCAACGGGGCCTGGTTGTGGCGGTGGACCTTTGCGCGCTGGCACGCGAGGCACGTTCTGGCCCAGTCGCGGACGTTCTTCCGGAGGCAATGCCAGACGAACTTTGCCGCGACACACTTCTGGGAGGCCTTCGTGCCCGGGTGGGACAGGCCGTGGATGGCGTCAAAAACCGGGCGCTGCCAGCCAGCGGGCACGATGGGGAGAGGCCGGCCGAGGGAGACGTCGCACAAGAGGGCAGTGCCCGCGACGTCGAACGGTACCTCAGTGACGCGGAGGCCCGTGACGGCGGTCCGAAAGGCCTGGACATCGGGGTCAGCGGTCTGGTCCGCCGCCATCCGGGCATAGTCGATCCTGAGGTGGACCGCGTGTGCGACGGACCGGGAAAGGCAATCCGCCACTGGGTTGTCCTTACCCGCGACATGTCGGATGTCTGTTGTGTATTCGGACACGGCAGAGAGGTGACGCTGCTGCCGGGCCGACCACGGCTCGGCGACCTTGGCCATCGCGAAAACAAGGGGCTTGTGATCGACGAAGGCCGTGAACGGGCGGCCCTCGAGAAGATGGCGGAAGTGTTGGACCGCCAGGTGGAGCCCGAGAAGCTCGCGGTGGAAGGTGCTGTACCGGCGTTCGTGCGGGCGGAGCTGCCGGCTAAAAAACGCCAGCGGCTGCCAAGCACCATTCACCCACTGCTCGTGCACTGCGCCCACCGCGTAGTCCGATGCGTCGGTGGTGAGTGCGATTGGTGCATCGGGCGCCGGGTGCGCCAGCATGGTGGCGTTGGCCAAGGCCAGCTTCGCGCCCCGCAAACGCCGCGTCCATCTGCTCCGTCCAGGCGATATCACCTTTGCCCGGCTTCCCCCGGAGGGCCTCGTGCAGGGGGCGCAGGAGCTGGGCGACGCGGGGCACGAAGCGGTGATAAAAATTCACCATGCCAAGGAATTCCTGGAGCCCCTTGATCGTGCGGGGGTGCGGGAAACTCCTGACCGCCTCCACCTTGGCCGGTAAAGGAATCGCCCCATGCCTGGTGATGCGGTGCCCCAGGAAGTCGATAGCGGTGACGCCGAACCGGCACTTTGCGGGGTTGATAATTATCAGGCCATGCTGGCCCAGGCATTCGAAGAGTGTGCAGAGATGGAGCAGGTGTTCCTCCCGGGACGCGCTCGCGACAAGGATGTTGTCCAGGTAGATGTAGACGAAGGACAAGTCGCGCAAGACGCTGTCCATGAGCCGCTGGAACGCCTGGGCCGCATTTTTCAACCCAAAAGGCATCTGCAAGAACTCGAAGAGGCCGAAAGGTGTTATAACGGCCATCTTCGGTACGTCTTCCGGTTTGACGGGGACCTGGTGGTAGCCCCGGATGAGGTCCACCTTGGAAAAAATGGTCGTTTTCGCCAACCGGACGGAAAAGTCTTGAATGTGCGGGACCGGGTAGCGGTCGGGGGTGGTGGCGTCGTTGAGCCGGCGGTAGTCACCGCACGGCCGCCATCCGCCGCCGGGCTTGGGCACAATGTGCAGCGGTGAGGCCCATGCGCTGTTGGAACACCGGACGATGCCCAGCCGCTCCAGCATGGCGAATTCCGCCTTCGCAACGGCGAGCTTCGTTGGGTCGAGGTGGCGCGCTCGGGCGTAGACTGGTGGTCCGACGGTGGGAATATGGTGTTCCACCCCGTGTTTGACGGCCACCGCTGAAAAGGTGGGCCGCGTGAGCGCCGGGAATCTGGCGAGGAGGCAGGTAAACTTGTCCGCTGCCGGAAGCGTACAGACCAACCTCGCCGGGACAGAACCGCTCAGCAAGCCGCTTGGTAAGCCGCTCGGTGAGCCGCTCAGCGAGCAAGCGAGTGAGCTGAAGGTTTCGGCCTGGACGAGGCGTCTGCGCTTAACGTCCACCAACAGCCCATGCGCACAAAGGAAATCCTCACCGAGCAGGGCCATTGGCACACTGGCGGTGACGAAAGACCATTGGAAGCGCTGTTGCCCGAACAGCAGCGAGAGACAACGCTTCCCGAATGTGTGGATGGGAGTTCTGTTGGCGGCGAGCAAGGCGGGGGCCCAGTCCGCGGCTTGCTTGTCGGACGCGGAGGCAGGGAGGACGCTTACCTGCACTCCAGTGTCGCACAGAAATCGACGACCAGACGAGGTGTCCGTGATGAAGAGGAGGCTTCCGGAATGGCCGACGCTCATGGCCGCAAGTGAGCGCCGGCCCGCCCATTTCCCGACCCGTCGAAAAAGCACGGCGGGCGGCACGCCCGGGCCTTGCAGCCGAACCTGGCATGATAATAGCACCAGGTTTGCCCCGGTGGTGGCTGCCGCGTCGGTTGTGACGGCGGTGGTGGGCGGGGCGTAGCAGCAGCCACGAGGGAATCAGGGGGCGCTGAAGCCTCCGCACCGGGATCCACTACGGCAGCACTATACGTCGGCCGTGTGTCACAGGCCGCGAAAAATTTGTACGCCTCTCTGGCCAGGGCGTGGGGTTCCGTTATGGCCGAACCGGCCAGCGCGAGCCGCACCTGCGCAGGTAGCTGGCGGAGTAAAAACGCTCGGAAAAGGAAATCCGGGCGTTTGTCTCCAAGAAGGGACAACATATAATCCATCCGAATGGACGGTCGTGTGTCGCCGAGGGCGGGAAGGTCAAGAAGGCGGTCGGCGCTGTCGGCCTCTGTGAGCCCGAACGTGGTGAGGAGAAGTCGTTTGCGCGCCGCGTACTTGTGGGTACCCAGCGGGTGCCGAAGGAAGGACACGACGCGGGCGGCAGTGCCGGGCCCGAGGGAGGCGACCACGTGAAAGTACATGGTATCGTCGCTGTGATGCCCCAGAGCTGGAATTGGGCCTCGGCCTGCACGAACCAAATGTCGGCCTGTGCTTCCCAGAACTCCGGGAGTTTGACGGCGACAGCGTTGGTAGCCATGGCGCGTTCAGGGGTCAGCTATGGCTGAACCAGTCGGGGTCACCAGTGTGGTGCTATGCATACACAACTCGTTTGCCAAAAAGGTAGGCCACCACGCGTTGAACAAAACCAAACACTTTATTCAAGGCTCGCACGTAAGCACTGGGCGGGCTCGACTTTCGAGCCCACGTATATATCCCGAGGCCACTCCTTGCCCTCGGGCGTGGCCGGTCGGCCGAAAGGCGGGGCATGTATTTTAGTTCAACCCTGAGCCTCATGACTCCTTTGCTCAGGGCGTGGCCCGAGCCTTGCTTCCACGCCCGGTCGCTCGCATCACCCACTGGTGCGCGGAATTATGACCCGCTGGCATTGTGTCCGCCACAACATATTGTACCGTATATTATATACATATTTTATACATGACATATTGTACTGCATATTATATACTCATATCACGCATGACATTTTACACTGTATATTATATGCACAAATATTATACATGACATATTGTACTGTATATTATATACACACACATTATACATGACATATTATACTATATATTACATACACATATTATACATGACATGTTATACGGTATATTATATACACATATTATATTGACATATATACTGTATATTATATATACATATTATATGTGAGATATTGTACTGTATATTAAATACACATATTATACATGACATATTGTACTGTATATTATATAAACACATTATACATGACATATTATATTGTACATTATACACACAAATTACACGTGACATGTTACACATGCACCAACACAAACACACACACACACACACACACACACACGCGCGCATACCCTTATTGGCCCTCCATGTTGCTGAAACCAAAGCGCGGCCTACAACACCTCCCCCTAGTAGTCCAAACTTGGTTCAATGATAATTCACATCAACCTTGTTTTGTGACATATACAATGTTTTTTTGTGGTTTCTAGTGAATTTGTAGGTGCTGATTCCAAATCCAGTGAGTGCCAGATGAGAAACCTTGAGCATTTTTCTAGAAACACAAACATTCAAAATGGCCGCCATGACACAATAATTTAG
The DNA here is from genome assembly GCF_964187855.1 of Myxine glutinosa. Classification (NCBI taxonomy): domain Eukaryota; kingdom Metazoa; phylum Chordata; class Myxini; order Myxiniformes; family Myxinidae; genus Myxine; species Myxine glutinosa. Next base: position 37,855,146 of record NC_136266.1, on the reverse strand, counting down.
TTTATTATTTAATCCTTTTTGACACTATAACACGGTATATTGTTGTTGAGGCTGTGGAAGCATTTTGTATTTGAATAATATTTGTCCTTGATACAATTAGATGAGAAACTAAGCAAAAATGGAAAATTCAAGATGGCCGCCATAGCTCAAAATGGCCACTAACAGGGGTCGCACTTAACTTAATTTTGTAGACTTAGAAGATGCAGTAGTTTTAGATGCCGCTTAATTTGTATGCTCATTTGCAGATAATGGAGGCACAGTGTATCATATGTGAAAGCAGTAAACCACAGCTCATGGTGTCATCCAGGGTGGTGAGTTTTCGTGATGCCAGTTATCAACGTGGTGATGGCTTTAGTGAGCGTCTTGATGAAGATGCAGAATCCTTCACATGCCACAAGAACTGTATCAGTACCTACTGCTCAAAAGAACATATTAAGCGACACCTGAGAAAACGGAAGAGTGAAGAAACATCAGCTGGACCAAGCACAAGTCCAAAGCGCTTGCGGAGGACAGTTGAGTTTAGCTTCTTCAAACACTGTCTTTTCTGTGGGGAGGAATGAAATGTAGAACGATCTGAAAAGAGCCCAGGTCGATGGAGGAAGTCATATCTGTGTAGAACTGCAGATAGGAAAGGAAAAATCTCGTGGAAAATGCAAATTCTTGAACATGCTACAAAACGAGGTGTTAAGTGGGGTAACGATGTCGCATTCAGAACCAATTGTGCATTGAGTGATCTACATGCAGCTGAAGCACGCTACCACAAGGACTGTATGTCCAAGTTTTTCACTAACCAACCTGTTACATCAGCAGATGGTTTGATTTACACAGCTCTAGATGAACTTATGAACCAAATGCACTCTGATCGCACACGTATTTGGAATAGCGATGAACTGCATGAATTGTACCAGGAGCTTGGAGGAACGCAACTGTCACGGCGTTCGCTCATAAATTACCTAGGTGAGACTCTTCATCCAGACATACTTGTTCTCTCATCACCCGGTGTTGCATCAATCCATCACTGTATTTGCATGTATGTATATTTGAGAGAAAAAACATGTTTAATATCTTTGGGCAGATGATCATAACATATGCGCTAATGCGGTTTTGGTGGACATTTTGTATTTTTGCATTTCTACAAAAATGCTCAAGGTTTCTCAACTGGTACCCACCAGATTCAGAATCAGCAGGTACAAATGGTCCATAAATTGTTAAGAAACATTATATATGTAACAAAACAAGGTCCCATGGTCTCTAGCTTGGACTATTATAGTGATCCTCATGATACACCATGCCAGGTGCCCTGAGTCACCACCTCGGACCCCCGTAGGCCTCAACCCCCTCCGGGTTCCGGCGACCCTGCTGACCCGAGACACTCGCTCGGGTGGTGCCCCAATGGACCAGGGACGCCATACTCCACCAGACCCCCCGTGTGGCCCGGGTTGTACCACAACACTCATGGTCGGACACCACGTCCAAATCTCGCCAGTGCAGCCCCCCAGCAGCCTGGCATAATCCAATTTCGAAAGGGGCAAATTTTTCCCGAGGCCGACCCCAATGACCTCTCCTGGTCCGAATTTCGCACCCAGGGACTAACTCCCTCCAATGCTGTTCCAAATTGAACTCTCATTTAAATTTTAGTTTAATTTTTATTTAATTTTTTTTAGCATCCTGTGCCCAACAGCTGAATGTTGGCAATGCACTGTTGCAATGCAATGTTGGCTGAATGCGCACTTCTCCTGTGCCCTTTAAAAAGCTGAATGCCTCAACTCTGTAGTTGCCTCAAAATCTTGTCCCAAATCCATCTCTCTCTGTACCCACCTTACCCAGTCGAACCCAGCTGCTCCTGGACTCTGTGTCCTTCTCTCCTGACAAGGTGGAGAAGTTTCTGTCAAACCTCGACTCTGATTCTGCAACTGGACCAGACGGCATCAGCCCACGGGTCCTAAAATCCTGCTCTGCCGCTCTATCTCACCCTCTCTCTGTACTCTTCACCCTCTCTTTTGCTCAAGGTCATCTACCATCTGCTTGGAAATCAGCAAACATTACCTCTTTACACAAAAAGGTGCAAAAACAGATCCTCGCAACTACAGACCAACCAGCCTGCTCCCAATCATCAGTAAGGTCATGGAATTCATCATCGCTTCTGATATTAAATCCATCCTTCTTCTTCAATGGCTTGATTTCTGATCATCAATTTGGATTCAGACCAGGTCACTCTACTCTGGACATGCTGCTTCTGATGTCTCAACAATTGATGGAGGCCCTCAACGCCAAACAGGAAATCAGAGCCGTCTCCCTTGACATATCTCCTGCCTTCGATAGGGTCTGGCACCCCGCTCTGCTCACCAAACTCTCCTCCTATGGTATCCATGGAAATCTCCACGCATGGCTTGCGGACTTCCTTTCCAGTCGCAGTCAACGTGTGGCTGTGAATGGAATTCTCTCATATCCCCTTCCTGTTCAGGCTGGAGTTCCTCAAGGCAGTGTTCTGGGCCCTGTGCTTTTTTTGGTATTCATCAATGATCTTTCCTACTCTCTGAAAAATTCCCTCCATCTCTTTGCTGATGACTCCACTCTCTGCCGCTCCATATCTCAACCCTCAGATCGGCAGGCAGCAGCCTCTTCACTCTCTGCAGACCTGAACAAAATCACAAACTGGTCAAACAAGTGGAACATGTCTTTCAATCCTGACAAATCTCACACTCTCACGATGTCTCTCCGAAAAGACCATCTGGAAAATCCTCCCATCTACTTTCTCAACAATCCTCTTAAAGAGGTTCTGTCACTCAAGCTATTGGGTCTCACTATCAGCCATGATCTTTCCTGGGGAAACCACACTTCCAAGCTGGCCTCCAAAGCCAGTCGCCGACTGGGCATCCTCCGTAGTGCGAAGTCCTTCCTTGGCACACTTGAGCTCCTCACCACATACAAGGCTTTCATCGGCAGCTTGATGGAATACTGCTCTCCCCTCTGGGCTAGTGCTCCTGCCTCACACCTAGCTAAGCTTCACGTTGTAGAAACCAAAGCTTTCAGGATCATTGGTATCTTCCGCGATGAAGCTGATTCTGAGGGCCTTTCGCTCTCTCACCGCAGGCAGGTTGGTGGTCTTTCTGTCTTCTACCGACTACTCTCTGGCCTAGCTCCCCCAGCTCTGTCTGTGCTGTGTTCCCCAAATATTCCTGCAGGCCACACAAGAACTGCCAGCAACCCTCTTCTGGTGAAACTGCCAAAATCAAGACTCTCTGCTCACCTTCACTCCTCTTTTCTCCCACCTCTGGAACAAACTCCCTCACTCTCTTCAATCCCACTCCACCCTCCAGGTCTTTAAAACAGCTGTTCACCACCATCTGTTATCTTCCCCCACCCAAAACCTTGATATTTTCTACCCCCGTTAATACACCCCAAATCCACATCTTTCAATCTCTCTGCCCATCTGACTGCCCATCTGACTTCATACCTGAAATTCCTTGTAGTGTCAATTTTTTTTATACCGTGTACCCCTTCCCTTCCACTCCCTCCCCCCCCCCCCCCAGCCCTCTCTCTTCGAACAGATCTCCCGATGTCCATGTTCTCTACTGTTGTTGTGCTTGTGTGCTCCCCTCTTTCTGCCCATCTTCTCCCCCTCCTTTTATTACCTTCGCAAAAGCGGAAGGTTATGTTTTGATCGCTGTGTATTTATTTGTATGTCTGTGTGTGTGTGTGTATGTTATTCGCATAACTCAAAAAGTATTCAACCGAATTGCATGAAATTTGGTGGGATGATTGGTTATTATACGGGACACATTTGATTAGATTTTGGGAGCAATCGGGTCAAAGGTCAAGGTCAAGGTCACGAAAAGGTCAAAATCGTATTTTTGTTGTTCTGTTCCCTACACTCCCATGCCAAGTACAGAACAGTAGCTGCGGCGAAGGTATGCGCTCTACCGAGTGCCCGTTCTAGTTGTTTAATGTGTCCGTATATGTTTTTTGTGTTATCTTACGATAATTCACCAAATGTCCATCCGTCTGTCTGTCTGTCTGTCCGTTCGAAGGTACCGCAAAATCGGCTGAACCGATCGCAACGATATTTTGGGTGGGTAATCCTGGGATCTCCAGGAGTAAAATGGCCTTTGGTCTCCAGCATTCTCAGGTTTGGACTCCCGCATAACATTTGCGTTCGCATAACGTTCATTGTGACGATGTTTTCATTGTGACCATGTTATTTTCCCGGGTGCCGCACAAACGGCTGCACCGATCGGACTCAGTGACCTCGGACAAAGACCTTTTATAAGGACACGGGTTGAATCCCTGCTTGAGAGAATTCCCACCCCCTCCCCGCCATCACGGCCATCTCTCCAACTCACAATCCCACGAGATATGCAGAAAGGACGACCCAAAACGAATATAAACATCATTAAACATCATTTGTATATAAACATCATTAAAAGTATCCATCTCTGTCTCCATCGATCTTGCCAAGGCCGTAACACCTATCGACTCAAAATCCTTTTAACTGTTGATTTGGTAGTTTTTACAATGAAGGAAACACGTATCGGGAGTACATACGACATTGGGAGTACTAACTGCACGCATCTTCAGTATCAAGCTAAATCCCTCATGGCGGATCTGAAGAGCGGAATGCTTGGAGAAGTTTCCGATGGCGTCCGATTCCGATGAACAAATGGAAGATGGTGACATATCTGGTACATATCAACCTACGGGCGAGACAAGTCAACCCAAACTCTTTAGCCAAGCGGAGTTGAACGATTTGACACGAGATTTGTGTTTGTCCAAAGAATCTGCTCAGTTGCTAGGGTCACGACTTCGTGAAAATCGTTTGTTAGCTCCTGAAACGACATTCTCCTGGTACCGCAGCCGTGAAGAAGAGTTTCGAGAATATTTTAGTTAGGACGATGAAGTTTCTCTGGTTTACTGTAGCAACATCACCGGCCCTATTGCAGCTATGGGTTTAGCGTATGATCCTACAGAATGGCGGCTCTTCATCGACTCCTCAAGTAGAAGCTTGAAAGCAGTACTACTCTTCAATGACAACAAGATCGCGTCTGTTCCGGTGGGTCACTCGGTACAGATGACTGAGAACTATAGTAACATGGAGCATTTGCTAACTGCTTTGAAGTACAAAGATCATAATTGGATGATTTGCGGAGACCTAAAGGTATGTTGGTGTCAACCTAGTAACATATATTTTTCAACTTTATTTATTGAAATATTCTTAACATGGATTAAAATATATATTTTTAATAAACTGGAATAACAAATTTTAAAACAAATATGTGTGTTCTTTCTTTATATTTATAGGTTGTGTCCATGGTGCTGGGTCTACAAGGTGGCTACACCAAATACCCCTGCTTTCTCTGTCTGTGGGACAGCCGAGCAGACAAGCAGCACTATGTACAACGCAACTGGCCAGAGAGATCTGGCCTGGAACCAGGTTCCCACAACGTTGTGTCACACGCTCTTGTGAATCCTCAGAAGATTCTACTTCCGCCACTGCACATCAAGCTCGGACTTATGAAGAATTTGGTCAAAGCACTGAACAAAGAAGGTCGAGCTTTCGCTTTCCTGAACAAGAAATTTCCTCGCGTAAGTGAGGCCAAACTGAAAGCAGGCATTTTTGATGGCCCTCAGATCAGGGAGCTTATGAAAGATCCTAAATTCGACGAAAGTATGGAGAGCAATGAGAGGAATGCCTGGCTCTCATTCAAATCCATTGTGACGAACTTTCTGGGCAATCACCGAAGTCCAGAGTATGAATGTGTTGTGGAAGGGCTCCTGCAGAGCTTCCAGGCTCTTGGTGCACGCATGTCCATAAAGATGCATTTTCTCAGCTCGCATTTAGACTACTTTCCGGAAAACTGTGGTGATGTCAGCGAGGAGCAAGGAGAACGGTTTCACCAGGATATTCGAGTGATGGAAGAGAGGTACCAGGGCCGATGGGATGTCAACATGCTTGCAGACTACTGTTGGACGTGTTGGTGCCTCAAGAGAGATGTTACAGATGCGACACACAGACGAAAATCTTTGCGAAAGCCGTTTATTCCGCATTAATTGTTCTCCTTCGTCTTTTTAATGTTGAATTTCACATTAACGGTACTTGTGCGTCATTTTATATATAGTTTGTACATTTTCTGTCAATGTAAGTCTGATTTTTAATTTAAAAAATGCTAATTAAAAAAACAAAAATTTTGATTATTTTTTTCCTTAAAATTGAGATAGCATAAAAACTTGCCCTGATTGAGCGAAATGAGATACATTTCTAAATTCAGCATGCAAAAAGCATATGTGGACCGTTGAGAAAACCTCGACCTCTGAAATGACGCAGACCAGTGATTAATTTACACTGGCAAGAATTTCTGTTTACACTTCCCATCAATGTTTTACCTCGTTGGTGTTCCACCTACGACGTGAGTGATTGTTGTACAGGTGGCTCCTTCATCTGCCTGCATACTTCACTTGGTCTGATCACATGGTGACGCCGGTCCATGCCGTGTCATTGTCCCATCCTCGGGGAACGTCCGGGAACCAAAATAATGTTCGGGGGAAAAAAGAGATGACGTTCCAACTCACCCCAGCTCGCTGAATAAAAGATAGGAGAGATGATATTTTAAAATGATACAACGACGGTACAATTCCCTGGATGTCGCTTGGGTTCGAATCCAGGCCCAGCTCTAAACTGCCATCCCGGTGTTTACACAGGAAGCGCGATTCATCAATGTGTGTGTGCCGTCCCTCGGATGGACGTTAAACTGGGCGTCCCGTCTGCCAGCATTCGTTGGTGGACGTTAAAGATTCCACTGTGTCCAAATTCCTACCCGAACAACTCAGTCGAATGTCAGGCCTAGCTAGCTGTTTCGTGAAAGACTTGGGAACGTGGGAATTATTGTTTGAAGAAGAAGAGGAAGAAAGAGAGGAGGAGGAGGAGGAGGAGGAGGAGGAGGAGGAGGAGGAGGAAGAAGAAGAAGAAGAATTGAGGTTTGGAACAAAGCAACGAAAAATATATATATATATATATATATATAATCGCGCTATAAGTACGCAAGACGGGAAATTATTGGAGGCATAACGTCACATTAAAAAAAATGTTTTTGATGCTATTGAAAAATGTTCGCCCTAAAGTGGGAAGGATAACGGAAGCGTATCGCCATTGCGGAAGTGATCGAGTGACGTCGTCGCACGCTGGGTTGTCCTAACAACGGCGTGACGCCTGGACACGTGGGCGATGGGTTACCACGTGTGCGAACGACGCATGCTGGAATTTCAATTTTTCATTCATTCGTCCGTAGTTCCACATATAGTAGATTTCTAATTCCCGAGTTACTAAAATGTTTTTGGCCACTCGGTTTACGACGCCAGAGGAAAATACAACAACACATTAATGGAGGGCGTTGTGTTCAAAGAATGATCTGCATATGGTAGTTTAGTATTGGGATCATTAGTTATACTGAGGGATTATCATTTACCACTCATTGAGACTGAGTGCTGCACTCACTACAACTGTCATTATAGAGTGAGGGTGTGCGTAATCCGGGCTCAATCTCCGAATAAGTACAAAACCCAATACGTATCCTGGTATACATATGTTTTTCTCTCTTTCCTGTTTAAGCCCTTTTTTGGAATGGTGGATTCGTACGTAAAATGACGTCATACTTTGAAGTGCGTATAGTTACACGGGCAGACAGAGGCGACAGGGTTTTGTGAGTTTTACTCTTTGCGACCCTGTTAGCTCAAACTTGAACGAAACTTTAGCAGTTTGTGAAATGAGTACGTAATTAGTAAATTGGTTCATTTGGAAGGAGCCGAGATGCGTTTTCACATGTTAATTGGATAGTGGATCCATGCGTTTGTGCAAGACCAGGATTGCACAAGTGATGCAGGTCTTGGAATGAAGTGAAGATAACTCATTTATTCGATGTTCGACTTGTTCTCGGAACATCTTTCGCTTTGATGGACAGGTGGGAGGGGCCGGGCCGGACTGGGCCTGCCCGGGCGTGTTTTTGGCTCTGGTGGTGGTTGTGCTTTTACAGCTTGGATCACCCGTCCCGCTCAGGTGGGAAAGTGGTGGCGCACGCACGAAATCGAGGTTGTTGGTGTTGTAGGTGGAGTTCGAAGCCGAGGCCAATTACGTGCGCGGGGGTAGTGACGCGGCGGGCCGAGAGAAGAGGCGGAGGAGGAGGAGAAGAGGAGGAGGAAGAGCGACCGACGGCCGATAGGCGACGGACGAAGAGCCAGAGTCGATCGGGTTTGGGAAACCGATGCAGACATTCAGTATTTCATCCCGGGTCCACCTGGGTCGGCTCCGTAGTGGAAAAGCCCCCAGCGAGACCCGTTGGGAATCGGCGACGAGTGGCCGAGCCAAAAGGCTTTGCAAGATGCTGTTTGCGTCTCCCCAAGAGCCCGTAAGCTAATCCCCGTGGGTCCACTGTGAGGCTTCTCGGGAGTGTGGACCTGCGGGGATCCGAGTGAGAGCGATCGGTGTCGAACGAGAGCAGCCTTCCCTCCCCCCCCCCCCCCCTGAAGTTCGGTTTGTCCGATCTTTCTCCGTTCTTTGTCGGTTCCAGCCATGAGCGAAGAGGCGTGTGGGGACAAGCAGCTGAGGCCAGCGGACTGTCCTGCAGGTGTGCAGCTCGATTCCGTGGAACACAGGTTGAAGGCTTCGATCAGGTGAGCTCTCGGGCCTACCTGCCAGTCACAGGCCGCAAGCGTTTCTTAGCGCCACCACACGAGGCCTTGCTGCAGGCTTCGGCCTACAAAACTATGCAAGGCCGTTTCCCTTTTGCAGAAATGTATTTGACAATGTTTTATCTATTTATAAATGTATCATCGTAAATCGGTGCTGATGCTCCAGTTATTTGCAAATATCTATATACATTTATTTGTATTTAAAAGGGAAACTCCGGAGAGTCTGTATTTTTACGATATAATCGAATGATACTTCCAGAGTGAATTTAAGGCAATGCTCAAAACGCTGATTAAACACCAAAAACGGACCATGGAGCTGCCTGTGTCAAGCTCAAGATCATGGTCATGACGTCTTTTTGTGTGTCCGACTGTCCGTCCTGTTCTCATGAGAACCCCTCTTTATATATTATGTATGACAGACCTTTAGACCCCTCCCCCTTCTGCTCTCTCGCCCCGCCCACCCCCACGAGCAAATGTTTTAAACGTGCAATGTGGGGATATCGAATAACATGTATAACACATCATAATCCTTTACTAAATGCTGTATGATTGTGTCGTCAATAAACTTTCCATAACAATTGATCGAAACGCGATTAGATGTTTTACAAAAATTCATTGTATTATATACTGTACAGTATGATATTGAGATCATTTATGAAATGTCATCACTTGATTATTGAGAATGCCATTTTGAGAAAGTAGAGGACAAGGCTGTGGTATCCAATAGGCTCGTTTACACCACGTCGAGCGGTTTCACAACCGAGGTGGTGACTGTGCAGGTGTGATTGACGTTCATACCATACCTGGCCGCTAATGGATGAACATCACCAGTATTTTTACCACGTGTGACGTCATGTAGTTGCATTGATTCTCGTCCTACCTTTTCGGTGAACTGGATTATACTTCCCATCGTTTTATTCGTTTATGGTGGGTTTGTTTTCACGGGAGTAAAACTTTTGTTCCAAACTAAGTATTGTATGTCAAAAAGTGCTTCACAAATCTTTACTCCACTCATAAACTGAAACTGCAATTGGCGTCCATTGTGATCGCTTGTAATAAATAGAATTTGATTTCAAGAGGAGTTTAAAACCCTGAGCGGCAAACGCTCGCTTTACCCGAGCGGCAAACTCTCGCTTTACCCGAGCGGCAAACTCTCGCTTTACCCGAGCGGCAAACTCTCGCCCCACCCGAGCGGAAAACTCTCGCCCCACCTGAGCGGAGAACTCTCACCCTACCCGAGCGGCAAACTCTCGCCCTACCCGAGTGGCAAACTCTCGCCCTACCCGAGCGGCAAACTCTCGCCCTACCCGAGTGGCAAACCCTTGCCCTACCGGAGCGGCAAACCCTCGCCCTACCGGAACGGCAAACCCTCGCCCTACCCGAGCGGAAAACTCTCGCCCTACCCGAGCGGCAAACTCTCGCTTTACCCGAGCGGCAAACTCTCGCCCCACCCGAGCGGAGAACTCTCGCCCTACCTGAGCGGAAAACTCTCGCTTTACCCGAGCGGCAGACCCTCGCTCGACCCGAGCGGCAGACTCTCGTTCGACCCGAGCGGCAGACTCTTGCTCGACCCGAGCGGCAGTCTCTTGCTCGACCCGAGCGGCAGACTCTTGCTCGACCCGAGCGGCAGACTCTTGCTCGACCCGAGCGGCAGACTCTTGCTCGACCCGAGCGGCAGACTCTTGCTCGACCCGAGCGGCAGACTCTTGCTCGACCCGAGCGGCAGACTCTTGCTCGACCCGAGCGGCAGACTCTTGCTCGACCCGAGCGGCAGACTCTTGCTCGACCCGAGCGGCAGACTCTTGCTCGACCCGAGCGGCAGACTCTCGCTCGACCCGAGCGGCAGACTCTCGCTCGACCCGAGCGGCAGACTCTCGCTCGACCCGAGCGGCAGACTCTCGCTCGACCCGAGCGGCAGACTCTCGCTCGACCCGAGCGGCAGACTCTCGCTCGACCCGAGCGGCAGACTCTCGCTCGACCCGAGCGGCAGACTCTCGCTCGACCCGAGCGGCAGACTCTCGCTCGACCCGAGCGGCAGACTCTCGCTCGACCCGAGCGGCAGACTCTCGCTCGACCCGAGCGGCAGACTCTCGCTCGACCCGAGCGGCAGACTCTCGCGCGACCCGAGCGGCAGACTCTCGCGCCACCCAAGCGGAGAACTCTCGCGCCACCCGAGCGGAGAACTCTCACCCTACCCGAGCGGAGAACTCTCACCCTACCCGAGCGGAGAACTCTCACCCTACCCGAGCGGCACACTCTCGCCCTGCCCGAGCGGCAAACTCCCACCCTGCCCAAGCGGCAAACTCTCGCCCTATCCGAGCCGAGCGGCAAACTCTCGCCCTACCGGAGTCATAATACAATATGACTGCCAAACAGCGTGACCTATGCTGTTATAAAAAAAAATTCTCGACCAAGTTATCCAAGTTGCACCTCTATATCTCCGAAACCGCTCCATTGAAACATGGCTCATTGTCAAGCACTCCCCTTGGGGAATAAGATATGTTAATGATGATGTCATCTGTGCCTTCGTTATGACGTCATAATTCGACAAGTGCAACACATCGATCATTGTGAATTTTTTTTTCTCAGCAATTTTTGGTCTGATGGGCACAAATTTTCACTATCGGAGCGCCTCCTCATGTGGAATATTTTAATGATAATCATGACGTCATAGGTCATGTGGTACAGGTGCTATCTTGGAAAAACTTCGCACCTCTATATCTCCAAAACTGCTGCTTGGAAAAAATTGAAACGTGGCTCATTGTAAAGAACTCCGTTTGGGGAATAGGTGTTGTTAACGATGACATCATTGGTGCCATAATTATGACATCATAATTCGACAGGGACAACGCTTAGTCTGATCAGTTTGAAATGTATTGAGCGTGATTTATGCAACAATTATATTAGAGAATATATATTTATGATGTCATCACTCACGTGGTCTGGCGGCCATATTGGATCAAAGAAAAAAAAATGTTCCTAAACAGAAGAGTTGGCTCGCAACAAGTTGACTGCGCAGGGTAAGTATTCTATGAATACCATATAGTTTTTAATGCTGTGACTTTGGTACATAATGGGCGATGAAGGTTGTGATAAGGTTTCATTGAAATCGTGTGTGTAGTTTTGGAGAAGAGAGCAAATACCTATTTTGGGGGGTCAAATTCCCTCACCTCACCCCTTCCTTAGACCACCTTAATGAGCGCAGATTTGATGTGGTCAATACACCATTGTTAGCCACAGGCATCAGATATGGAGCTTGTGGCCAAGTTTCATCGAAATTGTGTGTTTGGTTCAAGCGGTAATGACTGAAGTGTTTACAGTCTCATTCACTCACTCACTCACTCACTCACTCACTTACACTCACTTACACTCACTCACTCACTCACTCACTGAATGACTTACTGACTGACTAACTTACCTATGGACACTGCTCGATTGCATAGGCTCCCCGGACTAAAGTCCAGGTGAGCTACTAATATAGAAGAACTAGAACAGCACTCGGTAGAGCCCATATCTCCGCCAGGCTGAACACTTTACATTTTGTATCCCACTGATAGGCCAGATCTGGATTCAGACCTGAACCAAAATCTAAACGGCTTGTTCTTGTGGCCTAACAAACTCATCCACCTAGTTTTGGCATAAGTTGTCCACAACTTTTTGAGAGATCGTGCTATACGGTATATTGTTTTTGGCCCAATCATTCAATGGTTAAGAATCACTTGTAAAGTTAAAAAATATCGTATCCAGATCTGTATTGGGATCTTCACCAAAATCAAATTGGTTCGTCCTTGCCAGACTCCCAACCTGTCCACCAAATTTCGGCCGAACCCGCCCATAACTTTTTGAGATATCGTGCTATATATCGGTTTTAGCCCTATCACTCAATGGTGAAGAATCACTGACAAAAATTCTCTAATCCGGATCCGGATTCGAATCTTCACCAAAATTGAATCAATTCTTCCTTGTCACACACAACTAACCTATCCACCAAGATTCATCCACAACCTTTTGAGATATCTTGTTATATGTCGTTTTTTGCCCTATCTCTCAATGGTGAAGAATAACTTTGAAAATTCTCGGATTCAGATCTAATCATTTCGTCCTACTCACATACCCAACCTCCACCAAATTTCTGAATCCGTCCACAACTTTTTGAGATATCATGTTCACAGACAGGCAGAAAGACAGCCAGACAAACAGAAAGGGGGTGAAAACATAACCTCCATCCACCTTCAGTGGCGGAGGTAATAAACAACAAAAACAATAGGGTTCCACAGCCTGAAAGACATTTGGTACGCTAAACAGGTTTTACCACAAGGTATCCTGCTAAAGCAGCAAAACCTTGTAAAACGTGGCCCTTCCCTTCTGTAATGCATAAATGCCTACCTTTCCTCCCCTATTGGTCCTTTAAATCAGACACACACACACACACACACACACACACACACACACACAAACACACACACACACACGAAATCTGAAGAGACCCAAATACTACACAAATACCGGCCAATAGCCTGTCTACCAACAACATACAAACCTTTAACAAGAATCATTACAGAAACGATGTACCACCACCTAACACAACAAGGAAGCCTAGATGCAGAACAGAAGGGATGCAAGAGAGGATGTTACGGAACAATAGACCAACTATTACTAAACAAGGCCATACTCGAAAATTACAATACGTGAAGAACCAAATTGTCCACAGCATGGATAGATTATTAAAAAGCTTTTGACAATGTCCCACATTCATGGATGATAAAGTGCATGCAAATGTACAAGATAAATCCCCAAATAATCAAACTGATTGAGAAAGTCATGGATCTCTGGAATCTATATAATAATAACGTAAGGACTCGACTTTGTTATCCCTTTTACGCCGCATCCAGTGACCCGATGCCCACGGCACTAATGGATTTACGATCTACGAACCACGCTCTTTGTTTATCACGTACAGCCATACTCGAAAAATCTGAATTAACCGACGTTGGGGCCCAAAAGCATCCGATTAACTGCCGATACGACGCCATCTTACGACACCATCGTATTGGCGTCTGCTGGGCGAAGGCGAAGCGAGCCGTCCGCTGATTGGACAGTCGAGTGGTGTGAACATGGGTGGTGTGAACCAAATGGTCTTTTTATTCCCTTGAACATTTTAAATTAGGATATATAAGGAAACGTCTTTATCGTCATTTTAATAAAGTTAAATGGAGTGACGTTGCAATACTCAGGGTGCGTTGCATAAATCCTCGTAACTCAGAGAGGTGTAGCAGGTGGCGAGACGTAAGGAAGCTTAAAGATAATGAGCTGAAACAGACGAACAATATGTCAATCCCTTTCTACACCGAATGGCAATAAAAGTATGAGAGCGGGAAGGCATGGCCTGAGCACTTCGAGCAGAGAGGACTGATTGGACTTAACTTAAAGAGAAAAAATTGGAGCTTAACGGAAGAAGAAGATCCCATGAGCGCTCCCCTATGCCATCCATCATGGTACACTCTATCCATACACCACATCCTCCCTTCCGTGGATGTTCCACGGGTTTCGGCTAGTACTATACTAATCCCACAGCACTCTGAAGGAAAGATTGAAATACCAGGAGTGAAGATACAACGCGGGATCTTCCAAGGAGACAGCCTTTCCCCTCTCCTGTTCTGCCTAGCCCTGAATCCACTAAGTAACCTCATTAATGAGCAAGGACACAGATACACCCTAACATCCAAGAAAGGAATGTCCAAAAAAACAAGAAAGGTGACACATCTACTGCACATGTATGGATGATTTAAAACTCTTTGCACCAAACAACAAAAATTTGGCACACCTGAAATTAGTGAAACAGTTCTTCGACGACATCCAAATGGAATTTGGCCAAGACAAATGTGCCAATTGCACATTCATGCAAGGTAGACCAACAAAAACGGACAACATAAAAATCACCCTAAATACAACAATACAGGAGCTGGACAACAAAGCATCTTACAAATACCTTGGAGTAGAAGAAAGCCACCAAATTTGTCATAAAAATACACAAAACAATTACCAACGAATACCTGTGTAGAACAAGGCTGATCCTGAAAAAATATCTCCCCAAGAAACAAAATCAAAGCCATAAACCAACTAGCAGTACCAGTGTTACAGTACAGCTGCGGAATAGTAAACTGGCCACAAGCTGATATCAAAAAACGAGCTATCAAAATGAGGAAACTCATCACTATCCCCAAAATGTGCTACAAAAATCAGTATTTCCCAAGAATGTACCTGCAGAGGAAAGAAGGAGGTGGCGGACTGATGGAACTCAATCAAGTACACAGAGCGATGACTAGGATTAGCAGAGTACGTGAAAAGCTCAACAGACTACCGAATACAATTTGTGTACAAGCATGAACACAACAAACCAGAAAAGTTATCTCTTTATAGGATTTTTACAAATGAATACATCAAACCAGAAAATGTATCTCTCACTCACCTTGCAAAAAACTTCCAGAAACAGGTGTGATTAGAAGATGTCACGCACCAAACCGAAATAGCAACAAATACAGCCCCAATGATTGCAAAAAAGACAAAAGAAAAATGCAAGATGAAATACCAGCAGACCTACAGTGACAACTGGGAGAAAGACAAAAGAGCAGGGATAGATAAAAATAGAGTTGGACAGAATTGGGATAGACAAAGAAGGATCATTGGAATGGCTAAGAAGAGGTCAGCTCAATTGGGATGGAGAATTAATCATTATTAATGCCCAATACCAAGGACACTACACGAATGGCGTTAAGAAGATGGTAGGACTGAGTCAATCGGACAAGTGTAGGTTCTGCAAGGTAGAAACAGAAAGCACAAGTTACCTCCGATCAGGATATAAAAAAACTCATGTTAAAGCAGCTGTATACCCAAAGTCACGGTCACGTCTTTTCGAAGCTGCTCCATACGCTCACGCTCTCGAAGCTAAGTGATCTATCACAATCGTGTTTTTGTCGAGACTGTATCTATCTTTCGGTGTGTGTACCTATAGCGTATCTTTTGGAAAATTTTCGGTGCTAATTTTTCGTACATGTATACACAATCGTCGGTTAATGGTATCGAGTATTCTGCGGCCTAGTACTCGTAGGCTTAGACTACCGTACCGTCTCCGACCTTGTGGTTTTTTCTCTCAGCGATTCGTCGAATGCGCTGAAATTATTTTCGTTCTCTGTTTCGTACCAGTCGTTCACCCCGTACCTCCTTGTTTAATATCTGTACTCACAAAAAAAAAAAACCCCCAAAAAAATATTTCCTTCCCCAGGTCTTATTCGTTTATTTGTTGTTCTTTTTGTTCGTTCGTTCTTCGTTCGCGATCTCGCGGCTAGAAATGTATAATCTCTCCCCTGAACAACTATTTTCTCTCATATATTATAACACCCTTTTCTTCTTTTCCTACAAAAGGATGCTTTCGTCTTGCTCACCAAATCTATTCATTCCAAAAAATATATATAATACCATCTCTTACAGTTCCTCCTTTCTACATTCCCTAAACTATCCAGAACTCCACCCCTCCTCCAGTGTCCTCAAACGTATTTTTGACTCGAAGGTCTCAAACTCATTTTGCAAAAAATGTTCGTTTCCCATGAATCGTACACTTTTCAAAATCCAATCTCACCCCTCCCCTCCAAATCCTCCCCATCACCCATCCCTTTCAAATCTCCCCCCTTGCCCTTGCCCCTTGCCCCTTCTCCCCCCTTGCCAATCTCACCACACCCCACACCTCCACACCCTCCACACCCCACACACTAAACTCCCCCCACACCCCTCCCCTCCGAGACTCTCCCTCGCTCCTCCCCTCCTAGACTCCCCTCTCACCCCTCCTCCTCAAAGCATCCTCCCTGCTTCTTCCCCCTTCCAACTTTCACCTTCATCTCCCCAAACCTTCTGCCTCGCTCTTCCCCCTCCTCAAATAACACCTCACTGTGCCTCACCCAATCTCCATCAAACCTTTTGTCCGCCCCATTCTTCCCTTTCTCCAAGCTATTCTGAAATCTCTGAAATCTCTGACACACCTTCAACAGCTCTCCCTACCTCTTCCTCCTCTTCCACATCTTACCCTACCCCTCCCCCCCCCCGTTCTGGACCCGATGCTCCCCCTTCCTCTTCATTAACGGTATGGACCTCAAACATCCGGGGCCTTCGCTCAAACTTGACTGACCTCTCCATACAGGTTGCTTCTGACAAACCAGATGTGATCTGCTTAACAGAAACTTTCCTCCTTCATGATGTCTCTGATGCCTTGGTATCTCTCCCAGGTTACTCCCTCCTCCGGTATGATAGACCTGAGCCTCGTCCTGGAGGTGGGGTTGCTATCTTTATAAAAAACTCTCTTCCTCACTCGCCCTCCACTGCCCTCTCTCCACCTCACCCCCAGGAATACCTTTGGCTACGGCTTCCCCTTCGCTCCCACCTTTTGTTCATATGTGTGTTGTACCGTCCACCAAACAGCGATGACTCCATCTACATCTCACTGTCTGATAATATGGACCAACTTCTATCTACCCATCCCAACTCTCTCTTCCTCATATGTGGTGATTTCAATTGTCACCATGCCAGTTGGCTGGGTGTGGGTACCTCTCTCACCAGCCATGGCTCTTCAGCAAAGGACTTCTGCGACTCACTGGGACTGACACAATCTGTCAATTTCCCGACCCGGATCTCAGTCAACGGAGCATCTTCTCTTCTGGATTTGGTTATGACAAACTTCCCTGAAAATGTCTGCTGCTCTTCTTCTGCTCCAATCGGCTCATCTGATCATGTGCTTGTCAAAGTGGACATCTCTCTGACCATTCTCAGAGAGCCTCCTCAGCGTCGACGAGTCTGGCATTTCACTCAGGCCAACTGGCACGGTCTTCAAGCAGCCATCAATCATCTGGACTGGTCTCCCATCTCTACCGCCTCTGACATCAACTCATCCTGGGAATTCTTTCAAAGTAAATTGCTCTCTCTCATGCACAGATTTATACCATCTCGTCTTCAGTTGTCATACCCTTCCTCCCGTCCATGGTACACGGAATCTTGTGGTGAGGCTGTTGCCCTGAAACAACTTGCTTTCGTCTCCTGGAAAGCAAATCCAACGGAAGGAAATCTCATTTCCTTTCACAAAGCCCGAAACAAGTGTGTGTCCACCCTCAGGAGAGCCAGGAAACAATATCTCAACATTCTCAAGACCGAACTCTCTTTTCTGTCTCCCTCTTCCAAATCCTGGTGGCGTCTGGTCAAATCTGTTTCTGGTGTTTGTTCCCCCTCCATCCCCTCCCTCACCTCAAACGGCTTAACGGCTGACTCCGCACGTGAAAAAGCTGAATGCCTCAACTCTGTGTTTGCCTCTAAATCTTGTGTCCCAAACCCATCCCTCTCTGTACCCACCGTACCCAGTCGTACCCAGCTGCTCCTGGACTCTGTGTCCTTTCCTCCTGACAAGGTGGAAAAGTTTCTGTCAACCCTCGACTCTGATTCTGCAACTGGTCCTGACGGCATCAGCCCACGGGTCCTAAAATCATGTTCTGCTCTTTCACTCCCTCTTTCTGTTCTCTTCACCCTCTCTTTTGCTCAAGGTCATCTGCCATCTGCTTGGAAATCAGCCAACATCACCGGTTTGCACAAAAAAGGTGCAAAAACAGATCCCAGCAACTACAGACCAATCAGCCTTCTCCCAATTATCAGCAAAGTCATGCAATCCATCATTGCTTCAGATATTAAATCTTTCCTCTTCTCCAATGGCTTGATCTCTGATCATCAATTTGGTTTCAGACCTGGTCACTCTACTCTGGACATGCTGCTTCTGCTTTCTCAACAATGGATGGAGGTCCTCAACGCCAAACAGGAAATTAGAGCTGTCTCCCTTGACATTTCACGTGCCTTCGATACGGTCTGGCACCCTGCTCTGCTCACCAAACTCTCCTCCTTTGGTATCCATGGAAATCTCCACGCATGGCTGGCGGACTTCCTCTCTGGTCGTAGTCAACGTGTGGCCCTGAATGGGTTTCTCTCATCTCCTCTTCCTGTTCAGGCTGGAGTTCCCCAAGGTAGTGTTCTGGGCCCTGTGCTTTTTCTGGTCTTCATCAATGATCTCTCTGACTCTCTTGAAAATCCTCTCTATCTCTTTGCTGACGACTCTACTCTCTGTCGCTCCATTCCTCATCCCTCAGATCGGCAGTCTGCAGCCTCCTCACTCTCTGCAGACCTGGACAAAATCACAGACTGGTCAAACAAGTGGAACATGTCTTTCAATCCTGACAAATCTCACACTCTTACAATGTCTCTCCGAAAGGACCGACTGGACAACCCTCCCATCTACTTTCTCAACAATCCTCTCCAAGAAGTTCTGTCGCTCAAGCTTTTGGGTCTCACTATCTGCCATGATCTTTCTTGGGAAAACCACATTTCCAAGCTGACCTCCAAAGCCAGTCGCCGACTGGGCATCCTCCGTCGTGCGAAGTCCTTCCTTGGCACACCTGAGCTCCTCACCACATACAAGGCTTTCATCCGCAGCTCAATGGAATACTGTTCCCCCCTCTGGGCTGGTGCTCCTGCCTCACACCTTGCTCGGCTTCACGCTGTTGAGGCCAAAGCTTTCAGAATCATTGGAATCTCCTGCGATGTAGTCAACACCGAGGGCCTTTCACTCACTCACCGCAGGCAGGTTGGTGGTCTTTCTGTCTTCTACCGACTCCTCTCCGGCCTTGCTCCCCCAGCTCTCTCTGTGCTCTGTCCCCCCAATATTCCTTCAGGTCGCACAAGATCTGCCTGCAACCCTCTTATGGTTAAACTGCCAAAGTCTAGGCTCTCTGCTCACCTTCACTCTTTCATTCCCCTTTTCTCCCACCTCTGGAACAAACTCCCCCACTCCCTTCAATCCCACTCCTCCCTGCAGGTCTTTAAAACAGCTGTTCACCACCATCTCTTATCTTCCCCCATCGAAAACCTTGATCTTTTCTACCCCCGGTAATTCACCCCAGAGTCCTTGCAGTGTTCATATGTTTTATTCCTCTCCCATCTCCCCCCAAGTCCTCCCGATGTCCCTGCTCTCAAATGTTGTGTTTGTGTCCTTCCCCCTCTTCCCCCTCTCTTTTGTGTCCTTCCCCCTCTCTCCCCATCTTGTCTGCCGCTCCCCTTGTTTTTTGTGTTTTGTGTGTCGGTTTGTCTTTTTTGTGTGATCAATGTTAGCTCTTTCACGAGCCTCGATCTTGTATACAAAAAAAAAAAAAAAAAAAAAAAGGCACATCAAAGTATGTCGAGTAATCCACTAGCACATCTGCAGAAATTTCAATATCCCAGTTCCACAAAACTCATGGAAACATAAACCAAAAGCAATCATTCAAAACAAGGATGTCATGCTTACGTATGACCTGATGATCCCATCTAGCGTGAATATAGAAAACAAAGCATTGCGGCTGGATATAGTACGGCAGGAACAAAAAGGAAAAGTCAGCATTGATGATTGAGATATCATCAGTACCCAACGATTTTGGCGTAAATAATGCAGAAATCAAGAAAATGACCAAATACCAAGACCTTAAGAATGAAGTGAAAATATCATTAACATTACCATTAAAAACATTTCCACAAATGAACTACAACTGGAGGCAATCCGAGGTTCGTTGACGATCCTGAAAAGAACCCTTGGAACAAAACTCTGAAAAAATTGAACAGTTTGGTCCATGAACCGTGATCCCTTACCGAAGCGGAGATGGATACTTTGGGTCCTGGGAGGACTCCGTTCCACCTCCTGAAACCCTGCAAATGGAGATAACAAGCAACGACACACACACACACATACACACACACACACACACACACACACACACACACACACACACACACACATACACACACACACGTTTCCCTGCTACATTGCACATGCATATACAAGAACACATCACCAACAGACTTCAATACAACAGTATGCAAAATATTCAACAAAATGGGCACAGTACTGGAATTGATTAGGAACAAAATTGAGATAACAGCTGAGAATCGATGTGAATCTACACGTAAAGAACCGCCCAAGTCTAGTTAGAACCACTCTCTCTCTCCCTCTCTCTCTCTTCCTCACTCTTTCCCTCTCCCTCACTCCCCCTCTTCCTCTCACATGTGACCTTTAATTACCCAGCGCGCGTGAAGCGAAAAGCGGGTTTAAGCGATCGGGTGCGTACGTACATGCGCTTCAAAATTGATTTTTCTCGGCAACCGTTGGTTCGATTGACACAAAATTTTCACCATAGTATACATCTATCCATGTAGAATTTTTATGAGATAATTATGACAACTTAGGTCATGTGGTGTGGGCGCCATCTTGTTTAAATTTATTTAATACGTTTCTCGGCAACCGTCGGTGCGATTGACACAATTTTCACCATATCCACATCTTCTTGTGTCGAATTTTTTAGTGATAATTATGACGTTAAGGGTTACATGGTACGGGCACCATCTTGGAGAAACCGAAAAACTTTGGACCTCTATATCTCCGAAACCGCTCCATGGAAAAAAGTGAAACATGGCTCATTGGAAAGAACTCTGCATGGGGAATAAGTATTGTTAACGATTAAATCATTGGTATCTTCATTATGACGTCATAATTTGACAAGTAAAAGGCTTAGTCCAATCAGGTTGAAATTTATTGGCGTGATCTACGTAACAATTAATATTGGAGAATGTAAATTTATGAAGTCTTCAGTCATGTCCTCTGGCAGCCATAATGGATCAAAGAAAGAAAAAAAAAAACCTTAAATGTTGACTGCGCGGGGCAAGTATTCGATGAATACCATCTAGTTTTTCATGTGACCAAACGTAAGAAGCATTGCCGTGGAACAGAGGCCGAGGCATGCTCATCAACGCATTCACGGCAAGTTATATTTTCTCGTTTAACGAGCAAATCCAAAAGTGACATTGCAGTTAGAACTGAAAGTGACTTTGCACTTGACCTCCTGAAGCTTAGAATCGAAATCTATACTATAAGAGTAAATTTGTATTTTTATTACTTGGCAAAAATATTTAAAAAATTGACAAGTATGTTGATCACTCCGGTTTGTGTGTGTGTTTGTCTGTCCTCTCACTTATACTTGCCTACAGGTCACTGATCCCTACAGGTTAAACTGATCTTTACGAAACTTGACCAAATGGTAGAGTTCGTGGTCCGACAAAATCCTATATATTTTTGAGGTCAAAAGGCCAAAAGGTAAACATAGGCCAAAGGTCAACCACCTTTTCAAATAATTCTAAAATCCTCAATTTTCATCCGATTGACTTGAAATTTGAATAGGATTTTCATATCAGCGAACTGAATTCAACCATCGACTACTTTTGAGATCATCATTGGTCACAAGGTCAACATAGACCAGAGGTCGACCACTGTTTTCCAATTTTCTTAAATCCTCAATTTTAATTCGATTGACTTGAAATTTGAATAGAATTTTCATATCAGCGAACTGAATTCAACCACCAACTATTTTTGAGATCTACATAGGTCACAAGGTCAACATAGGCCAAAGGTCAACCACTTTTTTCAGATTTCTAAAATCCTCAATTTTAATCCGATTGACCTGACATTTGAGTGGGATTTTCACATCGGCTAACTGAATTCAACCACCAACTATTTTTGAGATCTGCATAGGCCAGAAGGTCAACATAGGCCAGAAGGTCAACCACTAATTTTCAGATTTCTTAAATCCTCAATTTTCATTCGATTGACTTGAAATCTGAACAGAATTTTAATATCAGCTAACTGAAACGAACCACCAACTATTTTTGAGGTCAACATTGGCCAAAAGGTCAACATAGGCCAAATTTCTAAAATTGTCAATTTTCATCCGATTAACTTAAAATTTGAAGACTATCATTCAACCACCAATTATTTGTGAGGTCAAAAGGATGCTCTACTACGTGCCATTCTACTTTGTTCTCTTTTTCCAAGTGTCACTATGAGTGATTTTTCATTTATGTGTTTGTTTGTTTATAT
This sequence comes from Myxine glutinosa, assembly GCF_964187855.1. Taxonomy (NCBI): domain Eukaryota; kingdom Metazoa; phylum Chordata; class Myxini; order Myxiniformes; family Myxinidae; genus Myxine; species Myxine glutinosa. The sequence goes on along the minus strand of NC_136266.1, from coordinate 37,832,486 downwards.
ATTTTCCAAAAAACGAAAAAACTACTGAACCAAATCCAACCAAATTTAGCATGTTGCCAAAGGGTCTGGTTGAACTAAAATCTATACCTGATCTGAAACTACAGACAGCAATAGTGCAGATGAAAGTTGTGTATTTTTATTGGCCAATTGTAATTGCTAATAATTGCAGTCAATATTTGTGTTGCCATTGTAGCACATTGTCATGTTGTATGTTTTCCATGAATCAATACCAAATGCAAAAATCTTGATGGAATTTGTGCTTTTGGAAAGGTAAGAGACTATAGTGATAAATCAAATAGCATGGAAGTGTGTTTCCCCCGAACATTTGATTGAAAAGTGCAGTTTTTCGACAAAGCAATGCAATGACAATGTATTACGAGCACTATGCACTCTCCTGCATGCATTTTTTGCATGGTGTGGTTTATTTTTTCAGTCATGTAGTGTTGCTTTGCTATATTTTAATTGCATGTAAAAATAGTCCCTGCCTTTTACAGACACCTCTGTATCTGAGCCAGAGTGTCCCGACATGGCAGGTGTCCTTTCATCACAGGGAGGGAGGGGTGTTTATCTTCTTTATATATTTCTTTAAATATATTTACCCAATGTCTTCATAAGGCATTGATATGTTAGATGCAGGAAAGCTTATTGCAAGGTTAGACTGTGGCAGGATGAGGGCCAAGCAGAGCTTAGGAGGAGTTAAGACTGGTGGAGCAAACCTATAATTAGATCTAGTGTCCTGTCATTCTTGCATCTCCTCCCGAGCCACTGGTCGCACAAAGTTGAAAATGGTATCGTATTCATCACCAAGGACCCAGGCAGTGCAGCGTCAAAAAAAACGTATTTAGACAAAAACATTTTCATTATTCATAACAGTAAATGCCTAGACAAAACAAGTGTGAACTATATCCTAGTAGAGTAGCTGACTGTCTCGGTGATAGGAAGGAAAGAGTGCCCTTGAATGGGACGATGTCCGGCTGGGAGGATGTAAGTAGAGGGGATCCTCAGGGATCAGTACTCGGACCATTATTATTCATACGTTGCTTCAATGATTTGGACAATGGGGTTAAGAATAGGTTTTCTAAATTTGCAGTAGACCCTAATGTGGGAGGGATGGCAGAGAGCAGAGAGGGGGTGAGGTGGGAAGGGATGGGGTGGGGGGTTGATAAGATTCAGGAAGTCTAGATGCTTTAATGGATTGGTTAAACGATTAGCAGATGCAGTTTGACATAAATAAATGTAAGGTGCTGGGGATGGGTAAGAATAATGACAACAGACACTACTTGAAGCAAGAGACAGTTTTGGAATGTGTGACACAATTATCTGGGGATGATAATAGATACGGGGGATAAGCAGACAGCACAGGGCCGGGCAACTACAGGTTTTAGGTTGTATTCACGGGAGGATAAATTACAAATCAAGATGTAGTGTGAACACCGTACAGTACAGGAATTTATTGAGACCTCATCTGGGATATTGTGTTCAGTTTTGGTCACCACATATGAGGAAGGACATAGTAGCTATAGAGAGGGCTCAGCGTAGGGTGACTAGATTGATTCTGGGCCTAGCTAGACTCAGCTTTAGGGAGACGGGACTTTATTCATTATAAAGGAGGCGATTACGGGAGATCTGATGGACATGTTTAAGATAATGAGAGGTACAGACAGAATAGAATAAGTGTGGAAAAGTGCTTCAGCAGAATAGACAGCGATATGACCAGGGGACATAGCCTGAGAGTAAAGAAAAGCAGAGTGTGAAGATGAGGGTCTTTCACTCGGAGAGTGGTTGATGCATGGAATGGTGTTTCCGGAAAGGTAGTGGCAGCATAAACGGTAGATCGGTTTAAACTGCAATTTATGTCATTACCCAGAAGTATTGTACTAGGGATAGAGAGGGGTACAAAGATATTGGCAGAATGCGTGAGAATGATGGGCCTGATGGGTCCCTCCTGGGTCGCACTTCCTTGTAGGCTTCACGTGGTTTGGTACCAAGTAGCGAGATACTTATGTTTGGCTGTGCGAGGCAAAGGTGCACTGTGATTGGCTCCTGACGAGCGTTGTCAGTAGAATGAAACAATTTTACTGTTTACCATTCTTATGAGGTTTTTTTTTTGGAGCAACAACATGTGGGGCTGAGGCCCAAGGGGAATGCTAGTTCGTATAAAATAAGTATTTACAAACCAATATAACTGTGATTGTGACTGTCATACACGCAACATGTCCGCCAAGTTTTGTCATAATCTGTCCACAACTTGTTGAAACACCACGCTGTATATCGTTTTTGGCCCCATGTGTCATTTGTGAATAATCGCTTGAAACATGGAAAAAATATCTTTTCCACATGATCTGGATTCGGATCTTCACCAAAATCGAACCAATTAATCCTTCATCCACACCCAACCTGTGCACCACATTTCGTCTGAATCCATCCACAACCTTTTGAGATATCCTGCTCTCAATAGACAAACAGACAGACATGAAAAGAACATAACCTCCATCCACTGGTGGCGGAGGTAAACATAACGTCTTTCCACCTTCGATGGCATTGTCGGAGGTAATGAAAAGGGGGGTGGGGGGGGGGGCTTTTAATTGTCGTTTTCACTGCATTTTTCCCTTTATGGAAAAATCCAGCAGTCTGCTTTTAACCTTTCAGCTGTGTAACTGCTTTAGGGGCATATGTATGATTAGCAACGTTGTTCAGACCTTCCTACGTAGTCCTCCTTTTTTTCTTTTTCTTTTACTTGAGCCGAGTCAAGCTTCATCAGCACGTCCACATGTTCTTGTTGGCTGAGAATAATCCTCTTTCCATCACGGTTTGCAGGGCTAGGCATGACTAAAACAAAGTGATAATGCTAAAAAAGAAATAACATGGCCGCATTAGCCGTGACAAAATGTCCCAACATCTCGATGTCTGCAATTAATGGGTGTGTGCTGGTTCAGGGTGAATAAAAAACCACCTTTAGAGGCCATTTTTCCCCGCAAGCGGGGGTTGGCCTTTTTCGGGAACCGTGGTTGTTGTTGTTTTTCGGTCCCCTTTTTGAAGCAATGTTTTACGGCCGGATGCCCTTCCTGACGCCAACCCTTTTTGCCGCCTTCAACGACAAACAGGGAATTACCAGTGAACTGGTACTCAATTTGCCGACCTCGGAAGGATGACAGGCTGAGTCAACCCCCCTGGCGTTAATTCAGCGATTGACCGGGATTCGAACCCAGGATCCTAGGATCCTAAGCCGGCACCCTAACCGCTAGCCCAACACCAGCGATAGACGTTGGTAGTGCAGGGTGAATATTTCAGGGTGAATATGCATTGCAAAATGGTTCCATACAATGTTTCAATATCCCAGAAAAGCAGGTGGCTGCTGATGTCAGGGTCCGTTTAATGTGGTGACCACCTAATTTTTATTTGTGTTAATTGAGGTCTTCGTCATGTTGGTCATGTTGCCCTGATCCGAGCTTTGGCTGCTGGTTGCGTCTTTTCTGGGAACGCGGTTGTCCCACTTGTGTCGTTCCTCCCTGTAGGTTCAGGCAGCAATTTGGAATTTGTCTGCAGTGCCCCCATTCCTCCACCCCCAGCAACCCTTCCCCAGGGAATTTTAGTTGATAAACTGTGAGATCGAATTGATGTGGTGCAGATATTGCACAGGCTTGATGGGCCAAGTTGTTTCCATCTGCATCCAAGTTCCTTAGTGTTTCCTTGTTCTGCCGACAATTGCATACTCTTATTACAAGCTGTAAAATGTTCCCTGTTTTATAATGCCTGAAACCCATATACATGCCATGAAAGTTCATGACTTGCAAACCTGCTGTCAAACAACCATTCTGCCTGCTTTCCGAATAGGAGCAGACTTGTTTTGATGCCTGTTTGCTTGGCAGGGTTTTGCGTGGCGTGTACAACAACAGCAGTGATGCGTCTCTTCACCCCTTTTTGTAATTGTAACAGATTAATGATGCCGATTACAGCGCACTTCCTGTATAAATGCACGCACATGCGGCATTACACTACTTGAGATACATATATATATATATATATATGAATACAGTGCATTCAGAAAGTATTCAGACCCCTTCACTTTTTTCACATTTTGTTATGTTGCAGCCTTATGCTGAAATCGTTTAAATTCATTTTTTCCCTGATCAATCTGCACTCAATACCCCATAATGACAAAGAGAAAACAGGACTTTAGAAAGTTTTGCAAATTTATTAAAAAGAAAAAACTGAAATATCACATTGACAAGTATTCATACCCTTTGCTATGAAACTTGAAATTTAGCTCAGGTGCCTCCCATTTCTCTTGATCATCTTTGAGATGCTTCTACGCCTTGATTGGAGTCCACCTGCAGTAAACTCAATTGATTGGACATGATTTGGAAAGGCACACACCTGTCCATATGAGGTCTCACAGCTGACAATGCATATCAGAGCAAAAACCAAGCCATGAGGTCGAAGGAACTGCCTGCAGAGCTCAGAGACAGGATTGTGTTGAGGGACAGGCCAGACGGAAGCCAAACAGTTCAATCTTGGTTTCGTCAGACCACAGAATCTTGTTTCTCACAGTCTGAGAGTCCTTTAGGTGCTTTTTTGAAAACTCCAAGCGGGCTTTCATGTGTCTTTCACTGAGGAGAGGCTTCCGTCTGGCCACTCTGCCATAAAGCCCAGATCGGTGGAGTGTTGCAGTGATGGTTGTCCTTCTGGAAGTTTCTCCCATCTCCACACAGGATCTCTGGAGCTCAGCCAGAGTGACTATTGGGTTCTTGGTCACCTCTCTTACCAAGGCCCTTCTCCCCCGATTGCTCAGTTTGGCAGGGCGGCCAGCTCTAGGAAGAGCCCTGGTTGTTCCAAACTTCTTCCATTTAAGAATTATGGAGGCCACTGTGCTCTTGGGAACCTTCAATGCAGCAGAGATTTTTTTTGTAGGCTTCCCCAGATCCATGCCTCGACACAATCCTGTCTCTGAGCTCTGCAGGCAGTTCCTTCGACCTCATGGCTTGGTTTTTGCTCTGATATGCATTGTCAGCTGTGAGACATTATATAGACAGGTGTGTGCCTTTCCAAATCATGTCCAATCAATTGAGTTTACTACAGGTGGACTCCAATCTACAACAACACAACATGCATTTTAAAGGCCATTTTCCCTGCTAGAGCGGGGGTTAGCCTTGCGGTCCCCATGACAATCTTCTCCATTTTGCCCTATTTTCTGCATCTCTCCTTGTTAACCCCCTTGCCCGCATTTCTTCTTCCACCATCTTTAGCCAAGTCTTTCTCGGTCTTCCCCGTCCTCTACTTCCTTCTACATTCATTTCCATCACTCTTCTCAACCAGTCACTTTCATCCTTCCTCAACACATGACCAAACCATCTCAACCTGTTCATCTTCACAGCATCAATCACAGGCTCTATTCCCATCATCTTTCACAATTCATCATTTGTCTTCCTCTCTCTCAACGATACTCTGCACATCCATCAAACCATTCACATTTCCACCCTTTCCAACCTTCGTTGCTGCTCTCCGTTCATTACCCATGTCTCGCTCCCATAAATCATAACACTTCTCACACATGCAGCATACACCTTTCCCTTCAGCTTCAACGGCACTCCCCTCCTCATCAGCACGCCACTCAGTTCCCGAAACTTCTTCCATGCACATCTCCCTCTGGCAACCGTTGCCGAGTCTGATCCACCTTCTCCATTCAGCATATCTCTGAGGTAGCAAAATGTTTTCACACCTTCCAGCTTCACGCCGTCTCCAAGATCCAACTCAACATTTCCACCATCTGCAGCTCCCTCTGTGCACACCTTACATTTGAATGTAGCTGCCACACTGGTTAATGACCCTCTCAGACCACTACATTTTTGATGAACCCACTCAGCGCACATTGTACATTGAATGGAGTTCACTCCGACACCCTTCCTACACACAGCACACAGCCCAGTTCTTTCCACCTCACCACATGCTTTACCACTTGCCTTCACCTTCAGACCTTTTGTCTCCATACATTCCTTCCACTTGTTCATCTTTTCCTTCAGTCCATCCATACTTTCCGCAATCAACTCCAGATCATCTGCACACAACAACTCCCACGGTAAACCCTCCTTTACGTTCTGAGCCAGCACCTCCATCACAGCTACAAATAGTAGTGGACTTAGTACCGACCCCTGATGCACTCCCACCTTCACCTCAAACTCACCACTGTTCCCATCCTTCATCCTTACAGCTGTGCACGCTCTTTTGTACATTGCCATCACTACTCTGATCAACCATTCCTCCACTCCTAACTTCCTCAATGCCCATGTCAATACTTTGCGTGGAACCCTATCGAATGCTTTCTCCAGATCAACAAACCCAAGAAACAACTTCTTCCACTTCTCCATGTACTTCTGCTGCAACTGCCTCACAATGAAAAGCACGTCTGTCGTTCCTCTTCCTGGCATAAATCCAAACTGCATTTCGTCGATCTTCACTTTCTTCCTTATCCTCCTCTCCAACACCCTTTCCAATACCTTCATTCCATGCTCCAATAACTTTACCATTCGGTACGAGCCACACTCCAGAGGGTCACCTTTCCCCTTGTATAGAGGGACGAGGGTACTCGGTTCCCAATCCACTGGAATGCGGCCTTCTTTCACCACCAGATTACAGATCTCTGTCGTTCTCTTCACACCCCAACTTCCTGCTGCCTTCAACATATCTCCCACAACTCCCGTCGGCCCTCCCGCTTTTCTACTCTTCATTGCTTTTATCGCTTCCTCAACATCCTTCTCAGTTATCTTTTCTGCCGGTCCTAAAACTGGGTTACTCTCTATGTTGCCATCCCATTCATTCTCTGTATTCAACAGCATTTCCATATATCTTTTGCATCTTCCTTCCTTTTTTTTTTTTTTGTATACTGAATCGAGGCTCGTGAAAGAGCTAACATTTATTTCACAAACAAATCAACCAGACAAACAAAACACACAAAAAGAGGGAGCGGAAGACAAGATGGGGAGAGAAGGGGAAGCACACAAACCACAACATTTGAGAGCAGGGAGAAGTGTGGGAGGGAGAGGGCTTGGGGGCAGGAGGTGTGGGAAGGGGGGGGGGGGGGAGAATTTGTCCCTTTAATTCCATCTGGGTCCACAACGATTTGTCCCACTTCATTCTTCAAGCAACTCACCCCCATCATATCACACCTCTCTTTCGCTATCTGCTTTGCAATCCTGAATACCGCTCTCTGACCCTCTTCCGAATCCAAGCGTTCTCCGAACATTTTCCTACATGCCTCCTGCGCCTTTGCTACCTCTTTTTTTTGCAGCCTTCTTGGCTGCCTTATAACTTTCATGCTCTGCTGTTTCTGCTCCCGTACCCTTCGCCTTCTGCCACTCCTTGAACTTCTTCCTCTTCTCGTCAATCCTCTTTCCAACTTCATCATCCCACCACCATGTTTCCGAGTGCCTCGGTGGTCCTTTTGTCCATCCACATACCTCACCAACAACGGCTCCCAACAGACTAGCTTTCATTGACATCCAACCACTTTCAAGCTCAACCACATCATCCTCTACCCTACTCAGCCTCTCTTTTAATGCCTCCCTTACTGTCACCTCTTTCAACCTCCACACCTTCATTCTCAGTTGGTACTTCACCCGCCGAGCTCTCCTTGCACCTTTCACCCTTATGTCGCAGACAACCAAGTGGTGCTGTGAAACAGCCTCCTCCCCCGGGATCACCTTTGTGTCCCGGAGGTGCCCTCTATCGCGCCTACGCACCATCAGATAGTCAACGGTTGTCGTCGACCCACCCAACGTGTATGTAACAAGCTTATTATCCTCTTTCTGGAACTGAGTATTACAAATCAACAAATCAGCTCCATCAGCAAACTCCAAAATCCTTTCACCTTCTCCATTTCTCACACCATATCCATAACCCCCATGAACTCCCTCAAAACCATCCATACTCCTTCCCACATGTCCATTTAGGTCTCCTCCTACCACAACAACCTCCTCATCTTTCACGTTTTCCATCAGCTTCTCTATCGCACACCAGAACTTGTCCTTCTCTTCATCGCTCCGACCAACCTGCGGAGCATATCCCGAGATGACGTTCACCAAGAGCTTTCCAATTATCATTTTCACCATCATCAACCTGTCACTCACTCTAGTCACACTCACCACACTGTCTACAAACTCCTCAGAAAACAGGACACCAACACCATTCACACCCTCCGGGCACCCTTGCCACACATACTTGTATTTCTGTCCCTGCCTACCCTTCACCATTCTCACACCACTTCCCTTCCATCTCGTCTCTTGCACACAACATATGTCCACTCTTCTTCTGACCAATACTTCCACCACTTCTCCTGATCTCCATGTCATTGTCCCTACATTCCATGTCCCAAACCTCAGAAACCGATCTCCACTTCGGGCTGTACCCTGCCCATTTGTAGTTGTAATTGTCATGGTTCTCTTTTTGAGGCAATGTTTTTATGGCCGGATGCCCTTCCTGACGCCAACCCTCTTAGTCGTCTCTTACGACATGCAGGGATACGGTGTACCTCTTCTAATCTAGGGTACACACTGGGAAACGTTTAAAACATGGAAATTCTGGGGGGGGGGGGGGGGGGGGCGTCAGCATAACGGCTGCGGTTTAAACATATTTAAATAATATTAATTATATAAATATACTCCAATCAAGGTGTAGAAACATCTCAAAGATGATCAAGAGAAATGGGAGGCACCTGAGCTAAATTTCAAGTTTCATAGCAAAGGGTATGAATACTTATGTCAATGTGACATTTCAGTTTTTTCTTTTTAATAAATTTGCAAAACTTTCTAAAATCCTGTTTTCTCTTTGTCATTATGGGGTATTGAGTGTAGATTGATGAGGGGAAAAATGAATTTAAACGATTTCACCTTAAGGCTGCAACATAACAAAATGTGAAAAAGTGAAGGGGTCTGAATACTTTCTGAATGCACTGTGTGTATATATATATAATATTATATTGTATTGTTGCATGAAGCCATAATAAATATTGCATGTGGAAATTTTTGCCCTAATGCCATAACTGTGCAGTCTCCCTGTGTCAGATTAAACTGTCTTTGAGACCCTCACCTCTTTGCTCTTAGCAATGTCGTTGTTTCACAAAGTGAGCTAACTTTCAGTTACCAATGCCGCTGCACCTGTTAGTAAACTCAGGATAGAGGGATGTTTCTTTTTTTAATCACCTACGTGTGCAGGCAGGTTTCATCGTCATTCACAGTGATCGTAGCATAACACCCACTCCCAGAGTACCGTACTTGATGCATTTCCAGTAAATTTGCTGAATACGTGCAAGTTGTCCATTCAATCTTAGATAAGAGAAGCAAAGTCTAGCTTACATATATATCACTCTATTGTTACCTGCTGTGAAGTTAATCAAATAGGAATGTTGTATTAGGTGTAAATCTCATTGCCTTGCAGTGCAAGCACCGTGGTGTCTTACGTGAACTGTCTCATCCATGCACTTCATGATGTCTCGGGCGAAGCATGAGGGCGCCCCGTGCAAAATACTTGACATCTCATGCTAACCTTAAATATTGTTTTGTGCAAACACCATGGGAATTTCTTGAGACATTTCTGGAAGGGTAAATTATGCATCTGATCACATATGCTTTTTGTTCTTTTTCTGTTTTCTTTGGCTACGTATGCTAGTGCCTCGCACGAGGGGTTCGAAGGGCTGCGCGTTTGCTTGTCCGTTTGTCCGTCTTGTCAGTCCGTGTCTTCATCAGCTAAATTAAACTCGACGATCTGCAGTACCCACAAACTCACAAAAATAAATAAATGAAAAAGCATTCCCACGTTTCGTTTTAACATACAACCACAACTACACGATGGAAATAACCAAAGCAAAGTCTCATTGGTAGTAATGTGATAGCTTGCTTGTTTTGATGGGTTGGGGGAGGGAGGGAGGAAGGAGGGCGAGTTCTGTGGGCTTTTTATACCCGAAATTGCGAATCCCGTGCATGATTTTCACTGACATAAAATGTTTTTATTTCGTCTTTCAACAGCCCAAAGGATTTCTGAACACAAGCAGTCGAGCACCGGAACGCCGGTCACATCATTGGTGTGGTTAATATACTCGGTGGAGTTTCCTGTAGTCGCTGCTTGTTTAAACTGTGTGGGATTGGGCTGCCTAATGCAAAGCCACTCCACACTGTCCTTTGTTGTCACCCCCCCCAAAAAAATGCATCTTGGCTGTTTTTACGACCATCGTGCCTTGATGATAATATCTCACATTCACATCGCTTATGGGCACGGAGCGAAGTGTCCGGCGATGTTGCGCAAACCTCCCGTCTCCCGCCTGCCTCCCCTCTTTCTCGATTGCTCGCTGAGGGATGCTTTTGAAAAATTGAAAGTGGCGTGTTTTAAACGGCTCGACTGTAATTTCATTATTCCAGAGGTCGCAGTAAATCCTTTGCAGTTAATGATGACTTCAATGGGTGGAGAAATCTTCGGTCTACAGTGTTGAAGGCTCACAAAAGAGCCCGTGCGTATGTTGACTAGCCTGAGGGCCTTGTCCTTGTCCTGAATTCGATGCGAGATTCAAACCTTATATTTTCGGTTTTTTTGGGGCAAACCTTGGAGGCCTCTGACAAGCTTGCGCTTATGGTAGTCGATACAACTAGAAACGGTCTGGAACACATAGTGTACTCTGCCATTGGCTTTCTTTAAACACTCGTCACTTTGGCCCATAAGAGGAATTTTATATTGATTCCATGAAGCAAAGCGGATCAAGAATTCTGGCTGTGACTTTTCATTCGCCCACTCTGAAATTTTCGACATCAGATGGCAGTCTTCAACAAAACAAAAAAATGGTCTTAAACTCCCCACCTAAGATGAAGGTTGCTGTCAGGGTTCACCACAGTATTTCCAGTCACTATCGTTTTAACATTAATCTTTGTGTTTGTACATTTAACCACGTACTAGCAAGTTTGCTGTGTCCGCACGGGATTCTAAACGGGGTAGGGATGGAGGTGGCAAAAATGCAAATGGCGTATTCTGTCATCGAGCCGGCAAGCTGGGAGCAACAATTCACATTTATTGCCACATCTGTTGCAATTTAAATGCTCCAATGGCGGCGAGGTGCTCCATTTAAATTGTTTCTTCGATATCTGTAGCTTTTTGATGGTCAGGGTCCGTAATTAAAAAAAATTGTAATGGTGTCAACGCCAGTGATGAATTGCAAATTAATAGTAGGATAATCAAAAAAAGTTTTTATCGTGTATTGGTTTTGTGAACTAAATGTTGCGCAAAAATATTTAATAATGCACAAACTTAAAAACAAGAAGACGTCATGCAGAGCACGATACTTGCAAAAATACCCCCCCCCCCCTCCAAAAAGGTTGCGATTGATCCATCAAATTGTCCATTTCATCAAGATTAAAATTGACGATCTTGATCAAAGCTTGGGTCAATAGGATGAAAAGTGACGATTTTTTCAGATGAAAATTAATTTTAGAAGTTTGACCTTGAGTTGACCTTTGACCTTTTGACCTCAAAAATAATTGGTTTCCAAATTCAGTGATGCACTATATAATTGATGTTTAATCTTCAAGTTAGTAAGATGAAAATTGATGATTTTTCAGATAAAAATTGATGATTTTAGAAGTTTGACCTTGAGTTGACCTTTGACCGTTTGACCTTAAAAATAGTTGGTTTCCTGATTCGTTGCAGCACTATGCAAATGCTGTTAAATTTTCAAGTCAATCGGATTAAAATTGATGATTTTTCAGATGAAAATTGATTTTAGAAGTTTGACCTTGAGTTGACCTTTGACCTTTTGACCTCAAAAATAGTTGGTTTTCCCAATTCAGTGATGCACTTTATAATTGATGTTTAATCTTCATGTTAGTACCCTGGTGTTGGGCTAGCGGCTAGGGTGCCAGCTTAGGATACCAAGGATCCTGGGTTCAAATCCCGGTCGATCGCTGAATTAACGCCAGGGGGGTTGACTCAGCCTGTCATCCTTCCGAGGTCGGCTAATTGAGTACCAGTTCACTGGTAATTCCCTGCTTGTCGTAAAAGGCGACAAACAGGGTTGGCGGCAGGAAGGGCATCCGGCCGTAAAACATTGCTTCAAAAAAGGGGACCAAAAAACAACAACAACCACGGTCCCCGAAAAGGCCAACCCCCGCTTTGTGGGGAAAAATGGCCTCTAAACGGTGGGGTTTTTTTTATTTTTAGTAAGATGAAAATTTATGATTTTTCAGATAAAATTGATTTTAGGAGTTTGACCTTGAGTTGACCTTTGACCTTTTGACCTCAAAAATAATTGGTTTCTAAATTCAGTGATGCACTATATAATTGATGTTTAATCTTCAAGTTAGTAAGATGAAAATTGATGATTTTTCAGATAAAAATTTAAGATTTTAGAAGTTTGACCTTGAGTTGACCTTTGACCGTTTGACCTTAAAAATAGTTGGTTTCCTGATTCGTTGCAGCACTATGCAAATGCTGTTAAATTTTCAAGTCAATCGGATTAAAATTGATGATTTTTCAGATGAAAATTGATTTTAGAAGTTTGACCTTGAGTTGACCTTTGACCTTTTGACCTCAAAAATAGTTGGTTTTCCCAATTCAGTGATGCACTTTATAATTGATGTTTAATCTTCATGTTAGTACCCTGGTGTTGGGCTAGCGGCTAGGGTGCCAGCTTAGGATAACCAAGGATCCTGGGTTCAAATCCCGGTCGATCGCTGAATTAACGCCAGGGGGGTTGACTCAGCCTGTCATCCTTCCGAGGTCGGCTAATTGAGTACCAGTTCACTGGTAATTCCCTGCTTGTCGTAAAAGGCGACAAACAGGGTTGGCGGCAGGAAGGGCATCCGGCCGTAAAACATTGCTTCAAAAAAGGGGACCAAAAAACAACAACAACCACGGTCCCCGAAAAGGCCAACCCCCGCTTTGTGGGGAAAAATGGCCTCTAAACGGTGGGGTTTTTTTATTTTTAGTAAGATGAAAATTTATGATTTTTCAGATAAAATTGATTTTAGGAGTTTGACCTTGAGTTGACCTTTGACCTTTTGACCTCAAACATAGTTCGTTTCCCTATTCCGTGACTCAATATGCAAATGCTGTTCAATTTTCAAGTTGATTGAATGAAAAATGGCGATTTTAGAAATTTGACCTCCAGATGACTTTTGACCTTTGACCTCAAAATCAATAGGCTTCTCAATTGTGACGACCTCTACAGCTTGGTGAAGTTTCATGATGATCGGTTCAGAATTGTGACCTGTAGGTGAGTGACAGACAGCAGACGAACAGACAGAATAACAAACTCAACCAACGAATATACTTGAAAACTCTTGGATTTTGCAAGTAAAAAGGAAAGGAATTGTCCACGAAACCTAAATGGCGATAGATGGGTAATTTCGTTTTCTTGGTGAGATGTTGTCGTTCATGAGAGATGGGGTGAGATGTTGTGCATTCCTGGGTACCGTTGTCCGCGATGTGATGCAGACTCTTTGAGAGATCGTTCACGTAGGTGAAGAGAATATAACTGTCCCAAGTCCACTGCCCATGATGCTGAGAAACACAAGCTTTCCAGGGGAGACTATTTGAAGAGAGTCAGTCGAAAATGACTTGTACTGGAGGAAAGGAAAGAGACCATCGTGTCTTATGTGGAATTGTTTTTGAGAATCAATATTCCGTGAAATTTTTTTGGTTGGAGTGTCTGTTCTGAGTCTCGGAGGTCGGTCTGTCGGAGGTCGGTCTGGGAACCCCATCCGAGTCATGTCAAAGACTTTTAAAATGGTACGTACTGCTTCCTTGCTTGGCGCTCAGCATCTACAAAGAATATAGAGCACGGACGCACAAGCATAGGAATTGGCAACACGAGCACAGGCTTTCATGGGCCTTATGACTTCCTCCTGTGTTGGAGTTCCTTCCTCGTAGGGGAACTCTTATTAAGGAATACAATAGCATGGACAACGGGAAGTAAATAAGTGCTTGAAGGTGTGTGAGATGAATGCAACCAGGCCCTCAAAAGGTTCTTGCCAGAATGAAAGTGTCGTCTTGGAAAAGGGAAAGTGGTGAGAGAAATTTTTTTTTTTTTTTTTTATATACAAGATCGAGGCTCGTGAAAGAGCTAACATTAATCACACAAAAAGTCAAACCGACACACAAAACACAAAATAAGGGGAGCGGTAGACAAGATGGGGATAGAGGGGGAAGGACGGACACAAACGCAACATTTGAGCACAGGACATCGAGAGAACTGTGGGAGGTAGAGGGCTTGGGGTGAGGTGGGAGAGGTATAAAACATATGGACACTGCAAGGATTTCCAGGAAAGAAGTTGGAATTTTAAAAAAGTGTATACCCACCTTTAGAGGTTTTAAATTTTATTTTTTTATTTTAAAATTAATTTAATTTATTATTTAAAATTAATTTATTTTAAAATTTTAAAAAAGTGTATCTGGGGTGAAAATTAGCGGGGGTAGAAAAGATCAAGGTTTTCGATCAAGGATCAAGGGGAAGATAAAAGATGGTGGTGAACAGCTGTTTTAAAGACCTGGAGGGAGGAGTGGGATTGAAGTGAGTGGGGGAGTTTGTTCCAGAGGCGGGAGAAAAGAGGAATGAAGGAGTGAAGGTGAGCAGAGAGTCTTGATTTTGGCAGTTTAACCATAAGAGGGTTGCTGGCAGATCTTGTGTGACAGTTATATAAATTTGACAGTTATAAGTAGGGGAAGAGGGGGGGGGGGGTATTTTGTAGGGGGTTGTGACGTAACTGTTGTGGCAGGAATAATCGATGGGATAGTTTATGATAATACTCCCTAGTATTGTGCACAGCGTCGACCCAGCCGGCACCCCGTGTGCTCAACCGAACAGGTGCCTCACATAACAGTGTGTGGCTAATTAAGGGTGGAGCGTTGGAGAACGAGTGGCTGGTGTTGTGTCCTGTTTTTCCAGGCTGAGGAATGCGAGACACCAACACACACCGGGTTGTGCATTGTTGTGATTGCTGTAAAGTAAGCCCTGAGGTTTTTCCTCATCCCCCCATAATTTGTGGCATTCGGGGTGACATTTATTTTGTTTTGTTTTATTTTTGCTTTATTTATATTAAAGCCGTAGCTTTATTTATACCTCGGTGTTTACGTCTCCATTTTTTTTTTCTTCATCAGCCAAATGGCGAGACATCAAATGTGTTTCTGCTGGATGGACGTTAAACTGGGCGTCCCGTCTGTCAGCATTAGTTGATGGACGTTGAAGAGCCCATGGTGTCCTTCATAAAAAAAAAAATACTCTCGGCACCTTGAACACATCACGGATTATTACTCTAACTACAGGGGACACTGCGTCGGCGGCACAGTCACACCCCCAGAAAATGATGCCACCAGCAGTCACGTGCCGCTTACAAAAGGGAATTATCTGAAACTGAATGTGACAGTACGACTGTGGAACTTCATTCGTTCACCTGAGGCTTAGCCACCCTGCCCTCCTCTCACATGGCCGGAACACCCATTCATCCTTTTGACACAAACTGCAACTTTAATGACATATTAATAGTCATCTCAAGTGTTGAGATTGCAAATGTTTAAGCAATGAAGCCGCGTCCATCCGTCCATCCATTCAAACGTCGTCAAAAATGAAGAAGAAGAACTTTCTAACCCACGGTGTTTAATTATAAAGTGTTCTAAATTGTAATTATACAGGGTTCTAAAGGGTAATTCTAATGGGTTTGACTCATTTCTGGGGTTTGCCTATTTCGTATTAAAAATGCCAAACTGAACCGCTTCCTTCGGACAAGGGTGTGATTATTTTTTTTTTTTTTTTTTTTTTTTTTTTTTTACCGGTGCAAAAATCCTTCCTTACAAATACAAGATCTGCACAGCATCTACAAGCAGACAGAGTCGTTGGCTTGACATGTGTAATTGCTTTTTTTTTTTTTTGTGTCCCCCATGTCTTGCGGACTTTTTGCAAACACAGTACGCGTCACGGCATGTTTCCTCTGACCCAATGGTACCTTGGCAATGGTGTATTACGAATTTGTGAAAATGTAGGAGCTGGCTCCAAGCCTCTGAAAATCCACCGGAACGTGAAATGGCCGAGTGATGGAAGGATGCGGGTTACAATGCTTGTCCAGTTCCAGTGTATTTGAAGGATCGTTCTGGGATCTGTCAGCTTTGGAATGCCGGTCATGAGACGAGTCGTGTTGCTTTTGCTCTGCTGGACGTCCGTAAATCTGCATGCATTACGTTACCTTATGTATGCCCTGTGATTCAAAGAACTCGGTTTACAAGTTGCACAGTTTGAAACGCCTTTTTTGTTTTCTCATCTCGTTGTTGTCAAACCGATGAGCCACCTTGGAGAATACTACAGATCAGCTGGAGGAAGCGAACACTCATTCACTGTCCGTATAGTAACAAAAACAAGGCAATTTACGTTTATGATACAAGTTTGATGGCATTTTGTTCACGGTGGAGGCAGCCCGTTATGGGCCTCGGTTAAGCTTTGTGTCTCAAACGAGCATGGGGTTTTGCGGTTGCCTGTGCTCAACTGTTTGGCTTCTAGTTTTGGTGGAATTGTTAAATAACAAATGAAGTGCTGGTCACACTTCGGAGTTTTTCGGATGCTGCGCCTGCCTGTTGTGACGCGATTACCTTGCGATGGTGGTGCACTGAAGCTTAGCATGACAGCAAGGCACATCCGAAACTGGGGCCAAAAACTATTTTGAAAAATAAATAATCCAGCTATCTTTCCTTCTCTTTTTCCCCTCTTTACCACCTTACCTTCCTCTATCTGCTCTCCTTGCATCTTTCTCCATGAGCCTGATTTGCCAACGTTTGAGCTCGGCTTCAGTGGCTATATCGCTGACATTTTGTGAGGAGGGTAAAAGTGCCATTAATTGTTCTTTTTTTTGTGAAAACATTTAAGGGATGCACATTGGGAGTTTTACGATGGGGTGAATTCGTTCTTCACGTTTTTTTTTTTTTTCCAAGTGCTCTTTTTTTTCAAATGCTGGCAAACTCTCAGGCAGGCTTTAACCCTAGATGGCATATATACTTAAGACATATATTGTTGGGGTCAACATGGCCCTCTATTTCTTTTCGAATTGGATTGGGATAAAAAAAATAAAAAAACACCTTTAGAGGCCATTTTCCCCCGCAAAGCAGGGGTTGGCCTTTTTCGGGAACCATGGTTGTTGTTGTTTTTTGGTCCCCTTTTTGAAGCAATGTTTTACGGCCGGATGCCCTTCCTGACGCCAACCCTTTTTGTCGCCTTTTTACGACAAGCAGGGAATTACCAGTGAACTGGTACTCAAATAGCCGACCTCGGAAGGATGACAGGCTAGGTCAACCCCCCTGGCGTTAATTCAGCGATCGACCGGGATTCGAACCCAGGATCCTTGGATCCTAAGCTGGCACCCTAGCCGCCAGCCCAACACCAGGATTGGTGGCACTTGGGAACCTTCAATGCAGCAGAGATTTTGGTTTTTTGTTTTTGCTCTGATATGCATAGTCAGCTGTGAGACCTTATATAGACAGGTGTGTGCCTTTCCAAATCATGTCCAGTCAATTGAATTTACCACAGTTGGACTCCAATCAAGGTGTAGAAACATCTCAAAGATGATCAAGAGGAATGGGAGGCACCTGAGCTAAATTTCAAGTGTCATAGCAAAGGGTATGAATACTTTTGTCAATGTGATATTTCAGTTTTTTCTTTTTAATAAATTTGCAAAACTTTCTAAAATTCTGTTTTCTCTTTGTCATTATGGGGTATTGAGTGTAGATTGATGAGGGAAAAAATGAATTTAAACGATTTCAGCATAAGGCTGCAACATAACAAAATGTGAAAAAGTGAAGGGGTCTGAATACTTTCTGAACACTAAATATGAATATTTGTATTTTTTAAAAGAGTGATGATTAATTGAATGAACAGGAAATTTATTGAGGTATGTTAACCACCATAGCAAGCAAGGAGTGGCTGAGGTTTCTGGCAGTAATCCTTCATCAGAACAGAGGATGATGGGTTAACGCCCGAAACATCGGCTTCTCCTTGTTTTTCCGCATGGGTTCGAATATCTCGATCAACGTTGTGTTAATTCCATCAATTATTCTGCCTGTCCGCCGACACAGATAGACACTAACCTTCACCAGCCAGACAGATAGATCCTAGGATCCTAAAGCCGGCACCCTAGCCGCTAGCCCAACACCAGGATTGGGATAAATAAATAAAAATTGAAAACCGAATTGAATGCCATTTCAGTTCGTCAGTGCCTCGACCCAAATGATGACACATTTCTTTCATATTCGGCACATGTACGCAATAATATCTGGGCATAAGGTTTGTCAAATTATTTTGGGGTCGGAGCCAAAACACCTCTGGTACGTGATTTTATTTCCGAATTTTTTTGGAGAAAATATGACAGGATTGTATTTGCTTTAAGGATCCATTACTTATTTATTTATAAACACTTTACCATCTCCATCACTAACACACAACTTTTATTATAAACACTTTCCCATCTCCACTACCAACACACAACTTTTAATTACTTATTTATAAACACTTCATACCATCTCCACTATCAACACACTACGTTTAGTTAATTATGTATTTATTTATATTTAATTCTTTATTTATATACACTTTACCATTTCCACTACAAATGCACATCTTTTAATTATTTATATACACTTTACAATCTCCACTTCCAACACACAGCTTTTTATTATTTATTTACATACACAACCATCTTCAATACCAACGCACAACTTGAAATTATTTATTTATATACACCCCTTCTAATTAGTGGATTCGGCTGTTTCAGCCACTCCCATTGCTGACAGGTATATATAATCAAGCACACAGCCATGCAATCTCCATAGACAAACATTGGCAGTAGAATGGGCCGTACCGAAGAGCTCAGTGACTTTCAACGTGGCACCGTCATAGGATGCCACTTTTCCAAGAAGTCAGTTCGTCAAATTTCTGCCATGCTAGGGCTGCCCAACAGTTCAATCTTGGTTTCATCAGACTACAGAATCTTGTTTCTCACAGTCTGAGAGTCCTTTAGGTGCTTTTTTTTGCAAACTCCTCGCGGGCTTTCATGTGTCTTTCACGAAGGAGAGTCTTCCGTCTGGCCACTCTGCCATAAAGCCCAGATCGGTGGAGTGTTGCAGTGATGGTTGTCCTTCTGGAAGTTTCTTCCATCTCCACACAGGATCTCTGGAGCTCGGCCAGAGTGACCAATCGGGTTCTTGGTCACCACTATTACCAAGGCCCTTCTCCCCCGATTGCTCAGTTTGGCCGGGCGGCCAGCTCGAGGAAGAGTCCTGGTTGTTCCAAACTTCTTCCATTTATGAATTATGGAGGCCACTGTGCTCTTGGGAACCTTCAATGCAGCAGAGATTTTTTTTGTAGGCTTCCCCAGATCCATGCCTCGACACAATCCTGTCTCTGAGCTCTGCAGGCAGTTCCTTCGACCTCATGGCTTGGTTTTTGCTCTGATATGCATTGTCAGCTGTGAGACCTTATATAGACAGGTGTGTGCCTTTCCAAATCATGTCCAATCAATTGAGTTTACTACAGGTGGACTCCAATCAAGGTGTAGAAACATCTCAAAGATGATCAAGAGAAATGGGAGGCACCTGAGCTAAATTTCAAGTGTCATAGCAAAGGGTCTGAATACTTATGTCAATGTGATATTTCAGTTTTTTATTTTTAATAAATTTGCAAAACTTTCTAAAATGCTGTTTTCTCTTTATCATTATGGGGTATTGAGTGTAGATTGATGAGGGAAAAAATGAATTTAAACGATTTCAGCAAAAGGCTGCAACATAACAAAGTGTGAAAAAAGGGAAGGGGTCTGAATACTTTCTGAATGCACTGTATATATGTATATATATGTATATACATACAATGTAAAATCTAGAAACATTCTATATGTAAGGTGCAGTTGTGGGTTTTGTCTGCAATGAGGACTTTTATCCTCGGTTTGATTATTATGAGGAAGAAGAACCACCTTTAGTGGCCATTTTTCCCCGCAGAGCAGGGGTTGGTTGGCCTTTTTTTGGCACTGTGGTCCCCTTTTTGAAGCAATATTTTATGACCGGATGCCCTTCCTGCCACCAACCCTGTTAGTGTTAACACAGGGAATTACCAGTGAACTGGTACTCAATTTGCCGACCTCGGAAGTATGACAGGCTGAGTCAACCCCCCTGGCGTTAATTCAGCGATCGACCGGGATTCGAACCCAGGATCCTAGGATCCCAAGCCGGCACCCTAACCGCTAAGCCAACACCAGGCTGTTTGATTATTATGGAGAAACACTCTTAAAAAATTGACAAGTGTGCTATGAAACAAATGAAAAACGGAGGAATTGGACTGCTGCTTTGCACCGTGTCGCACAGGAAAGTTTCTCTCTAAAATTTTTGACCTCCAGATTTTGTGATTACATCTGTTGCACACTGCAACACTTGTATTCATTATTTTGCTTCCACACTTGATTTTTTTCACTCTCGCACACTCTGTCCTTTCTTATGTTGGCATTTAGACATCTATCTCTTTTGAGTGCTTTGCCTGGATGGTGCTTGAGAGAACAATGTGTTCCCAAAATAACAGTTTCATACAACTACATTGCTGATCGCACACTGTTGTGAATTTTATAGCTTCACATCTTGTGTGTGTGTGTGTGTGTGTGTGTGTGTGTGTGTGTGTGTGTGTGTGTGTGTGTGTGTGTGTGTGTGTGTGTGTGTGTGTGTGTGTGTGTGTGTGTGTGTGTACGCGTGCGTGGTCTAACACTTTTATGCACTTGGCCTGTCAAATAAGTGCCTTTTTATTGTCGTGCAACACTGATGTGGTAGTCCATATGAAAACTCGTGAAAAGGTAATGTATTCCATGCACCGACATCCAGGACATTGATCGACATTATAACTGTCCATCATCTTGTCTGTTGTTTGTCTTTTGATCCATGATGTGAATTCTTCCTTTTGTTTGATTGTATTGTGTTATCTGGTTTCTTCTTGCTGCTTGTGGCTTTTGTGTTGCATTATGCAAAGCAGGATGACAGCTTTGTTCTTTTTTGGCACATAGCTCACCATTTGTACATTTCCTTTGAATCAAGATTTTGGATGAGTGAATGGCTCAGTTGCCTGGGCATGTGTAATTGTTAGAATATCTGGCTTTTTTCCCATAATATGTCAACTGCAGTGACACTTTCACCCAATATGTTAATTCACAAAAGGAATACTGGTGAAAAAGTTGTCAATTATCACATTTATTCCTGAACCCTAAATCGTTCTGCAGAATGTCCTCGCAGCGTTCAAACATAAGGATGGCTGAACAGGCTCTCTAGGCCGAAGATACATACACCATAATACGTTGAAAGATGAGGTGTTCAAATTGCTCTAAATGAGGTCTGACTAACTGTATGCCAGCGATGTCTTGCCTTGTTCCTGTGCTGTTCACTCATTGAACTTAAAAATAACCTCCTCAATGCCACAGTGAAAGGATACAGAAAATGCCATAAACACACCCGTTCGCTGAAAATAATACAAAACAATTGAAAATTATATTTCGTTATCAATGATCACTTGAGCATAACCTGAAAGAGGAGATCCAAGATCCTGATGTCATTGAAAACAAATAAAATTAGTACAACACTCATAAAGTGAACAGTCTCACCTTGCGTGTTCATTCTGAACAAAAATGCCATCATTAACTAACTGAACACGCTGCTATTATGGCACCTATACCCGTATACTCCATGCACACTATTATGCCACATAGTTTATTTGCACGAGTTATGAACGTCACACATATCGGGTTATAGATCAGATATATGAAGTTTCAGATATTTTGGATAAAGATTTCAATTCAACCAATTATGCATGGAATACCACTTCACTGATTATGTCATCGTTATCACCCTATATACCCCATGGGGAGTTGATGCCTTATGCCAAGTTTCAATCTTTTTCTTTAAGCGGTTTAGGAGAAAATGATGTCCAAAATGTTTCCTTTCATCTGGTATGGCTGCCATACCATGTGACCTATGACATTACAGTTAGCAATAATATATTATCCATGTGGAGTCTCTCCTATGTTTAATGTTTAGCATCGATCAGACAAGCGGTTGTGGATAACCATATTTAATGCGAAAATATATAGACTCAGAGACTCGGACACGCTCACACACACCGACTCACAAACACGGACAGTCGGACACACTAATAAACATGGACTCGCACACACAGACTCACGCACATGGACATACATACACATGCACGCACGCATGCACACACATGCACACACACACATACACACACACACACACACACACACACACACACACACACACATATATATATATAGGGTGTTTCAAAAAAATGTTAACACTTATATGCGACTATCGTTTTTCATGGAAAAGAACGGATAATACACTGTAACATGATAACAAATGTATGTGTTAACATTTTTGTTCACAAATGTGTTTACTTTTTTTTTTGAAGCACCCTGTATGAAGCACCCATGCCTCTCAGATGAGGATTGTAGAATGCAATGACTAAAAAAAAAACTTTTAAAGAAACCTAAAATACTTATAAATGTTCCTTCGAGAAAGGGGTGTGCCTCTGCACAACGAAACAGTTGGAGAGCTTCATGATCAACTCGTCCAAAAAGTTTATATCTTGCAGTCTGTATTGCAAAAACTCCCGATGACGTGGACCCCCGAAAGGCCGAAGGATCACAGACGGGCGTGTTCTACCCAAACCTTCGTGCTTCTTAACACCGATGAGAAGGTCATATATGTGGCTTGACGATGCACAGTTAGTTTAAAATAATGTTATTTACTATTAATTAGGGGAGGAGGGGGGGGGGGGGTGGAGGGTGGACGGTTTGTGGGAGTTGTATGGACTGAGTGGTTATTACAATTATATACTGTATATACTTATTGTTTTGTTCTGAGGTGACGAGAAATTATACTAATTTTTTTTCGTCTATTGGTGAAAGGAGAAGTGTGTGTGTGTGTGTGTGTGTGTGTGTGTGTGTGTGTGTGTGTGTGTGTGTGTGTGTGTGTGTGTGTGTGTGTGTGTGTGTGTGTGTGTGTGTGTGTGTGTGTGTGTGTGTGTGTGTGTGTGTGTACGCGTGCGTGGTCTAACACTTTTATGCACTTGGCCTGTCAAATAAGTGCCTTTTTATTGTCGTGCAACACTCTGATGTGGTAGTCCATATGAAAACTCGTGAAAAGGTAATGTATTCCATGCACCGACATCCAGGACATTGATCGACATTATAACTGTCCATCATCTTGTCTGTTGTTTGTCTTTTGATCCATGATGTGAATTCTTCCTTTTGTTTGATTGTATTGTGTTATCTGGTTTCTTCTTGCTGCTTGTGGCTTTTGTGTTGCATTATGCAAAGCAGGATGACAGCTTTGTTCTTTTTTGGCACATAGCTCACCATTTGTACATTTCCTTTGAATCAAGATTTTGGATGAGTGAATGGCTCAGTTGCCTGGGCATGTGTAATTGTTAGAATATCTGGCTTTTTTCCCATAATATGTCAACTGCAGTGACACTTTCACCCAATATGTTAATTCACAAAAGGAATACTGGTGAAAAAGTTGTCAATTATCACATTTATTCCTGAACCCTAAATCGTTCTGCAAAATGTCCTCGCAGCGTTCAAACATAAGGATGGCTGAACAGGCTCTCTAGGCCGAAGATACATACACCATAATACGTTGAAAGATGAGGTGTTCAAATTGCTCTAAATGAGGTCTGACTAACTGTATGCCAGCGATGTCTTGCCTTGTTCCTGTGCTGTTCACTCATTGAACTTAAAAATAACCTCCTCAATGCCACAGTGAAAGGATACAGAAAATGCCATAAACACACCCGTTCGCTGAAAATAATACAAAACAATTGAAAATTATATTTCGTTATCAATGATCACTTGAGCATAACCTGAAAGAGGAGATCCAAGATCCTGATGTCATTGAAAACAAATAAAATTAGTACAACACTCATAAAGTGAACAGTCTCACCTTGCGTGTTCATTCTGAACAAAAATGCCATCATTAACTAACTGAACACGCTGCTATTATGGCACCTATACCCGTATACTCCATGCACACTATTATGCCACATAGTTTATTTGCACGAGTTATGAACGTCACACATATCGGGTTATAGATCAGATATATGAAGTTTCAGATATTTTGGATAAAGATTTCAATTCAACCAATTATGGATGGAATACCACTTCACTGATTATGTCATCGTTATCACCCGATATACCCCATGGGGAGTTGATGCCTTATGCCAAGTTTCAATCTTTTTCTTTAAGCGGTTTAGGAGAAAATGATGTCCAAAATGTTTCCTTTCATCTGGTATGGCTGCCATACCATGTGACCTATGACATTACAGTTAGCAATAATATATTATCCATGTGGAGTCTCTCCTATGTTTAATGTTTAGCATCGATCAGACAAGCGGTTGTGGATAACCATATTTAATGCGAAAATATATAGACTCAGAGACTCGGACACGCTCACACACACCGACTCACAAACACGGACAGTCGGACACACTAATAAACATGGACTCGCACACACAGACTCACGCACATGGACATACATACACATGCACGCACGCATGCACACACATGCACACACACACACACACACACACACACACATATATATATAGGGTGTTTCAAAAAAATGTTAACACTTATATGCGACTATCGTTTTTCATGGAAAAGAACGGATAATACACTGTAACATGATAACAAATGTATGTGTTAACATTTTTGTTCACAAATGTGTTTACTTTTTTTTTTGAAGCACCCTGTATATCATGCCTCTCAGATGAGGATTGTAGAATGCAATGACTAAAAAAAAAACTTTTAAAGAAACCTAAAATACTTATAAATGTTCCTTCGAGAAAGGGGTGTGCCTCTGCACAACGAAACAGTTGGAGAGCTTCATGATCAACTCGTCCAAAAAGTTTATATCTTGCAGTCTGTATTGCAAAAACTCCCGATGACGTGGACCCCCGAAAGGCCGAAGGATCACAGACGGGCGTGTTCTACCCAAACCTTCGTGCTTCTTAACACCGATGAGAAGGTCATATATGTGGCTTGACGATGCACAGTTAGTTTAAAATAATGTTATTTACTATTAATTAGGGGAGGAGGGGGGGGGGGGTGGAGGGTGGACGGTTTGTGGGAGTTGTATGGACTGAGTGGTTATTACAATTATATACTATATATACTTATTGTTTTGTTCTGAGGTGACGAGAAATTATACTAATTTTTTTTCATCTATTGGTGAAAGGAGAAGTGTGTGTGTGTGTGTGTGTGTGTGTGTGTGTGTGTGTGTGTGTGTGTGTGTGTGTGTGTGTGTGTGTGTGTGTGTGTTATCTACTACCTCTACTTGCTAATTGTATCACAGGTAATGACAGGAACTCGACTCCTATCATCCACGGATATTTCTCGTATATACTTTATTCTCATGAGTTTGATTTGCAACAATTATGGTTAATCATTTTGAAATTTCCACTCTATCGTCAAATGCTGAAAATTATGTTTGAACGTCTATTTGAATCGCATATTTCATGATAGCAACGGCAGGTTAAAAGTGCCCGTCGAGCAGAAACGATTAGGTGTGAACGTGCACACTCACCCTTGGCCCCCTTCCTTGCTTTTTTTTCTCCCACTCTTTTCCCTTTCTATGGCAAATCCCAGAAGAACATATTTCTCAATCTTCCTCTTTTTCTCTCGTTTCCAAAGGAAGTACCAGGAGGATTCTGGTTCATTAACTGCCTTGTGCATCACCAGTGTGACCTGCCATACTTCAGGCTCTGCTTGGCTTGTGAGAGTATTTTCTGTAATTATTTAAATGTAATTTGGTTGCATGCAGCCCTTTCAAATTGTATATCCACCTTTGACCATCTTTTCTAACGAGTTTGCAACATTTGTATTGAAGTCGTTGCAAATTATACCTGCTCATTAGGAGCTATCTATATGCAGTATACAAAGGGGACGGGGTATGAAATGGAGAAAAAAGCCAAATTGAGACGAGGAAGGTAAGAAGGAATAATATCGGACACAACGACAGTAAAGGAGTTGTGGAGGAAGGGTAGAACGGGAGGGAGGCAAGCAGAATGGATGAAACGTTTGGGGGAGCGGCAAAAAATTTTTTGCCGGTATGGCGGTAAAAAATAAATAAATAAATAGATTGTGCACGTACGTAAATGGCCTGCTATTTGTTTCCCATCTTTATTTGATGATAGGCATGTCATGTTTTCGTGTCCCATCTCTGGTCATTGTACTTTGCTAGGAATCATTTCAATTACTTTTAAGTGCCCTCTTCCGGAAATGCGTTGGTACAAAAGCAAAAGTCAAATGAGAAATATTGTGATGCAACTGGTCGTATTCTTGAAGTTTACATTTTTAATAAGAGAGAAATCAAACTGTATGGCAGCTGTAAATCCGTGGCCTCCGTATAAACACTAAACGCTGACATCTTGCCAGAGGGACAGCACCTCCTAGACCGGATGCCTTGTGGTTCCCGTACTCCCTTGGCCTGCCACATGCAGCCTACGCCCCAGTTCGTTCTCCATCGCAAACTTTGTGGCATGCATGGAAAAAATCTGCCCTCCTAAAATTAGCCAGTTAGGCCTTGCTTTTTTCTGGGGAAGAATTGCTCAGAGCCTTCATCTCCCGTGGCTTTTTCCATCATGCTGATGAATGCCGCATGCGGATGAATCAACCTATCACATATAGTCTTATACAAAGGGAAAGTTTCTGGACTTTGTTTCTTGGGACATCACCCTCACGTATTTGCAATTCCTCAGCTCTCCCATGCTGTCCCACCCACCTTTATTATCAATATTATTATTTGCATATTCAATATCTAAAATCCATTCAATGGAATTTATAATTGGATTTTTAACTTTGGCTCTGGTCATTTGTTCTCATCGTGCTGTAACAGGAAGCAAGTTTGTGAGCATTGGCGCCCGACAGCGATGGCATGCTTCAGTGATGGATAATGAGGGAGTGCTGAAAGTGTAATATTGAGTTAAGCCGTAAATGATCCAACCATGCAAATGTAATCTTTGCAGAAATTGTACGACCTGTTGTCATTTCAGAACACCTTTTTGTGACATGGTATTGACATCTGATATGTTTGGTGTCTGTCAGTTGAATTGCTTCCTAACTCCTGGGTGATGAAACTCATTTGGAAATTATTTGTGCAATGTGAGCATTTTGGAGTCTTGGGTAGGGGAAGGGGGTTTTGAACCCTTTCATAGGCCTTGTCGCTCTTACATTGAGCCTTAAAATTGACCAGCTTTGTTGATGTTGTTTGATGTACATTGTCACCAAAGCCACATGAGGCAGATAAGTATCTCATTGTGAGATGGTAGTTAGATACAAAACATGAACATAAAACATGCTTTGCTTGTGTGAGGAAAATCCAGGCTTCTGTATTTGTCTGCACGGAGCAGTCAGTGACGGTGTCACCTGATGAATTCTGGAATGATTAAACCGGATGAATTTCTTTTTTCCTGATGGATGAACGATTCATTGGGAGTAGGGTGTAAGTGTGCCAAAAGCTGTATTTTCAACGTGCCGATATGACCATTTTTTAAATCTTGTATTGGTGAATGAGGTAAGGCAAAATTTCAATACTCTTTTCATTGGGGATATCGGTGTTTTATTTTTGAACAATCCTTTGCTTTTCCCGACTTTTTCAAACAATTCCATAATGAGAACTTGAGGAGGTGGGGTGGGTATTTGGAGGAGGGAGGAGAGACCGAGTTTCTGCCACATGATTTTGCTGTTTGTGCATTGCTTTGTATAGCGCTGGGGTATGTTGGCCCGCAGCTCGCCTGGAACAAGGTCATAGGTAGATTTAATGGTGCAATTTGGGATGTAGTCGGGCTGATGCAGTGGGATTTGATTTTGTGGGGTCGTGGTGAATGGAAAACGGGGGTGGGTGGTTTCTCATCACATTGTGCGAAGGAAATGACCAGGGATTGGGGGTCGTGTCGCTGACGTTGGGTCTGATTTATCTGCTGATAGGTTTTCATTAGCGTTCGCTAATACGAATTGTTTATCCAGCTTGTAGTACGTGTTCATCTTTCCGGCTCTATGATCGAGAGATAAGCTGGCTCACTTTTGCCACATTATTATTTTCCATACTTACCTGTTTTGTTTAATTGTTTCATTCTCTTTAAAGACTGTAGAGATCCATTGCTGTTTGTCGTTCTTTTTTCACCGTCGCTTTGAATCATACAGTGTGACTTGGAACTGCGTGGCACTCAATTTGCAAACACCAACCCTGCCAGAAAATAGAGATGCCTTCCAGATGTTGAAACCCTGCACCTGTGTAAGCTGAACAGATTTGTAGCTAAATAAGGTCAGTGCGACCTTTTTAGTTTTATTTTTCTTTTGCATGATTTGTGGATTTTTTTCAAGTCACGATGTAATAGGATTCTGTATCCTCAACTTACTGGACTTCGTGAGCTGATTGTTTTCCTAAACTTCGGTAAAACTTAAAAAATAAACTTGCCAGAGATATAAAGTTGATAAGAATATCTTAAGTCTGGTGGAGTTTTCAGTGCTTTAGGGGTAATGATTGATTAATTTGGATTTTTTTTTTTGTTAGTCCAAGACGAGGTGAAAAACCCCAAGATATACTTTATTTGAAATATTTGAGTAACGTTATGTCATTGGACACTTTCCAGCAGACTGAAGACAGGAAGAAGGTGAATACATGAGAAAGTGTTGGGTAAAATCTGAATCTGTCCAGGTACCATGTCAAGATGGCTGTACATTGTTAGTGTGTGTCCCTCTTCTTCCTTTGTATCTACTACTGACCTGTGGTGATTTGTCCCTGAGATTTATGGGCCATGTTGGTTGAAGCTTCTCCTATTTGATTGTTTGCTCATGGGTGGTGAATTCGGCTCTGCGTATTTGCCTTTACTGCCTTTTTATTTCTTTTTCTACCTGCCAGCAAATTCATTTGTGCTTCATTGCCCTTAATGCTGCAATGAATTTCATGTTTTAACCCTATGCAAGCCACCTTTCACACAGTTGCATGGATTTCTGCAAGCATTTTATTTATTTATTTATTTATTTTTGCCGCACCTGGGTTTACCATGTAGCCTTTCCTCTCGGTCACCCCACTAAACATAATTTGCGGTTTCCTATTATTAAGGGTCAGAACCACCCATATAAGCCAAGCCCTATAAGCCAAGCCCTATAAGCCAAGTCCTATAAGCCAAGTCCTATAAGCCAAGTCCTATAAGCCAAGTCCTATAAGCCAAGTCCTATAAGCCAAGCCTATATAAGATGGGTAAAATTTATGAAATGTATTGGTGGTGATGCAGGATAAAGATTGAAAACCACAAACATTTGGGATTACCGATTATGATCATAATTGGTTAAGTGTAGTGCAAACTTTTCATCATTTTGTATGGAAATCATGTACGCATTCATAAAATATTGACACTAGTTGTAATATTTACAACTACACATTGTACGTATTTTGTTAAGCGAGTCCATGGTTACGATTATCAGGGGAAGGTGGGCCGCTGAATGATGGCCGACTGAGGGAGACACTAGCTGCCACTTTAGCATTGTTGATTCTTCATCGAGAAATGCATTGTGCACGGTATCGAGTTGAGATATTTTAGGGATTTGTATATCAAAATATAACTTAACCCCTCAAAATGCATCATCCCATTCCATCTGTGCTGTTATACTACCCACCCTCTCGGCCCTGATATACTGAATCCTAGGGAGAGGCGGTTGTGATCAAGCCACTTGCTTCTTGCTTTTTCAACATGGATTGCATCCTATGGAGAGGCGGTTGTGATCAAGCTGCTTGCTTTTTCAACATGGATTGCACACCCAAATGATCGTGACTTTTGGTCATCCCTTGTGGCCCACTTTTGCCCATCCTGCAGCAAGCCAGAAAACATCACGGGTATTTCAAGGCTGAACTCTCTAAACAGCCTCTTTTCTCAAAGTCATGGGTGCATCTTGTCAAGTCCATCTCTGGGGTATGTGCTCCCCCGCAATCTCCTTCCTCACCTCAAGTGGCATATCTACAGATTCTGCTTGAGATAAGGCAGAATGTTTTAATCCTGTGTTTGCCTTCAAATATTGTGTATTCAACCCATCCTGCTCTGCCCCAATCTCTTCCCCTTCCACTGTGTATTGGACGTTGTGTTCTTGTCACCCAAAAAGGTATAAAATGTTGTGTCGAGCCTCGACCCTGTTTATCGATGGGTCCAGTTGGCATCAGTGCCCATGTTCACAAATCGTGTTCTAATGCTCTTGCTTCACCTCTGTTTGCTCTATTTAGCCTGTCCTACTTTGGCCGCCTCCTGTCTGCTTGCAAGTCAACAAACATTGCCTCCATTTTAAAGAAGCATGCATCATCTGATCCTCTCTACTACAGTCCAGTAAGCTTGCCTTCAATATATGTAAAGTAAAGGAATTCATCGTTGTCAAGTCTTTCCTGTTTTAAAATAACTTGCTCACTGACCATCAGTTTGGATTCTGTCCGATTCATTTGATGCTGAGCATGCTGCTGTTCCCCTCGCAGCAATAGTTAGAGACCCTAAACCTCAAATAGGAGATCAGAACCATGTCCCTAGATATAACTGAGGCATTCGGCACAGTGTCACATCTCGTTTTGCTTACCAAACTCTTTGCCCTTGGCATACAAGGCCGCCTTCGTTCCTGGATTTCTGACTTCCTCAATTTGGGCAGTCAATGTGTTGCTATCGATGGAACCCTCTCGTCTCCCCTCTCCCAGTGAAGGCTGGAGTTCCCCCAAGACAGTTTTGGGCTCAGTCTTTTTCCTCATCTACATAAACGACCTCTTCCTTTTTTGGAGATGCCTCCACCTTGTGTTGTACAGTATCCTATCCTATTATTAGGTAGTCAGCTGCTGCATCACTCTCTACTGATCTGTAAATGCTTAGATGTGGTCACCTGAATGTTCCAAATTCACCAATCCTGGAAAATATCATTTTCTCACATTGAATGCCTTGGAAGGATCGTCACATTAACCCACATGCTGGTAATTGTTTCCATGGTGAGCGAAAGAGGTTGTTTCTTGAACTGCTCGGCCTTACCATCAGCCAAGACCTCTCCTGAGCTGGCTATGTAGCAAAGCTGACCCCCAAAGCCATCCACAGATGTGCATCCTCCATCGTTCCAAGTTTTTCCTTTAAAAAATCAATTTCTCAGTCTATAAGGCCAAAGTCATTCATAGCTCAGTGGAATGCAGCTCTCCCCTGTGTGCTGCACCCTAAGTACCACATTTGTCTCTCCTGGATTCTGTGAAATCTAAAGCTATCAACATCATCGGAATCTTCCATAATGAGGTTCAAGTACATGCTCTGCTTCTCCAACATTGCAGGCAGCTATGTTGTCTCTGGCATCTAGTTTAGCTACCTCTGCTCTTTCTGTCATCAAACCCTTTGGAACAACTCCAGGATCTATGCGTTCTTCCAGAAACCCACTCCTGGTGAAACTTCCCAAGTACTCACTTCCCAAGTTCACGCTGTTGAAACCAAAGCTTTCAGAGTCATTGGAATCTCCTGCGATGAGGCCAACTCCGAGGGCCTTTCACTCACTCACCGCAGGCAGGTTGGTGGTCTTTCTGTCTTCTATCGACTCCTCTCTGGCCTAACCCCCCCAGCCCTGTCTGTGCTCTGTCCCCCAAATACTCCTACAGGTCGCACAAGATCTGCTAGCAACCCTCTTCTCAAGGCTCTCTGCGCACCTTCACTCTTTCACTCCTCTTTTCTCCCACCTCTGGAACATACTCCCTCACTCTCTTCAATGCCACTCCTCCCTCCAGGTCTTTAAAACAGCTGTTCACCACCATCTCTGATCTTCCCCCATCCAAAACCTTGATCTTTTCTACCCCCGTTAATTCACCCAAGATCCACTTTTTTGAAATACTGACTTCTTTCCTGGAAGTCCTAGCAATGTCCATGTGTTTTATACCTCTCCCACCCCCACCCCTTCCCATGCCTCCTCCCCTCAAGCCCTCTCCCTCCCACAGATCTCCCGATGTCCCTGTTCTCTACTGTTGTACTTGTGTGCTTACTTCTCTATCCCCATCTTGTCTCCCGCTCCCTTTATTATATGTTTTATGTGTCAGTTTGTTTTTTTGTGATTAATGTTAGCTCTTGCATGAGCCTCGATCTTGCATACAAAAAAAGAAAAGACATTGTAGTGGGGCGGCTTAGCCCAAATATTCAAAAGAATTGTGCATTTTGTGAAACAAGCACCAAATTTGGCACAAATGTACATTAATATGTTGCGAACATTTTCAGATATTGGGCCACTTGAAATTCCGTAATTTTTTTTTTCAAATTTTTTCAAATTTCGTAATTTCAAATTTTTCGGGTGACACCGTCACAATTTCGGTCTTCGAGGCCGGCCGATAGGCAAAGTGTGACCGGAAGGGACGAGGTTCTCCTGAACACGTGGCCCTCGATCTGGGAAGCGAGAGGCGTTCCATTAGTGGACGCGCCCCTCACGCCCGACTTTTGGGCGGCCCCGGCAGGCCGTTTGTTTTGACGTTCCGTGACAGGCCCCGCACCCCCACCTCCGGGCCGACCGGAAGCTTGTGCTGAGTACATCATACCTGAACAACTCAGTGAGGCAGAACACAGCAGTGCACACCAGGGTGACCCCTTCAGTGCATAAACCAATTAACCTGTCCACTGCAGGGCATATAGAAATGAAGTTATTTTCTGCATATAATAATAATATAAGTTCAGTTCTATATAACAATTTCTGTTATCACCACTACCACTACAACTACCACTACTACAAGCTTTGTCTGGAATTTTGTGGACTAACAGACAAACAGACATACAGACAAGCTGGGATCAAAACATTACCTCCTTCCACCATTGAGTGTAGAGGTAAACATCATGGAAATTATATCATGCCCTAGATTTAATTCATGCTTACCCGTGTATTTGCTTCACTGGTTCACAAGGTCTTTTGCATACATGTAATTCAGACTCTCGTCTTCATTGCTGACCACACAATGTTCGCAACATATTAATGTACATTTGTGCCAAATTTGGTGCTTGTATCACAAAATGCACAATTCTTTTGAATATTTGGGCTAAGCCACCCCACTATATCGGCCGGCCTCGAAGACCGAAATTGTGACGGTGTCACCCGAAAAATTTGAAATTACGAAATTTGAAAAAATTTGAAGAAAAAAATTACGGAATTTCAAGTGGCCCAATATCTGAAAATGTTCGCAACATATTAATGTACATTTGTGCCAAATTTGGTGCTTGTATCACAAAATGCACAACAGGTTTGCTATGCTGCTACACTATTGGCCCTTTTATCCATACTACAAGAGAGATGTCTGTCTAGTGTAGCAGCATAGCAAACCTGTTGTGCATTTTGTGATACAAGCACCAAATTTGGCACAAATGTACATTAATATGTTGCGAACATTTTCAGATATTGGGCCACTTGAAATTCCGTAATTTTTTTTTTCAAATTTTTTCAAATTTCGTAATTTCAAATTTTTCGGGTGACACCGTCACAATTTCGGTCTTCGAGGCCGGCCGATATAGTGGGGCGGCTTAGCCCAAATATTCAAAAGAATTGTGCATTTTGTGATACAAGCACCAAATTTGGCACAAATGTACATTAATATGTTGCGAACATTGTGTGGTCAGCAATGAAGACGAGAGTCTGAATTACATGTATGCAAAAGACCTTGTGAACCAGTGAAGCAAATACACGGGTAAGCATGAATTAAATCTAGGGCATGATATAATTTCCATGATGTTTACCTCTACATTCAATGGTGGAAGGAGGTAATGTTTTGATCCCAGCTTGTCTGTATGTCTGTTTGTCTGTTAGTCCACAAAATTCCAGACAAAGCTTGTAGTAGTGGTAGTTGTAGTGGTAGTGGTGATAACAGAAATTGTTATATAGAACTGAACTTATATTATTATTATTATATGCAGAAAATAACTTCATTTCTATATGCCCTGCAGTGGACAGGTTATTTGGTTTATGCACTGAAGGGGTCACCCTGGTGTGCACTGCTGTGTTCTGCCTCACTGAGTTGTTCAGGTATGATGTACTCAGCACAAGCTTCCGGTCGGCCCGGAGGTGGGGGTGCGGGGCCTGTCACGGAACGTCAAAACAAACGGCCTGCCGGGGCCGCCCAAAAGTCGGGCGTGAGGGGCGCGTCCACTAATGGAACGCCTCTCGCTTCCCAGATCGAGGGCCACGTGGTCAGGAGAACCTCGTCCCTTCCGGTCACACTTTGCCTATCGGCCGGCCTCGAAGACAGAAATTGTGACGGTGTCACCCGAAAAATTTGAAATTACGAAATTTGAAAAAATTTGAAAAAAAATATTACGGAATTTCAAGTGGCCCAATATCTGAAAATGTTCGCAACATATTAATGTACATTTGTGCCAAATTTGGTGCTTGTATCACAAAATGCACAATTCTTTTGAATATTTGGGCTAAGCCGCCCCACTAGTCTGTCTGTGTGTGTATCACCCTTTTTTCTCAGAGATGTCCAAACGGATCTTCATCAAACTTTCAGGGGTTCATCAGTGCCATTCTTTAAGAGGATTGGGGTCGGAGGATTTGGGGATAAATAAATTTTTGGGAAATTTTGAAGACCTTTGAAGTTTTTTTTTTTTTTTTTTTTTTTTTTTTTTTAATGCCGTTGCCGGCGACGTCACCAGAGGCATTATGTTTTCGGGTTGTCCGTGCATCCACCTGTCCATGATAGGTTTACCGCGATAACTTAAGAAAGGCTGGAGGGATCAAAGTCAAACTTGGTACAAGTATGAATAATGATGCAAAGTGAAACTGTTTAGATTATGGGGCCAATAGGTCAAAGATCAGAGGTCTCCTTTGGTAAAAATTCTGTTACCAAGCTAACTTGTGAACCAGTGATGGGATTTTGGTCAATCTTTGTAAAAGTACAGTGCCTATAGAAAGTCTACACCCCCTTTCAAAATGTTCACCTTTTGTTGCCTTGTCTCCTGGAATTAAATTGCATTATATTACAAATTTTCGACCTTTATTTACACATTGTAACCTAAAACTTCCAAGTGAAAAACAAATTCTACAAATTTCAGAAAATTAATTAAAAATACAAAACTAGAATATCTTGGTTGGATAAGTTTCCACCCCCTGAGTTTATATTTAGTGGAAGCACATTTTGCAGCAATTACAGCTGTGGGTCTGTTGGGATAGGTCTCTACCAACTTTGCACATATTGACTGGGCAATATTTCCCCATTCGTCTGGACAAAACTGTTCAAGCTCAGTCAAGTTGCGTGGGGACCATTGATGGACAGCAATCTTCAAGGCATGCCACAGATTTTTGATTGGATTTAGGTCGGGGCTCTGACTGGGCCACACAACGACATTTATCTTTTTCTTCCTTAGCCACTCCAGTGTAGATTTGGCTGTGTGCTTCGTGTCGTTATCATGCTGAAAGGTGAACTTCTGTCCTAATTTCAGCTTTCTTGCAGAGAGCAGCGAATTTCCTCGAACTTTTCTGTATTTTGCTACATTTTTTTTCCCTTTGATTCTTACAAGTGCCCCAGTCCCTGCTGATGAGAAACATCCCCATAGCATGATGCTGCCACCATCGTGCTTCACAGTACCGACTTCTTTTTCAAGGATGGTGCTCTTTGGGTGATGTGCTTTGTTGGGTTTGCACCAAACGTTGACGTTTTGCATTTAGGCCAAAGACCACAAAACTTTTTGCCAAGTGGCTTCAGAATCTCCGGAATGTTTTTTGCATACCTCAAACAGGGCTCAAGGTGGGCTTTCTTGAGTAATGTCTTCCTTCTTGCCACCGTACCGTACAGGCCAGACTTGTGGAGTACTTTGGGATATTGTTGTCACATGCACACATTGATCAGTCTTTCCAATAAAGGCCTGTAGCTCTTTCAAAGTTACCATTGGCCTTTTGGTTGCCTCTCTGATCAGTCTCCTCCTTGCTTGGTCATCCATTGTGGAGGGACGGCCTGATCTGGGCAGGGTCTTGGTGGTACCATATGCCTTCCACTTCTTAATGATTATCTTGACTGTGATCCAAGGGATATTCACTGCCTTTGAAATATTTTTTTATACCCATCCCCTGATCTGTACCTTTCCACAATTTAGTCCCAGAGATCTTTTGAAAGCTCATTGGTGCTCATGGTTGAGTCTTTGCTGTGAAATGCACTACTCAGCAGAGGAAACTTACAGGAACAGCTGATTTTATTCTGAAATTATCAGAATCACTGCAATTTATCATAGGTGGAGGCCAATTAACCTGGTGTGTGATTTTGAAGGTGATTTTGAAGGGGGGTGGACAATTATCCAACCAAGATATTCTAGTTTTATATTTTTCATTAATTTTCTGAAATTTGTAGAATTTGTTTTTCACTTGGAAGTTGTGGGTTACGATGTGTAAATATAGGTGGAAAAAAATCAGAATTTATGCAATTTAATTCCAGGCTATAAGGCAACAAAAGGTGAAAAATTTGAAAGGGGGTGTAGACTTTCTATAGGCACTATATATATTACGATGCAGAGATGAACTGATTCGATTTCGGCGTCCAAGGTGAGCGGTCATGTCAGGTAAAAATGTGATACTTGAGAACAATTGAAGGGATTTAAATCAAACTTGTTACAAGTATGTATAATGATGTAATAATGTGGGTGAGGCACTGAGGCATAGACGTTGAAGAGTGCCGTTCTAGTTTTTTTATTTATTTATCGCTCTATAGTGTCGAAGCCTTTGTGGCCTTGTGAAAGGTAATATAAAATTATCCCTGACTCCATTCCTTAGTGGATGTAAGGAAGTGTTTTAGACCCTCACAAGAAAATAGGAAAAACACAAAATATGATTTATATTTCTAAAATATACTTGTGATTTTTATGTGGATTTTTCTTTCTAAATTCTGTATCATAACTTATTTAACAAGAGTGTGGATGTCTTCTTCCTTCTTTCTGTTTGCCCATGTCCTTGGTATTGGATGAATTCGTTTAATTGCTGAAACAAAACAGACAGTGTGAGAAGCTTATTTATCAGATGTATCAATTAGATTCAATGGCATAATAATGGTTAGAGTGTCCGTATTGAGTCTGGGAGCGTGGCGGGTTGACTCTGA
This sequence comes from Myxine glutinosa, assembly GCF_964187855.1. Classification (NCBI taxonomy): domain Eukaryota; kingdom Metazoa; phylum Chordata; class Myxini; order Myxiniformes; family Myxinidae; genus Myxine; species Myxine glutinosa. The sequence continues at coordinate 37,795,325 of NC_136266.1, read as the reverse complement.
CCCTTGTCTAATCGTACCAAACACTTTAAAGAATTACATGTGCTACTTTAAAGAATGATAAAGAATGATCACCTCGACCTTTTTACTTGAAATGTTACAAGAGGAATGAGAGAATTTACAACTAGAACAGCACTCGGTAGAGCACATACCTCCGTCAGGCTGAACAGTTTACTTTTTGTATCCCACTGATTGGCTGGTTCTGCATCCGGACATGAACCAAAATCTAATCGAATTGCTCTTGTCACCTACCCAACTCGTACACCAAATTTTGTTGTAATCAATTTCACCAAACTTAGTAGTTATGATCACCACATGGCACAACGGTAAGAGGAGTGTCATTTTGGACCTGCTCTCTGGGGTGGGGTCAAAAGGTAAAATACTTTTAAAAAAGCAATAATGGGCACTTTTTAAAATGAAACTTTGTACATGTGGAATCAACATTGGGAGACGCGTTAAATAAGTAACGTTTTTGGGGTTTGACCCTGGTTCATGCCCCGGGGTGGCTACTTAGGGTCACAGGGGCCAAAATGAGGGGGGTTTTTTTTTTTAACTTAAAATTTGATATTGGATCATTCATTGTGGAACTTTTTGCCATGTTTCAATTTTGCTTTAGGTGGGAAGCCTGAGTATTTGCGATGGCATGGCATAGGTTTTACTCTAGTGTAGCATTGTCACAATGTGGTATTTAACATTTTACCCTCAACAGGTATGTTGGATCTATATGGGAAATTTGATTCACTTTTTTTAATTAATGGAATTATCCTTCTTCCTTTGGTGTCGGTCTCTGTTATCAATGTATAAATAATAAATTTCTCAATCTCAAAATTATGAAAGTATTCAATACATGGACTCAAGTGACCCTCTGTGCCTAAAACCACCTGTGCCGTGCTTTGATTTAGACTTTAGAGAGTCAATTAATCGAATGGCTTCATCATTATATTGTAATGCAGAAGCTTAACAAAGACTTTGGGCGGCTTTTTGATTAATGTTTGCGTGTTATTTGAACAGTCGCTGCCAAAATAAACCCCACTGCAAGATGCGGGTCATCTTGGAAGGTGGAACTGCCGATGCTACCATGAGACTGGCGGTTTAAGCTCGACAGTGCTCGCCCTCATGCCTTATCACTGTATCCGTGCTCTGTTTGGACTGTGCAAATTGAAGGTCTCTGGGAAAGTGATGAATGGAAAATGCTGCCATCCACTCAGGCAGCCAGATTTGTTCACCCACTTGTCTATTGTCTTGCAATGGCAAAGTTTGTTCTTGCATTTTTCTTTAAATTGAACTTCGTAGTTTGAATTAGAGAACAGTACAATGAAAAGGAAAACCCCTCGTTAAAGTTTGTGTCTTCTGTTAGAATTCACTGAGCAACAATCTTTTCATTATATTCCAACAGCAATTCTCGAGGTGCCGCGTTATGTCTTGTTGATGTTACACTAAACGTTGGGGTGTTTGGCTATTCCGGAGTCTGTGGCCGGATGTGAGAATCGGTCAGACAAGAAAGCCTTTACGTTCTCGCGGTGTTTCATGTTTGCGAATAAATATTGTACGTGGCGGGCAATGGTGGAAAGTTGTTGAGGAGCAGATGGCATCAGAAGGAAATATGTGCAGGCCATAGCGTGTTTGTGCTGGCTATAGTCCTCTGGCTGCCCTGAGAGGAAGCTCGGCGGTGCTTGGTTACGTTGTGCACAATTTAGTAGATATGTTGGTTGAGGTCCTACTGCGGTTATTTTTTGGAACATAGAGAGATATTGTTGCATTTTAGTTGCATATTATCACAGAGATTGGACATTCTGAACAACGAACCGAGTTAGCAAGCATAAGGTATTTCTAAAAGAAGACCACATGTTTGTTTCAGTGTTTTTATTTTATTTATTCAATCAGAATTTTATTTTGTAAAATTTGGATTGCAGAGATTTATTTTGAGGTATTTTGTCTGAAAAGGAAGAACTTGTCATTATGAATATTCGTCCAAAGATGAGAAAGTAAGAAGTTGGATTGTAGTTGTGGAGTGGAATGTGTTCTTGTGCTTGTACTGTTGCTAATTGGGGACGTACTTACGGAATGAAGTGAAGTTCATGGCACTGCTGAGGTTATGTGTGAATGTACTTGAGATTGCAAACCAGGAGATTGTTTGGAAGGCTTTGACCTAACTTCTGACAGGCTTGATGTCAAATTAATTTTTTTTAATGGAAAAGCAGTTAAATATTTTATTACCACTTCCGCAATTCCATATCATGCCCCATACATCCCCATTTCTTCCAATCTCCTTCCTCTTATTTCCTCACAACCTCTTTTTTTTTTTTCTTTTTTTTTATGTATTACAAGATCGAGGCTCGTGTAAGAGCTAACATTAATGACAAAAAAAAAAAAACGACACATAAGACAAAATATAGGGAGTGGGAGACAAGATGGGGAGAGAAGGAGAAGCACACAAGCACAACATTTGAGAGCAGGGACATCGGGAGATCTGTGGGAGGGAGAGGAGGCGTGGGAAGGGAGGTGGGGGGTGGGAGAGGTAAAAAAAACACATGGACACTGTTAGGACTTCCAGGAAAGAAGTCGGAATTTCAGAAAAGTGGATATGGGGTGAATTAACAGGTGTAGAAAAGATCAAGGTTTTGGATAGGGGAACATAAGAGATGGTGGTGAACAGCTGTTTTAAAGACCTGGAGGGAGGAGTGGGATTGAAGAGAGTGAGGGAGTTTGTTCCAGAAGCAGGAGAAAAGAGGAATGAAAGAGTGAAGGTGACCAGAGAGCCTGGATTTTGGTAATTTCACCAGAAGAGGGTTGCTGGCAGATCTTGTACGACCTGCAGGAGTATTTGGGGGACAGAGCACAGACAGGGCTGGGGGGTGCTAGGCCAGAGAGGAGTCGGTAGAAGACGGAAAGACCACCAACCTGCCTGCGGTGAGTGAGTGAAAGGCCCTCGGAGTTGGCCTCATCACAGGAGATTCCAATGACTCTGAAAGCTTTGGTTTCAACAGCGTGAATCCGAGCTAGGTGTGAGGCAGGAGCACCAGCCCAGAGGGGAGAGCAGTATTCCATCGAGCTGTGGATGAAAGCCTTGTATGTGGTGAGTTGCTCAGGTGTGCCAAGGAAGGACTTCGCACGACGGAGGACTGGCTTGGCTTGGAGACCAGCTTGGAAATGTATTTTTCCCAGGAAAGATCATGGCAGATTGTGAGACCCAAGAGCTTCAGTGACAGAACTTCTTGGAGAGGATTGTTGAGAAAGTAGATGGGAGGGTTGTCCAGATGGTCTTTTCGAAGAGACAAAGTGAGAGTGTGAGATTTGTCAGGATTGAAAGACATGTTCCACTTGTTTGACCAGTCTGTGATTTTGTCCAGGTCTGCAGAGAGTGAGGAGGCTGCAGACTGCCGATCTGAGGGATGAGGAATGGAGCGGCAGAGATTGGAGTCATCAGCAAAGAGATAGAGAGGATTTTCCAGAGAGTCGGAGAGATCATTGATGAAGACCAGAAAAAGCACAGGGGCCCAGAACACTGCCTTGGGGAACTTCAGCCTGAACAGGAAGGGGAGATGAGAGAAATTCATTTAGGGCCACATGTTGACAACGACCAGAGAGGAAGTCCGCAAGCCATGCGTGGCGATTTCCATGGATACCATATGAGGAGAGTCTGGTGAGCATAGCGGGGTGCCAGACCGTATCGAAGGCATGTGATATGTCAAGGGAGATGGCTCTAATTTCCTGTTTGGCACTGAGGACCTCCATCCATTGTTGAGACAGCAGAAGCAACATGTCCAGAGTAGAGTAACCTGGTCTGAATCCAAATTGATGATCAGAGATCAAGCCATTGGAGAAGAGGAAAGATTTGATATCAGAAGCAATGATGGATTCTATGACTTTGCTGATGATTGGGAGCAGGCTGATTGGTCTGTAGTTGCAAGGATCTGTTTTTGCACCTTTTTTCTGTACAGCGGTAATGTTGGCTGATTTCCAAGCTGAAGGCAGGTGACCTTGAACAAAAGAGAGGGTGAAGAGAACAGAGAGAGGGAGTGAAAGAGCGGCAGAGCACTGATGTTTTCTTTGTCCCCTTCCTGTGTGGGGACATATTCTTTGTCCTCTTCCTCGACCTCTTATCCCAGCTTTTATAAAATATTTTTCTCATTCTTATCTGCTCCATGTATTTAATATATTGGCTTAGCTTTCTTAGATTGCATGCTATGTCTAGACCCTTTCCTTTTGTAGTCCAGGAATCAGTGTAAGGGTTGTTGGTGTGTTTGAGTGCGTAATGGATCATCCTGGTTTAAAAAAAAAAAAAAAATTAATCCTAAAGTGGTCGTGTGCAAGTTGATGCTGTGTTTGGCTGTTATTGTTAGTCCCCGACCGGTTCCACTGGAGGGGAGTATAGGTTTGCTTTCCGTCTGTCTGTCTGTCTGTCCCACCGATGATTTTCCAGACTTTTTTCCCATAACCATTAACATATTCAACTGAAACTTAGTAAATGGCTTTATTATGAGAAGTTACATAACAAATTTAAGTTTTAAGGCGTTTCGCCAATTTTCCATGGAGCTATGCCCTTTTTGGACTTAGAAAATATCACATATTATATATGGGTCAGTTTTCCAGACTTTTTCCTCTTACCCTTTAACATATTCCACTGAAACTTGGGGCATGGCTTTATTATGTTGTACAAAACTGCAACTTATTCTGTAGCTTTGCATACCTTAAACAATTTGTCGCACTGTATATGGCTCACAGTTGCTGAGTGCTTCACAAGAACATTCATTGGGACCAGTAGGAGACATGTTTTCCAAAGCAATTCTCCCTTTTGTTATTATTAGTTCCCTACCCGGGAGGGGACTATAGGCGTGCTCTCCGTTTGTTTGTCTGTCTGTCTGTCTGTCCATCTGTCCGGTCCACCTGTGGTTTTCTGTGCTTTTTCCCATACCCTTTAACATATTCAACTGAAACTTATTGTTATTATTATTATTATTATTATTATTGTAATTATTATTATTATTACCTCCGCCATGGGAAGTGGACGGAGGTTTGTTTTCACCCCTGTCTGTCTTTTTGTTACTTGCTAAAATCGAAGATTTTTTCAAGTATATTGGTTGGTCGCATGCATTATTCTGTCTGTCTGTTTGTTTTTGAATTGTTTTAATTTTTTTATGTTGAAGGCTCCAGTCATGGACTATATAGTACACATCGAGGCCAGGCCTTAAATAAAATAACTGCTTTGATGAATGTGAGGAAAAAGAAATAAGAGAGGATGTAAAGGTGAGGAGTGAAAATGAAGAGTGCATGATGAAAAGTGTATGATGTTTGTTTGTGAGAAAGAGAAATAAAAGCTCGCCCGGTAGCTATAGTTCAAGTGAGACATAAAGTAAGACAAGTAATACTGACACTGAAAGTGCAAGATGGTTCTGGGCACCACTTTAACGCTCCGAAGTCCGAACGGTCATAACCATTTACCCTCAACAGTTGCTGTCGACAGCCTACTCCCTAAGAGCACTGGTACGGTTCACCAGAGGGCCTCGGTTCGATGCCTGGTCTGGGTGTGTAATTTGCCTACATACAGTCACGTGAAAAAGTAAGTACACCCATGTAAAGTTTTGACATTTTCAACATATTTCAACATACAGCTATTTGATCTTCATTTCAACAATATTGATAGATAAAGGTGATATAATTATAATATAACAAATATCATGAAACATTTACATTTTGTAGTCCATTGTATAATTTAAATAAACATAAATGCAAATTTCGCATGTGGAAAAGGTAAGTACACCCCTACATTTATCACTCCTTCAAATACCTAAAATTAGAATCAGGTGCACAAGCTCAGGTGCAAATGATTAGAACATCGTTAGAGAGGATCTTGGAGGAACCTGCCTTATTTAAACCTCAGACATTTCGTTTGGTTTGCTCTTTGTTGTTGAAGTGTGCGGCGTGCCTCTGAGGCCTTCAGAAAGAAGGTTATAGATGCCTACGAGTCTGGGAAGGGATTTTAAAAGATCTCCAAACAATTTGAAATCAATCATTCGACTGTCCGGAAGATCATCTACAAGTGGAGAAGATTCCAAACAACTGCCAACTTGTTCAGGCCAGGCCGCCCCAGCAAGTTCAGCCCGAGAGCAGACCACAAGATGCTGAAAGAAGTCTCTAAGAACCCCAGAATGTCATCACGGGACCTACAGGTAGCTCTTGCCACTGTTGATGTCAAAGTGCACGAGTCTACCATTAGAAAGAGGCTGCACAAATTTGATCTACATGGGAGGTGTGCCAGGAGGAAACCTTTGCTGTCCAGAAAGAACATCGGGGCAAGACTAAAGTTTGCAAAGTTCGGCAAAGAGCAGCACTTCTGGAACAATGTGCTCTGGACGGATGAGTCAAAGGTAGAGCTATTTGGCCACAGTACCAGAAGACATGTTTGGTGAAAACCAAAGACAGCATTTGACCACAAAAACCTGATACCAACTGTAAAGCATGGTTTGTGGAAATATTATGGTTTGGGGCAACTTTGCTGCATCAGGGCCTGGGCAGCTCACCATCATAGAATCCACCATTAATTCTTCATTGTACCAGAGGGTGCTTGAGGATAATGTGAGGCCATCTGTCGGAAAGTTGAGGCTCAACCGAAGGTGGACCTTGCAACATGACAATGACCCTAAACATACCAGTAAATCTGCCAAGGAATGGCTGAAAGGAAAGAAATGGAGGGTTCTGGAATGGCCAAGTCAAAGCCCGGATCTAAATCCCATCGAGATGTTGTGGGGGGATTTGAAACGAGCTGTGCATGCAAAAAAAACCCTCAAACATCGCACAGCTAAAAGAATTCTGCATGGAGGAGTGGGCAAAAATTTCTCCCAGTCGATGTCAGAGACTGGTAGACAGTTATAAGTGACGCCTACTTGAGATTGTTTCTGCCAAAGGGGGCAAAACCACCTATTAGAGCCAAGGGTGTACTTACTTTTCCAACATGCGAAATTTGCATTTATGTTTATTTAAATTATACAATGCACTACAAAATGTAAATGTTTCATGATATTTGTTATATTATATCACCTTTATCTATGAATATTGTTGAAATGAAGATCAAGTAGCTGTATGTTGAAATATGTTGAAAAAGTCAAAACTTTACATGGCGTGTACTTACTTTTTCACATGACTGTATATCAATTTAATTATTTGTTCCTGTTCATTAATGTGATATATACTAGAATATAAGACCCGTCGCTTCGCTGACGGAAATACCAGTCTTTGCTGCAATGGCTAATCTATGAGGGAAGATAAAAAAGGATTCCTGGGAGATGCTGCTCTCTGTGCAGGGATAACCAACGTCACGTGTTGGTATTTGCAGTTTTGACATGCGTGTCCACTGTCCACGTACCCATAAAAAATGAAAAATCTTTTTTTGGGGGGATCACAAGTTACCCGAATCCACAGTAGTTGGATTTATTAAAATCCATTAATCTGTTCTCAAGTTATAACATGACAAACAAACAGACACAGAGACAGACACAGCTCATTTTATAATATGGATGTCTGTGTGTGTGTGTGTATGTGTGTGTGTGTGTGTATATATGTATGTATATGTGTATGTATATGTGTATGTATATGTATAAATATATATATATATACACTACCGGTCAAAAGTTTTAGAACACCTCAATTTTTCCAGTTATCATTGAAATTTAAGCAATTCAAGTCCAGTGAATAACCTGAAATGGTACAAAGGTAAGCAGTAAACTGCTCGAGATTTTTTTTAAAGTTTAGGTTAGCAAAAACAGGAAAATAATGTAAATTGCAGTTATATTGTAAAAAAAAAAAAGGCCTTCTTCATGGAACAAGTAATGGGTTAACAACTTACAGCTGTTCTGTAGCAATGTAAGTAAATTAAGCCTTGAAAGTTGATCCAAACAATTCCTGCAGGTGTGCCAACCTCTGCTGATTACCTGATTACAAACCCCCTGTCTGTATAAAAGCAGTATTGGAACAGACTGTTATTACACCCTCTGAAGCATTATTTGGACAATATTGCACTGCAGGAAGTAGTATATTGGAAACTGGAGGAAACTCTGACAGGAAGAGGTCTGGCAGACCCACAGCCACATCAGAATCAGAAGACAAGTTTTTGAGAGTCAACAGCTTGCGTGATAGGCGGCTCACAGGACAACAGCTTCAAGCACAGCTTAACACTGGTCGAAGTAAGCAACTCTCAGTTTCAACTGTGAAGAGAAGACTTCGAGCTGCAGGTTTGACATGTCGACTGGCAGTAAGAAAGCCATTGCTAAGATGGCAAAATAAGAAAAAGAGGCTTGCCTGGGCCATGAAGCACCGCCAGTGGACCACTGAAGACTGGAAGAAGGTCTTATGGACCAATGAATCAAAATTTGAAATCTTTGCTTCATCACACAGTGTTTTTGTATGCCGTCGAGTAGGCAAAAGGATGGTTCCTCAGTGTGTGACACTAACTATCAAACATGGAGGAGGAAGCGTGATGGTCCGGGGCTCTTTTGCTGGATCCAGAGTCGGCGACGTGCACAGAGTGACTGGCACCCTGAACCAAAAGGGCTACCGCAGCATTTTGCAGCACCATGCAATACCCTCTGGTATACGCCGAGTTGGTCAGGGGTTCATCCCACAGCAAGATAATGACCCTAAACACACCTCCAGGCTATGTCAAAACTACCTTCGAGGAAAAGAACAAGGAAAAGAACAAGGTAGGCTTCAAATCATGGAATGGCCAGCACAGTCTCCAGACTTAAACCCCATCGAGCTGGTTTGGGATGAACTGGACAGAAGGGTGAAAGCAAAGCAACCTGCAAGTGCAACACATTTGTTGGAACTTCTGCAACAGTGTTGGGAAGAACTTCCCGAACAATATTTGATTTCCATTGTAGAAAGAATGCCACGAGTGTGTTCGGCGGTTATATCTGCAAAAGGTGGCTACTTTGCTGAGTTAAAAATCTAAATTAAATTTTGTTAAACAAAATGATTCTATGATTTCTTTTTTTATCTCCAATTGTTTATTTGTTCTATTTCAGAGTACATTGAGACATTAAACTACGTAAATTTCAATAAAAACTGGAAAAATTGAGGTGTTTTAAAATTTTTGACCGGTAGTGTATATATATATAATATATGTGCATGCTTGTTAATGTCACACTACTGATTGTCAGTGCTGACATCCGAAATGAACCCAGGGCAGCATGAACTGTCTGCCACTCGAGCACATTGTCCTTTCTCACCAGCCACCATCAGGGAGTGTTGTCGTCAGATATTTATGATGTTAAGGTGATTTAAAGTGGTATCTCGTTGCAAACTAGCCTCACATTTCACCATGACTGCAAGCTAGCAGTTCAAATGGTGCATGTACCAGTTTCACCTTTTCAGCCACTGCACTGTATGGTGACACTCATCATTTGAACCGTTAGCCTCCAGTCATGGTGAAATACGTTGTTCCTTTGCAACAAGAGAAAGCAAAAGATGTTATGGCGTTGATGAGTAGTGCCTTTAAATCGCCAAGTAACATCATAAATATATATTTAAAACCAATTGAAAAGGAAGAAATGACAACGACTGCTTTATTTGGTGGATCATTAAATGGTTTTATATTGCAGATCTTTTTGTTTTGTTTCAAATTTCCATGTTGGCAGTGTGTTTCTTAATAGGATCGGGCTTCTACTTTCTTCTCAGGGTTTTGATACTACAGTATGTACATGATTTTCTTGGCAGAATGTAATAAAAACACAATTATTGCTCTGTTGTGAGCAGATTTGCATTCACAATCGGGATATTTTTAAATCTCATTTTTCTAACCTTTAATTAGATTATCGAGAGGCTCGTGGAAGAGCACAATAACAGTGAGCAAAGGGTCAAGATACTCACACACACACACACACGCACACTCTCACACATACCCAAAATACCTAATACACACATACCTAAAATAGAGGAACTGAACATACAGTGTCCTATTGTTCTACAATGGTAAAACATGTATGCATAGAAATGCCAATAAATAAAAGCTGATCTTCTCTACTCTTGCCTCGTATTCATCTTTTGATCTCAAATCCAAATTTCTTGCGTATACTCGTATACAGCAATAATAACAAATTTGACTTCACTCTTCCAATACGTATGGCACCCACTGTATGTATGTATGTATGCATGTATGTACACTTTCCTGTCATAAGTTTTAGAACGCCTCAATCTTTCCAGTTTTTATTGAAATTTACTCAGTTTAATGTCCCAATGTACTCTGAAATTAAGCATAGAACAAATAAACAATTGGAGATAAAAAAAAGAAAGCATAGAATCATTTTGTTTAACAAAATTTAATTCAAATTTTTGACTCAGCAAAGTAGCCAGCTTTTGCAGACAAAACCGCCGAACACACTCGTGACATTCTTTCTGCAATGGAAATCAAATATTGTTCGGGAAGTTCTTCCCAACACTGTTGCAGAAGTTCCCACAAATGTCTTGCACTTGTAGGTTGCTTTGCTTTCACCCTTCTGTCCAGTTCATCCCAAACCAGCTCGATGGGGTTTAAGACTGAAGACTGTGTGCCATTCCATTATTTGAAGCCTACCGTCTTGTTGTTTTCCTCGAAGGTAGTTTTGACATAGCCTGGAGGTGTGTTTAGGGTCATTATCTTGCTGTAGGATGAACCCCTGACCAACTTGGCGTATACCAGAGGGTATTGCATTGCGCTGCAAAATGCTGCGGTAGCCCTTTTGGTTCAGGGTGCCAGTCACTCTGTGCAAGTCGCAGACTCTGGATCCAGCAAAAGAGCCCCAGAACATCACGCTTCCTCCTCCATGTTTGATATTTGGTGTCACACACTGAGGAACCATCCTTTCGCCGACTCAACGGCATACAAAAACCCTGTGTGATGAACCAAAGATTTCAAATTTTGATTCATCGGTGCATAAGACCTTCTTCCAGTCTTCAGTAGTCCACTGGTGGTGCTTCATGGCCCAGGCAAGCCTCTTTTTCTTATTTTGCCATCTTAACAATGGCTTTCTTAATGCCACTCGACCTGTCAAATCTGCAGCTCGAAGTCTTCTCTTCACAGTTGAAACTGAGACTTGCTTACTTCGACCAGTGTTAAGCTGTGCTTGAAGCTGTTGTCCTGTGAGCCGCCTATCACGCAAGCTGCTGACTCTCAGAAACTTGTCTTCTGATTCTGTTGTGGCTTTGGGTCTTCCAGACCTCTTCCTGTCAGAGTTTTCTCCAGTTTCCAAGTGCCTTTTGATGGTGGAGGAAACTGTACTCACTGACACCTTGGCTTTCTTTGCAATTTCTCTAAAGGAATGACCGACACTTTTAAAGGTTATAATGGTCTGTCTGTCTTCCTGCTTACCTTTGTACCATTTCAGGTTATTCACTGGACTTGAATTGCTTAAATTTCAATAAAAACTGGAAAAATTGAGGTGTTCTAAAACATTTGACCGGAAATGTATGTATGTACAGTCATGTGAAAAAGTAAGTACACCCCATGTAAAGTTTTGACTTTTTCAACATATTTCAACATACAGCTATTTGATCTTCATTTCAACAATATTGAGAGATAAAGGTGATATAATACAACAAATATCATGAAACATTTACATTTTGTAGTCCATTGTATAATTTAAATAAACATAAATGCAAATTTCGCATGTGGAAAAAGTAAGTACACCCCTACATTTATCATTACTTCAAATACCTAAAATTAGAATCAGGTGCACCAGCTCAGGTGAAAATGATTCGAACATCATTGGAGAGGATCTTGGAGGAATCTGTCTTATTTAAACCTCAGACATTTAGTTTGGCTTGCTCTTTGTTGTTGAAGTGTGCGGCGTCACCATGCCAAGATCAAAAGAGCTCCCTGAGGCCTTCAGAAAGAAGGTTATAGATGCCTACGAGTCAGGGAAGGGATTTAAAAAGATCTCCAAACAATTTGAAATCAATCATTTGACTGTCCGGACGATCCTCTACAAATGGAGAAGATTCTAAAGAACTGCCAACTTGTTCAGGCCAGGCCGCCCCTGCAAGTTCAGCCAGAGAGCAGTCCGCAAGATGCAGAAAGAAGTCTTGAAGAAACCCAGAATGTCATCACGGGACCTACAGGTAGCTCTTGCCACTGTTGATGTCAAAGTGCATGAGTCTACCATTAGAAAGAAATTGCACAAATTTGGTCTACATGGGAGGTGTGCCAGGAGGAAACCTTTGCTGTCCAGAAAGAACATCAGGGCAAGACTAAAGTTTGCCAATGAACACCTCAGCAAAGACCAGCACTTCTGGAACAATGTGCTCTGGACAGATGGATCAAAGGTAGAGCTATTTGGCCACAGTACCAGAAGACATGTTTGGCGAAAACCAAAGACAGCATTTGACCACAAGAACCTGATACCAACTGTAAAGCATGGTGGTGGAAATATTATGGTTTGGGGAAGCTTTGCTGCATCAGGGCCTGGGCAGCTCACCATCATAGAATCCACTATGAATTCTTCATTGTACCAGAGGGTGCTTGAGGATAATGTGAGGCCATCTGTCGGAAAGTGGAAGCTCAACCGAAGGTGGACCTTGCAACATGACAATGACCCTAAACATTCCAGTAAATCCACCAAGGAATGGTTGAAAAGAAAGAAATGGAGGGTTCTGGAATGGCCAAGTCAAAGCACGGATCTAAATCCCATCGAGATGTTGTGGGGGGATTTGAAACGAGCTGTGCATGCAAGAGACCCCTCAAACCGCACAGCTGAAAGAATTCTGCATGGAGGAGTGGGCAAAAATTTCTCCCAGTCGATGTCAGAGACTAGTAGACAGTTATAAGAAACGCCTACTTGAGGTTGTTTCTGCCAAAGGGGACAATACCACCTATTACAGCCAAGGGTGTACTTACTTATTTGTCGGAAACCGCTGAATGGAAAAAATTGAAATTTGGCACATTGTCAAGTACTCCCAATGGGGAACAAAAGCATGATAATGATAACATCATAGGTGAAGTGGTATACCAGCCAAAAATGTTTTAATCTAATTCCTTATCCTAAAAATCTGAAATTGCATGCACATGATCTATGACCCATTTGTATTGAAATATTAAATTTATGACATCGCAGGTCATATGGTTTGGGAGCCATATTGGATTTAACCTAAAACCTCAAAAAAAACATTTTCTCCCAAACCACCAAATCGATTGACTCGAAACTTTACATGTGTCATTGACTCGGCATGGCGATTAAAAGATGATCACAAAAGCATCATTGATCACATGGTGTGGCAGCCATATTGGATTGAAGGAAAATTTTAAAAAATTATATCTCTGAAACAGCTTACCCTATTGATGCAAAATTTTACAAATATCATCTAACCGCACTGTTGCATGTAGTTTGAAAATGATGATGCCATAGGTCTTGTGGTTTGGCAGCCATCTTGGATAGAAAAATGAACCTTATCCGATCAACAGGAAACTTCACAAACGTGATCCCTGACCCATACATATGCAGAGTGTACATTTTTTAGGTCATATGTCATGTGGTATGGCAGCCATATTAGCTTGAAAGCCAATATTTAAAAAATTCCCTTCTCTGAAACTGCTTCACCGATCGATGTGAACCCTGTCATGGCTGGTGAAAATGTGATAATTGAAAACAGCTGAAGGGATTTGAATCAAACTTGTTTTATTTTTAGGACACTGAACGAGGGCTTCTACCTGTTGTGGGACTTTGCGGAGGCATATTGGCGACAGTCGCATTACTCTAGTTCAACATGTTTCTTATAATATACAAAACAACAACAACAGGCATTTTAAGGCCATTTTCCCTGCTAGAGTGGGGGTTAGCCCCATGACAATCTTCTCCATTTTGCCCTATTTTCTGCATCTCCCCTTGTTAACCACCTTGCCCGCATTTCTTCTTCCACCATCTTTAGCCAAGTCTTTCTCAGTCTTCCCCGTCCTCTACTTCCTTCTACATTCATTTCAATCACTCTTCTCAACCAGTCACTTTCATCCTTCCTCAACACATGACCAAACCATCTCAACCTGTTCCTCTTCACAGCATCCATCACAGGCTCTATTCCCATCATCTTTCGCAATTCATCATTTGTCTTCCTCTCTCTCAACGATACTCCACACATCCACGGAACCATTCGCATTTCCACCCTTTCCAGCCTTCGTTGCTGCTCTATGTTCATTACCCATGTCTCGCTCCTATAAATCATCACACTTCTCACACATGCAGCATAAACCTTTCCCTTCAGCTTCAACGACACTCCCCTCCTCGTCAGCACGCCACTCAGTTCCCGAAACTTCTTCTATGCACATCTCACTCCAGCAACCGTTGCCGAGTCTGATCCACCCTCTCCATTCAGCATGTCTCCTAGGTAGCAAAATGTTTTCACACCTTCCAGCTTCACGCCATCTCCAAGGTCCAATTCAACATTTCCTCCATCTGCAGCTCCCTCTGTGCACACCTTACACTTGAATGTAGCTGCCACACTGGTTAATGACCCTCTCAAACCACTACATTTTTGATGAACCCACTCAGCGCTCATTGTACATTGAATGGAGTTCACTGCGACACCCTTTATTGCACACAGCACACGGCCACTTCCCAGTTCTTTCCACCTCACCACATGCTTTACCACTTTCCATCACCTTCGTCTTTCCGATATTCACCCTCAGACCTTTTGTCTCCATACATTCCTTCCACTTTTTCATCTTCTCCTTCAGTCCATCCATACTTTCTGCAATCAACGAAGGCATATTGCCATCACTACTCTGATCAACCATTCCTCCACTCCTAACTTCCTCAATGCCCATGTCACTACTTCGCGTGGAACCCTATCAAATGCTTTCTCCAGATGAACAAACCCAAGAAACAACTTCTTCCTCTTCTCCATGTATTTCTGCAACTGCCTCACAATAAAGAGCGCGTCTGTCGTTCCTCTTCCTGGTTTAAATCCAAACTGCATTTCGTCGATCTTCACCTTCTTCCTTGTCCTCCTCTCCAACACCCTTTCCAATACCTTCATTCCATGCTCCAATAACTTTATCGCTCGGTACGAGCCACACTCCAGAGGGTCACCTTTCCCCTTGTATAGAGGGACGAGGGTATTTAGTTCCCAATCCACTGGAATGCGACCTTCTTTCACCACCAGATTACAGATCTCTGCCATTCTCTTCACACCCCAACTTCCTGCTGCCTTCAACATATCTCGCACAACTCCCGTCGGCCCTCCCGCTTTTCTACTCTTCATTGCTTTTATCGCTTCCTCAACTTCCTTCTCAGTTATCTTCTCTGCCGGTCCTAAAACTGGGTTACTCTCTATGTTGCCATCCCATTCATTCTCTGCATTCAACAGCATTTCCATATATCTCTTCCATCTTCCTTTAATTCCATCTGGGTCCACAACGATTTGTCCCACTTCATCCTTCAAGCAACTCACCCCCATCACATCACACCTGTCTTTCGCTATCTGCTTCGCAATCCTGAATACCGCTCTCTGACCCTCTTCCGAATCCAAGCGTTCTCTGAACATTTCCCTCCATGCCTCCTGCGCCTTTGCTATCTCTTTATTTGCAGCCTTCTTGGCTGCCTTATAACTTTCATGCCCTGCCTTTTCTGCCCCTGTACCCTTCGCCTTCTGCCACTCCTTGAACTTCTTCCTCTTCTCGTCAAGCCTCTTTCCAACTTCATCATCCCACCACCATGTTTCCGAGTGCCTCGGTGGTCCTTTTGTCCATCCACATACCTCACCAACAGCTTCCATCAGACTATCTTTCATTGACATCCAACCACTTTCAAGCTCAACCACATCATCCTCTACCCTACTCAGCCTCTCTTTTAATGCCTCCCTCACTGTCACCTCTTTCAACCTCCAAACCTTCATTCTCGGTTGGTACTTCACCCGCCGAGCTCTCCTCGTACCTTTCACCCTTATGTCGCAGACAACCAAGTGGTGCTGTGAAACAGCCTCCTCCCCCATATATATATCATTCTAACTATTCACTGACTCACTGACTGGCTGACATTAATGTTCGGTACCTTGCGGGTGACATAGAAAGTTGAAATTTTACGTGCTGACAGGCATTGAAGCCGATACACCGGGAAAAATCACAGAACCGTCAGAAAGCATCTGTAAATGAAGATATCCGAAAATAATTGCAGCCTTGTCGTGCTCAATGCAGGTGAGTGACCCGAGACAATGTGTGCAGCCGGAAATAATAACTATTGATATCTAGCATTTGAAAATTGTAATTTCTATAACTGTAAACTGTATTGTAATTTATACACCTGTAAACTTTGAAATAAAAACCTCAATCATATCAACCCAAATTGATGCTTGACTATAATCATAAAGCTTCTATTTATTATGTACTTACGTACGAAGCATTGTTTGTTATTGCTTTCAATGTGTAAGCATACCGTGTGTGTGTGTGTGTGTGTGTGTGTGTGTGTGTGTGTGTGTGTGTGTGTGTGTGTGTGTGTGTGTGTGTGTGTGTGTGTGTGTGTGTGTGTGTGTGTTATACCCCACTATGGATTCACATTTCGGAAATGTATTTGCCATGTGTATGGAAGCCATAACTAGTGAGGAAACAAACGCGATGAGTAAAATTGGACGTGCAACATGATAACCCTAACTTTTCTCTCTCGCTCTCACTCTCTCGCGCTCTCCTCTCGCTCTCCCTTACAAGATTGAGGGTCCTAGAAATGTTCATGCAAATCACATCGACCACCGAATATGCGCATGATCCATGTCAATAACCTGTATAAATTGATCACTTAATAATTATGTTGTCCAAGCCCGTTGAAGAATAACTAGGCAGCGTTTAATTCACTAAATGAGTTTGCTCATGCTATTGGGATGGTACTGTCATGAGGCGATTGTGAAACAGGTTAGTTTTGTGCAACAACTCGCTATTTTCTGGGCTCCTTTTTATTTGTTTAATAACCTGATATAAATAAATAATTTTACCAGCTGACAACCTTTACTCGGTGACTCATTGGCTGATAGTAGATTCTAGAAATTGTACTTTTACAAAGTAATTCTACACATTTTGGCCATTTTTCAAATGCATGAAAGTTGACGGTCCATCTGCCTTGCTTGATGTCATGTTTTGCATATGTTTATTTTTCATGTATCGACATTACGACTGTGGTTTTAACTGCTTTGTAAAATAATTGGTGACACCATGGTTGAGAATTTCTTCGTTGCAACCTTCTCAGATGAAGGAAATAGCTGGAATTTTGTTGTGGTCGGTATACCACCATAACCAATGGGAATTTCAGTCCCACATGACATGTGACATCTCTTGTGCACTATTTTATCAAATGGAATGACCTAGTGACATGAACTCTTGTTAATGGATAACCTAACACAGCTGTGGGAGTTAATGAGATATCTGTACCCTTTGCACAATGTTCTCAACAGAATTCCTTCTTCCACATAAAACAAATAAACCATTTAACATCTTGGACTTGGGTAAAACATGAGTTTGCAGGGACTTTCTATCACAAAAAACTACATAAATAAAGAAAGAAATAATAGAAGACAATATTAAAAACAAGAGCCAAGTTCTCGGGGGGTCCTTGTGCTCCGCCCCCACTGTTCTTGAGACAACAAACACAAGTAACCCCCTTTCCAAAACTTCCACCCTCTTCCTCCCTCTCCCCCTTGCGTTCCCCCACCCCACCATACTCTCATGCTCTTCTCCTCGTGGGGCCTATCCTTGAAAAGTTTTGTCACAATCAATTCAACTAATCAAATATAATTACCCCTTCCCCACAATTCCAACCCCCCCCCCCCCCCTAACAACCATGCCCCCCCCCCCCCCACTCCTTAAATCTCAAAATCTAATAAACCTAATAACTTAATTTATTTTTCACCAGAAATCCCCGATGGGGCCTCCATTATGCAAGCCATGTCTGGTAGCACTTCGGCCCATAGGGCTGATGTGAATAGCCGGATCCCGATTATAAGACAACCTTCCCATTTATCTCCCTCACGCTCCTCCCATAAAATTACTATCCCCATATTTTACTCCCCATTGCCCCCATTATGTGTGATAAATGTGATTGTGATCATGTAAGCTGTTACAGAGAAAAATCGCTCTCCCCCTTCCATGACACTCCCCATTATGTCTGCCATGTTTTGTAGTCCTACAATGTCCCATTCTCAAGATACAAGGGAACTGACGGACAGACACAAATGGGGTGTGACTGCAGGGGCAGCTTTGTGTTTGTGTCAGCTTTGCCTGGTGTGAGACCTGTTAGCGAAGACACCACACATACACCAACTGAGAGCTCCAACATAAAACTTGCTTCTTGAATGAAGACGAGAGAGAGAGAGAGAGAGAGAGAGAGAGAGAGAGAGAGAGAGAGAGAGAGAGAGAGAGAGAGAGAGAGAGAGAGAGAGAGAAAGAGAAAGAGAAAGAGAAAGAGAAAGAGAAAGAGAAAGAGAAAGAAAAGATCGTTTAAAGGCCATTTTCCCCGCTAGACCCCATGTTAGCCTTGCGGACCCCATGACAATCATGGTTCCCTGTTTGAGGCAATGTTTTTATGGCCGGATGCCCTTCCTGACGCCAACCCTTAGTCGCCTCTTATGATGCGCAGGGATATGGTGTACCTATTCTAAGCTGGGGTACACACTTGGATCATTCATCCCAGCAAGCCTGTACTCAATTTGCCGACCTCGAAAGGATGACAGGCTGAGTCAACCCCCCTGGCGTTAATTCAGTGATGGACCGGGATTCGAACCCAGGATTCTCGGATCCCAAGCCAGCACCCTAACCGCTAAGCCAACACCAGGCTTAGAAAGAGAAAGAGAGAGAGAAAGAAAGAAAGAAAATGAATGCTCGGGATGGAGGGGTGTGGAGAGGAAAGACATATGCGGCCAACCCCATAAGGTGGGATTAATTGGTGCCATGAAAGTGGTGGTGGTGGTTGTTGTTTTGTTGGAAAGGCTATAGAGATTTGCGTTCAGATCTCATGCAAGCTCAGGCAAACATATGTTCCCAGTTTAATGTCGCTCAATTCCTCATCTCTGCAAGTCCATGGTTTGAACTACAGTAGACAAGGTAGAGCATTTTGAAGAGAAAGCACTACCAAGACAGATAAGGGGAAGGTAAAAGAACGCCAAAGAACACCAAAAAAAAGAACGCCAAATAACACATTTATACAAATAAGAGCAAAGTATCTTGTGGGGAAACCGTACAAAGTGCATCATTTATAGTCCAGGTTTCCTTAAACTTTTGAACAGTGTTACTATATTCTGCCGCCTTGTACTCCGAAATAATGCGTGAGCGTATTAAGCCCTTCAGCCATACAGAACTGTGTTCCACCACATCTTTCTCTATTTTTGCCTTCCTGGTTTTATATATTGCCATTTTTGCACAGGCTAAAATAAAGTTAACAAGGAGATCTCGTGACTTGCTTAGTTTCTTTACCGGGTGGCCGATGATAAAAAGTGTTGGAGAGAAGTGAAGCCAGAAGCGCAAGAGAAGATTTTTCATCAGTACGAACACTGGTTCAAGACGGTGGCATTGAAGGTAAATGTGAAATATAGTTTCCCTTTCACCGCAAAAGCAACATTCCTCTGGGAAGTTAGTGAAATGCCGAATCTTAGATCCAGAGCTCAGTGCCCCATGTAGCAACCTCCAACTTAAGTCTGCCATCATTCTTGGCGTTGGGTAGAGATAAAGTGAATCCCAACGTGGATGAACAGTCGAAGGAAGTGGAAGAATCTCACGCCAGGGAGTATCCAGTCAGGTTGCAAGAGCTATATAATGGAGCGAGTGGATCACTAGCAGGTATATATTTTTCCTTGATAGCCCACAGAACAACATTTCCACTGTGCCAGGGGTCTTACTCATATTGTTTGCAGGTATTGGTTGAGAGAGCTCGCAACATCGTGGCCGGATTTTAAAATCCATGGAGTTACCGATGGACATCTGTCCAGATCCATCACCCTCTTTGGGATTCTCTAGATATTCCAGACAATCGGGAGGCAAGGAGCTTTTGACCTCTTCAAGTATCCTGGAGGGGATCCTGATTGTCCTCAGGCTCATTTTCGCTGCGAGCTCCTTGGGTAAAATAAGCCTTCTCTTACCATCGTTCAGAAGGTCTCCCACTGTGGATATGCTACCAGCTAAGAGGCTCCTTCTTACTGAAAAGGAAGCCAGAGTTGGGCCCTGTAGAAGAGGGTTGAGAATGAGCGGTTCTTCTAACAGGTCCTTGCCTGGATAAGGAACTGTTCTTTGTACGTCGACTACATTCCAAGCCTTCAGCATTTCTTGATAAAAAAGAGGCAATGTAGCACTAGACAGGCTCCGAGATGTACTGATGAAAAGATTCCTTTTGTACCCAAGATTGAGCACTTTGCTGAAGAAGTATGATGCCAGTGAGCACCATTGCGGTGCAGGGTTCACATGTAGGTAACGTTGTATGGTCTACAGCCTGGATGCGTGGTAGTGGCTTCGAAGGCAGGGAAAAGACTGTCCACCTTCTGAAAAAGGCAAGCTCAGAATGCCCAGGGAAACCCAGTGTCTACCATTCCAAAAGTAGTCCAGTAGCTTCCTCTGCATCTTAACCAGAAACTCATCTGGAGTGCTTATGCAAGAGAGCCTGAATACTAACTTCGGAATTATAAACTGTTTAATAAGGAGTGTTTTTCCCCTCAGAGACGACTTTTAGTAGTCCACTCCAGTCTCTCAACTTTGCTTCGATCTTGTCCCCTAAAGTGTTCCAGTTAATGAGTGGTGAGGACCCATGGGAAGTGGACAAGTGCACCCCCAAATATTTGATCTCATTGCGACTCCAGGTCAATTTCTGAAAAAGTGTTGGTAACTCCTTTACCTGCATTTGTCCAATTAGAAGCCCCGAGCTTTTCCTCCAATTGATTGTAGCAGACGATGCTGCTGAATAGACCTGCTGACAATCATAAACTATTTGCATATCCCTTGCATTACTGGCAAACACGAGAACATCATCTGCATATGCAGAAAGTTTGAGGTTGACCCTGTTGTGTGGCACCACAATGCCAGTTAGCCTTCTTCTCATCAAACAAAGGAAGGGTTCGATACATACGGAATATAATTGGCCGGACAGGGGACATCCTTGTCTTATTCCTCTCTCAAATGGAAAGGGCGCGAGCAAGAAACCGTTGACTTTAACTAGGCATTCTGCCGACATGTACAACGTCTGAATCATGCCTACAAATCTCCTCCCCAACCCAAATGTTAGCAAGGTTTCAAACAGATACTCATGGTTCATCTGGTCAAAGGCTTTCTCCTGATCCAAGGAAAGAAATCCGACTTGAGTCCGAGTCATGTCCGCATACTGTATCAGGTCTCTGACAAGGGATATGTTGTCATGTATTGTCCTGCCTGGAATGGCATAAGATTGGTCCGGGCTGACTAATTTTGTCAGGACTGGTCCGAGACGGAGTGACAACATTTTAGCCATGACCTTATAATCCACACACAGCAGAGACACAGGGCGGTAATTCTTCAAGTCTCTCAAGTCACCCTCCTTGGGAATCAAGACCAGAATCGCTCGACACCAAGAAAGGGGCATTATACCTGTATCACATGCTTTCTGAGCTACGCTTAGGTAATCAGGTCCAACCACGTCCCATACTTTTGTATAGAATTCACATGATAAGCCATCCATGCCAGGGGATTTATCTCTTGATAGGCTGTGCAGGGCGGTTTTCAATTCTTCCAGAGATAATGGAGTCTCCAGCTGCTCCCGGTCTTCGACAGAGGCTTCAGGAAGACTACTCCACAAAGTGCCACCTGCACCTGCGTCTGTGCTGTTACCCGAATACAGCTGAGCGTAAAAGGCTCTAATTCGTTTTTGAACACCCTCAGAGCCATTGAGCAAGAGACCATCTTCTGTGAGAACACTCGCTATAGTCCTGAATTGACCTTTGCGTTTTTCCACCCCTTTGAGATAATTCAGGACATATTCATCCTCAGAAATAAACTGAAAATGAGAGCGCACATACGCCCCTCGTGCCTTCACACGACTACATGCTTTAAGGGTGCTCTTTTTTTCTTGGTATGCCTGCAGTTCAGTAGAGGTAAGTGTGGCCAGGTGCTTCTCAAGGTGCAGCAGCTCCTCTTCCAGTCTTTTGATCCCTAACCCAAGTGTTTTGCTCGATCCATACGAGTATTCCTGACACAGCAATTTCAATCGTACCTTGCCTATATCCCACCAGAATCCAAGTGAGCAAAAATCTCCTTTTTTATTCCTCCAGGCCTGCCAAAAATTCAAAAAGATTGACAAAAAGGCTTCATCCTGACTTAAAGCATCAGGTGCCACAAGCCAGGGCCTCGCCTTGTTTCCGCCAGGGAAAACTTAATCCAAGCCAAGTTGTGATCTGTGAAATGGGCAACTTTTATGCCGGAGTCACTGACAATCTTACACCAACGGTGAGACGTAAATTCTATCGAGCCGGGATTGTGATATATGACCACCTCTGATACTCGTATACGTGAATGTTCTGTCTGTGGGGTGTTGTATGTGCCAGGGTATCCCTCAAGTTTAACAGTGTTATGGTTTGTTGTAATATTCTTACAGAGGGATTATGCGGCTCCTGACCTATTCGATCAAGGGAGGGGTTTAGAGTGTAATTAAAGTCTCCTCCAAGAATTACACACTCTTCACCAGGCAAGGTGAGCATGAATCTCTGCAACCGGTTGAAGAAAATCCCCCCTTGCAACTCCTACACAAGGTGCATAAATGTTGACGAAATTGACAACAAATTCTTCAAACTTTGCTTTTATATGTAGCAACCGCCCCACACTGGCTTCCTTTACGACAAGTATTTCAGATTTCCTCTTTGGTGAAAAGAGGGTAGCCACTCCACAAGATGTGTCCGTTAGGTGACTGAAAAAGGCCAAGCCTTCCCATTGGTTTTCCCATCGGGATGCAGCCTCTGGGGTCGTGTGGGTTTCCTGCAGAAAGGTTACTTCAAGTTTTTCCTTCACACAGAATGACAATACCTGGTGCACACGGAATGCATCCTTACAGCCATTGACATTCAATGATCCTATTTGTAAGTTTGATGTCATTATTGTATTGAGAGTTTTGTTTCTGTGAAATTCATCCTCCTAAACGAATTTATATTCAGGCCCGTAACTCAACAACTTTGCTAGAAACTTCCTGACTCGGGCTTGTTCGGCCGAGCCTGAAGTCCTTGTTTTATGTCCCTCTCTCCTTAGTACATGCAAGGAATGCACTAGCAAGTCATAATCTTTCCACCGTTTCAGCGCATTTTCCACTTTCTTCCTGCTATGCAAGCTTTGTTCCAGGAACTCGAGTATCTCCTGGCTGGGGATGCAGGAATGGCGTCCTGCAGGTAGGTCTGTCTCTAAACCAGTCAGTGACCCTTTATAGTCTTCCCCATCACCAATACTTTCCTCATCATCGCTGTCTGGAGGTTCAAGATCCTTCTCCTTTGGTGTACTTGTACAATGTGTCAAGTCTTCTGCCATGTCGTCTCTCAAGGCTGACTTGGCATAATCTTCTGGCGCAGAGGAACGCTCCTTTGGCTCTGATGCGGCGGACGTTGCTTCACCTGTGGGAGTGGATGCCTCCTCCTCAGTTGGTATAGGAGATCCAACCTTTTGGGGTGGTAAAATAGAGATGTGCTCAACTATTCCCCTTTCTGCGCCAACAGTGAGTGAAGTGACATCACCTGAGATGTCGGTCAGTGCCAGCAACTTTATTGATGCTTGTGTGTCTGGTTCCCTCTCTCTGTCTGTCCCACCGATGAATGCTACTTCAGAATCCTTTGAAACTTCGGTGTTAATCCTTCGGTTCAGAACTGCTCTTGTAGATGTTTCAATCCCTGGTTTATTTTGAAGCTTCGTTGCAGTTGTTATTATTGGATGCATTTTCTCAGGAGCCAACATCACAGTATCGTTTGGCCCTGTCAAGTCAGATACCTCTAGGTTGTTTATCTTTACCATGCTGGGTTTACTACCTGACGGTCTCCCTTCCTGTTCATTCTTCAAACTGTCTTTGGGTGGATCTGAGAGAGAAGACTCTCCATATCCTGTCGTTTGATGAATAGTTTCCTCTTCTTCTTCTTCTTCCATTTCTTCAGATTGGGTTACCACTCTTTTCTCCTTCAGAATACTAGGCTTTACAAATCCCTTTGACACATTACTTCCCGTGTCATCCTCAATTGTACCAGGGTGTTCCGTGGTCCCATCCTCTGTGGGTTCTGATTTCCTCTTCTGTGCTCTCTTTGCCTTCCCTGCTCCCACTGCCTGCCATTGATTTATGGCAGTGGAAGAGATGGGATGAGAAGCTGTTATAGAACTTTCTTGAGGGTCCACTGCCCTCGAGCACAAAGGAGCAGCCGCCTCTCTTAGGATACCTTCAGTGACGCTGGGATCCTCTCGAGGCTGATCTGGACGTTGAGGAGCTGCAACCTCTTTAATGATAGTGGGGCAGTCTGCTCTCCTGTGATCCTTCGCTTTGCATACAAAACAATGGGGTTCGTTTGTCATATAAAACACCCTGTAATTCTTTCCGTCAAAAGGAATAACAAACGACCCCTCACATTCAGCATCCTTTCCCAATTCAATGGATACTTGTCTTTTAAAAGACCAGACATGTTGTAGGGAGGGCTCATGACAGCCCAAAGGCACAGGCTTGATGGGTGATCTCAACACTCCCAGTCATTCCAGGAAAGGCACCACGACATTGTCAGGCACGTAAGGAGGTATATTAGATATAATTATCCTTGTACCAAGACTTGAGAGTGGCTCGACTTGCACAAAGAGTCCTCCCACACTAATCCCTTTCTCAATGGCTTTGTTTGCTGCAGCCTCTGAGTTAAGAAAGAACACAGCTTGTCCATACATTTTCGAGGCTGCAACTATCGTTGCTGGATCAACCACACTAGCGAGTGCTTTCACATAGGCCTCTATTTGGGTGATTTGTCCCAACTCGCATTTCACCCCGTGCTTCCTTGTTAACGCCTTAAACGGGTGGGCAGGGCGGTTCCCACCTGCACCAGAGGTAGTAGCGGCCATTTTTGCCCACGTACCATCCAGAGGCATGATTACTATTAACGGTATATTTCCCGACATATGAAAATGAAAAAAAAAAATCAATTAGCTCATTCGCGAGCTTTTGCTTATTTTAGCACGACCATACCGGTGGTATGCTAAAGATTAACTCAAAACGATAATCAAACGCGCGTTGAGCAAATAACTTATCGGCTTAATCGCCAAAACTATGCAAATTTAGCACAGAAAGTCAAGGGTAATTAAGCAAAAACAAGGAAGTCAAACAGTTTGTGATACGCCACAAATCGGGCGCGGCAAATCTAGTCCCACACGGGTGCGGCCGCACGCCGCGGCGGCTAGGCCCGAACACAAAAGGACTAATAACTCAAACGGGACTTCAAAGTAAAATAACAAAATGAACCAACTCGGTTCAGATAACCCAAATAAACCAAAAATACAAACGGAAGAGGATGAGAAGGAAATGTCGAAAATAGCACGGCTCGAGGAGCAGCAAAATGGCGTGGCGTAGTAGTAGTAGTAGTAGTAGTAGTAGTAGTAGTAGTAGTAGTAGTAGTAGTAGTAGTAGTTGTAGTTTCAACAACAGTGAAATGTCACAATTGAACTTCATGTCATTTAACTTTTGACATCAATACTTTTGTGACATTCTTTTGCTGAATTTGTTGGAGTGGGGGGAGGGTGTTGTTGAATGTTGAATTGAATATTCAACAAATTGTTGAATATTGTAATGTGCCATGTTCCAAATTAATCTCATGATCTAGAATCTCATCTATAGATCAACATGTATTCCAATCCTGAACACGTGATGTTGGTATGTATGATGGAGTTGGATAAAATGGAAGACCAAATTCCTATATACACATTGGGATAGCTGCACCATCGCCCTGGGTAGTAAGTCTTATGCGACTGTAACGTACAGTACTCCAAAGTTTTAGTTGGCGGACATCACCATGTGGAGTCTATGCATAAGGGAAGTCTTTCATCGTACATTATATAAAAGAACAAAATTTTACACTAAATCCTTTTCATATGTGCAACAAGAATGTAAACTCAAACTGCTTGATTGTTACAGATTAAAACATCAGAAATGACGGTTTTGGTATCTCAATACCGTCAACTTGTTGCAAGTCAATTTTTTTTGCAGTTGCACTTTCAATCCAGCAAAAACATGTGACCATTGAAAATGATGAAGGGAGCGATGGGGTCAGTTCCGAGAATGAAGGCGATGGGTGATCGGCCTAACCCGTGGCTGGTGCCACGGGTTAGGAATGATGACCATTTGGGATGGATTATGCACACTGATTTTGCTACCGGCCGCGGTCATGGACATGAACAGACGCTCGACAGTTCAACGCTCGAAGAAGATTTAATGTCGTTAACATTATAAGGCAGGCGAGCAGCATTCGAGCCAGGGCATATAACATTATATGATGCCTGTCCATCGAGCAATGTAATCGAATTGCTGTACAAACCTCGACGCCAATTCGTTGTCCAGACAGTAAGTCAGTAAACCAATTAACATCCTCATGACATTTGCTTACAATGTCAATGGCAAAATATGTACAGCAATTAATTTTCAAATTTCTCAACATGTATCGACTTGACTTGACAAGTCCACTTTGGTCCATTGCGGGATGAAGGCTTAGCCTCAACATGGTCTATTTTTTTTTTTTCCTCTTTGTAAAACACGAACACATTACCTGTATGGTGATTTTGTAAACCCCCCGCCCCCCTAACTGACACAAACACACACAACACACACTGACATTTTTACCATCAGTAAACTCACACATGTAATTCTGACAACTCAGCAAAAAAGCCTCAGCCTTCCCCTCCCATCTCTGTCCCATCTTTTCTTCCCCCCACCCCAACCCCAAGTTCTCACCCATCCCCTCCCAACCCTAAGGCTTTGATCCACTCCCCACACTCAAGCCTTCAATCTCCTCCGCCACCGCTCCCCAACCCCCCATGCTCCTCCTCCCACCGAAAGGCCTCAACCCCTTCCCCCTTCCGAAGTTGTCTTATCTTTACTCTCACCCTCCTCCCACTCATAAAAGCAAACGGGCATTCCCACGTCAAAATAACGGAATATGTAACGTTTTCTGCTCCACTATCATGCTCTCACCGACTTCGCAGAAACCCGTCCACAGTCGCCTGTTCAACTCACGACATGAGAAAATAGTCGGAAATAATAGCAAACCTGCATAACCCCCGCAGTAAAATCGCTACTTGAGAGAAAAGGCAATTCGAAAAGGGTTTGAAGGGTAATTCTAAAGGGTTCCTAAATTTGTGGCCATAGTATAGAAATTGTGGGTAGAATCAGGCGAACTGCCCAACCACAACCAATGGGTTGAACCTGCATGCATGGACACACGCAAACACGGCTGTTGTTTTTTTTTTATAGAAGAGACGATGTTTAACTGCCGTTTGTTATTGCTGGTATTATCCATCGATTGTTCATTCTTTTTCACACACATGGGCAGTTTGATTTTCACGATTTTGTATTTATTTATTTACCCTAATGCTCCCTATTCTGCTAGGTTATTAAGGCCTATAGTGGAATGCAGCTGGGATGGTAACACAAGGTATAAGCGCAAGAACATTTGAAACAACACAAGTGAACCAAAGACAGTAAGCACACTGCTCCATGGAGCAGACAGGGGTACAGCTCTGCAAAACCAGTGACATCATCATCCATGGAACCACGATGAACAGTAGATGGCAGCATAACATAAGCAATTGATATTGTATGCAACAGTAGATCGACAAAGACTTTCTTTTCTTTACACACTAATAGTCAGGTTCACTATGTTTTTTCGTTCAAAATCATGGTAGATTAGCAAACCTATACATTTTTGGAAACGTTATTACATGGAAAATCTGAAAATCAATGTTTACATTTGCCAATTCCGACCAATTCGATTCGACCAATCGACCAATTCCATTCGACCATTCGACCAATCGCTTTGATCGACCAATTCGATCGATTCGATTCGATTCATCGAATTCGATTCGATCGACCATTCGACCAATTCGATTTGCCAATCAATTTGACCGACCTTTGCTTGTGTGGAACCGACTGTGAAAACGATGCGGACTATATTGTCGGATACGACACCCAGGACAGTGATGACGAACTCTAAATGGCATATTCTGTAATCGTGTATGTTTGATGCCATTGACTGCCTGTGTATATTTTGTCATTGACTGCCTGTGTCGATGTGAAGTTATACTGACTGCATGTGTATATATGATTTTGCTGACTGCCTGTGTATGTTTGGTGATATGAATTATTGTGACACATTTTGATGTTATTAACTGCCTGTACAAAATGATAACATGTATTTGATTATGCAACTTATCGCGAATATAAAGACAGTATTTTGCAATTCAAAACCTTTGATTCGTGTCTTACCATTCCCCATAGCACAAATTTGATACTTTCATTGGATTCCTTGTCCCTGAAAATATAGGTTTAGTATATTTTTAAAAGTTTTTAGGGTAATTAGAGGCAGAAATAGAACAAAATATGTATTTTACAGTGGCCATTTTGAAAATCCAAAATGGCCGCCATACAGGTATCTCTCCAAATGTAAACATTGATTTTTAGTTTCCTTATGCTATAACCTTTCCAAAAATGTATAGGTTTGCTAATCTACCATGATTTTGAACGAAATATAATTTATTGACATAGTGAACCTGACTATAAGTAGCAGAGATCCATACCCTCTGGGTGGGTATAGTTTGCGCATTAGTTGCTGAAAACGTATCGTCTGTTTATTGCAAGAAGATCTCTGAATATTTGTGTGGTGTGTGTCTGAAGGGTGCAAAGGTCCAAAGCATTGAAGGACTCAAAGGGGTCTAAAAAGTCTACATTATCTTTAAGGGTATGTTCCAATACTCGTTTGGAGTTTGAAGGGCTAGGGTCTATGAGGTCTAAAGGGATATAAGCAGTTTAAAGGGTGCAAAAGTCTTAAGGGGTCTAAAAGATTGAAATGGGTCTAAAGGGTGTAATGGGTCTATAGGATTTCAAGGGGTCTGGAAGTCTAGATGGAGTCAAAGGATCTAAACTCTAAATGATGTAAATTTTTCAAGGTGTTTAAAGGATCTTAAAAGGTCTAAAGCATCCAAAATGGTCGAAGCGGTTTAAAGGATCTAAGGGTTTAAAAGGGACTTTCCAATAGCACCTAATTAATAGACGTAGTCACGTTGCAACTGACGTTCAAACAGTATGTAACTAGAACAGCACTCAGTAGAGCGCATACCTCCACCAGGCTGAAGAGTTTACGTTTTGTATCCCACTGATCGGCCGGATCTGCAACAGGACCCTAGGCAAAATCTAATCGGCTTGTTCTTGTCACATTCCCAACTCGTCCACCAAGTTTTCTCATAATCTGCCCACAACCTTTTTGAAATATCATGCTATGTATCGTATTTGGCCCCATCTCTCAATGGTGAAGGGTGTAATGGGTCTATATAGTCTAGTAGGAAGACTAGGTCCCCCTGCACCCCCCGGAGATATACTTCTAATCAGTGTTTCTAGATTGGAAAAAATGTGTAGAAAATGACTAGCTATGGCCCCAAGCTGAAAAAATGTCCCACATACCATTTTTATGCAAATTACTGCTGCCATTATCAAAAAAACGATTTTTGACATATCTCAGCCAATATTGCAGATAATTGAAAAATGAAGGTGTCTAGACCCATGTTTTGAAGGGCATAGATCATGATAGAACTATTCATAACATGATTACATGTGTCTATGGTATACTAGTATGCTAATTAGTGCTTTATTTACAAAATAATCACAGTTTTACGAAATAATAGACTCATATTAAGGTCCGTCTACACAGACGTTAACACAAAGTTTTATTTTTCTAAATATTACAACTGTCAAAATAGTCCTAGCACTCAATGTGACCACTCTTCTCTTGCTTGTTTTAGCTGTTTTGTTTAGCTGTTACACTGTTTTGAGGCAAAAGAGGGACTTTGCGTAGGCCTTTCCACTGAGAACACCTTTGAGAGATCCACTTGTTACTAGTTGTGCCTCAAAGAGAATCTCTGCATATCCAGAACCACGCATCTTGTGTCCAGTGAGCATCCCGATGTAGTTCATGGATGTGTGGAAGGGTCCAATCGTTACTACATGACTAGCAAATTCATTTGGCCAGCGCCAGATGATGGGAAGGGCTTTCATGCAGACACCCAGATCAAATGTATTCAGGACCCATCTCTGACCCACCTCAGCAGTTGCTGCCTCGGAACGCTTCAGTAGCTCACGAACAACTGCGTTGTCTGTGATCGGTTGGTGGATAGGCGTGCAGTAGTCGACTGTTGATTTGCTGGGTGGGGGAGAACCAGTTGCAGAGGTGAAACCCCCTAGCCCAGGCACAGGCTGCAGGCCACAGCTTCCGATGTATCTGATGAAGAGCCAGATGTAGTACTCTTGCATCGTAGTGGCATAGACTGTGTCATTCTCTGCTGGCGGTGTGAATGATGAGCCTTCAGGGAACTTCGGGCCAACGCGAGTAAAGTGCAAGGGTGGGAGAGTTTTTGGTGTGTCGACCTTCAGGCTACGCTGTTGTGACCTATTGATGGTAGGTAGCATTCGGTCCTTGCTGCTCTCGAACCCGGGCTTGACCTCCTGCACCATGATTCCTCCAGCACTGTTTACAATGTTGCTGCCGTGCACACTGGTAGTGGTTTTATTCAAGTTGTCCCACTCACAGTGGAATACAAGGTTGCCCTCTCCTGTCACAATTTGTGGTGTACGATAAGTTGAGACTTCATCCAGGACCTTGGCGAGAGCAGTTTCCAACTCCAAGGCGAAATCGTAGCTCTCAGAGTGTCCAAGCCTGTGTAGTATTGTGGTGAGCTGTTTGCTTCGGAACAGGTGCCTTACAGTCACACAGAGGAGAATGTGCTTTGGTAACTTCCATTTTCCATCTGACACTGCACGGCACAGATCTTGTCCAATGGAGAAGACCAGACGCTTCACCTTTTCTGTCTCGATGCCCTCCTTGCCAGTCATTAGCACGCTGAGAAAGCGGACAAGGTCTGGAGGTAGGATGTCTTCAGGATTGAGCTCCATGTCTTCAGCTGTTGGTGGCCATGGTTGGTCTTTACACTCTCTGAAAGCCTGTAGAATACCCTGGCGAAGTTGGAGGGCAACATTTTGGTTCTTGTTTGTGCTTCCGAGTGTGAATGCTCGTGCGAGAGCATTGGAAACTGTTATGTTTGAGCTGTGCACAAGCCAGAAAGAAATGACATCACATTTGTCATGATCAACCTTCGTGAAGTGGATATGCTCCTTGATTGGGTCATTCTGTAGGCGTTTCAGTAGTTTCTCTGACCGATAATTTGAGTTCTCATATCCATTCAGTTTCAGTTCCTCGACATAGAGCAAGCGCAAGGAAGAAAGCTGTAGAACTTTATTCTGCTGGATGACCTGGGTTTGAATGTGTTCCAGTACTGAGTTGAATGCCTTTTCATGGGCGGCTGACATGCAAGCCTGCTCCTTTGGTGCTTCGGCTCTGTGAATCGCACGCTCATAGTTGTAGAATGCTGTGCGGAAAGCTTTAAAACATGACGGATGGTGTTTGGCCTCACATGCAAAGAGGTCTTTGTTTTTCACCTTTCGATGGAGTCGATAGAGACCCATTTTCTCAGCCCGTGTTTCGATTTGCTCCCATGCATTTTCTTTGTTTTTAAAGGATGGGAAGGTTGTAGGCCTCTCAGTATTGCGATGAGCATCTTTGGTCTCAACTTTCTCACAAAATATACACTCTGGCGGGAAGATGGGTTCAGCAGAACCTCCTGGTTTACGAGGAGAGTGATGCCATGATGAGGTTGATGGCCCTGGTTCTGTATCATCTCCCAGACGATGAAAGTGGCGGACAAAGTGCTTATAACACTTGCTGTGATATCCTACTCTTTCTAGGTCATCAGGAAGAGTTGCCGGGATCTGATCACATACTGATTGCATACGACATGGGGAGTCATGCGGTTGGTTGAGACGTCTATCCCGGATCTTTTGAAGCAGTTGCAGTTTTTCTGAAGCAGATCCTAATTTTACGGAGGGGCGTGAAATCCCCATGATCAGACATGGATGGTACATGAAGGATGCATGTAGGAGGAGAGCTTTGGGCTGCAGGTTCTACACTCCGTTTTCTTTTGGGCATGCTTGCTGTCGATGTCTACCATCACTGTTAAATGACAAATAAGAAATCACGAATGATGTTAAAAGTGCCTGTGAAAGGAGGCTCTGAGTTTTCAGTGAGGTAACAGAGGTTCTGAGTCATGTTCTACACTAGGGTACTTTTTAGCTGACTAAACCATGTTTAGTGGCATCAAAAGTGCTAATAGCTAAAACATCTAAATTCTTCCACACTAACGTTAGCTATCTAGGCCAATGAAACATTGTGCTAAGTTACTGTAGCTAGCTCAGCTGTCGTGCCTCTTTCTGGTTCAATTCATATACAGAAGTCAACAGATATGTCTCATGTTTGGCATTAACAAAAGTTTAAGTTACACCGACATTAGGAACATACTGTACATAGATGAGGCTAGCTTTAACGTTAGCTAACATGGTGCTAGCTGGCTCAGCTGTTATTCTGCCTGTTTATGATTTCATGCAGAAACTGAAGTCAAGAGTGTGAGTAACATTATAGTTAGCATCTTACCTGGCTAGATTGGAGGATGAATACCAAGAACAACACACAGATGGAATGGAAGACTGAACTTTCAACTGAGGTATTCAATAACATCAACGTTACCAATTGATACGAGCGCGCGACATTACCAATTGATACGAGCGCGCGAGCGCGCATGTTACATGGATGGAAATGTAAAATGGCAGCTATAGCAGCACTAATTTGGATCTCTAGTCTGTCATTTCTGCACTGTGATTGGATAACATAAAAAAATATGTTTGGGAGTTAACAGCAGGAGTTGGTAGATTTTACGTGGGCTGGGTGAGAAACCTTTAAATAAGCAAGTGAAAATCTCTCGCAATACAAAGTCAATGGTGGGAAGAAAAGTTGAGTGGTACCAATGTTACTGCCAATGTCCCGCCCCTATGCAAGACTCAGGAGCATCTTGTTGACATTTAACCTTGAAAATACCTGGGTTTAGACCCCTTATGTACCATGTTAAGTTATCTGCAGTATTAACGTATCCTTATCATTTGTAAAACTGATTATTTTGTAATTACAGCATTAATATGCATACTAGTATACCATAGACACATGTAATCATGTTATGAATAGTTCTATCATGATCTATGCCCTTCAAAACATGGGTCTAGACACCTTCATTTTTCAATTATCTGCAATATTGGCTGAGATATGTCAAAAATCGTTTTTTTGATAATGGCAGCAGTAATTTGCATAAAAATGGTATGTGGGACATTTTTTCAGCTTGGGGCCATAGCTAGTCATTTTCTACACATTTTTTCCAATCTAGAAACACTGATTAGAAGTATATCTCCGGGGGGTGCAGGGGGACCTAGTCTTCCTACTAGACTAAGAGAACGAAAGTTATTGGATCACAAAAGACGGACCGCTGAGAGAAAAACAAAGCCTCAAGGTTGTACAGTGCACACTGTACAAGGCCTCAAGACACGACACGGCAAACAGACGATCAATTTATGAAAGATAAACACCGAGAAACA
>NC_136266.1:37676364-37761448 GCF_964187855.1 Myxine glutinosa | reverse complement strand
GGATTTCAAGGGGTCTGGAAGTCTAGATGGAGTCAAAGGATCTAAACTCTAAATGATGTAAAATTTTCTAGGTGTTTAAAGGATCTTAAAAGGTCTAAAGCATCCAAAATGGTCTAAGCGGTTCAAAGGATCTAAGGGTTTAAAAGGTACTTTCAAATAGCACATAATTAATAGACGTAGTCACCTGGCTTAGCGGTTAGCGTTGATCCTGGTGTTGGCTTAGCGGTTAGGGTTCCGGCTTGGGATCCTAGGGTCCTCGGTTTGAATCACGGTCGATCGCTAAATTAACGCCAGGGGGGTTGACTCAGCCTGTCATCCTTCCGAGGTCGGCAAATTGAGTACCAGCTTGCTGGGATGAATGATCCCGGTGTGTACCCCGGTTTAGAATAGGTACACCGTATCCCTGCGCATCGTAAGAGGCGACTAAGGGTTGGCGTCAGGAAGGGCATCCAGCCATAAAAACATTGCCTCAAACAGGGAACCATGATTGTCATGGGGTCCGCAAGGCTAACCCCCACTCTAGCGGGGAAAATGGCCTTAAAACGATCATTCATTCATTCATTTCTCAATGGTGAAGAATCATTTTAAACAAATTCGGATCCGGATGTTCACCGCAATCGAATCAATTTGTCCTTGTTACACATCTAACTTGTCCATCAAGTTTCATCCGAATCCGTCCATAACATTTTGAGATATCATGCTATATATAGTTTTGGCCCTACCACTTAATGGTGAAGAATCACTTTTAAAATTCTAGGATCCAGATTCGGATCTTCACCAAAATCTAATCAATTTGTCATTGTCACGCACCCTACCTGTCCTCCAAATTTAGTCCGAATCCGTCCTCAACTTTGTGAGATTTCCTGCTTACAGACAAACAAACAGCCAAGGGTGAAAACCTAACCTCCATCCACTTTAAGTGGCGGAGGTAATTATTTATGGACATGTAGCCATGTGGGTTGACCGAGGCTTCCTTCCTTCACGGACAGCAATTCTAACAGGGATGATTGAAGCCATTCATTTTGTCCTTATTGTGACAAACAAAGAAACCAAGCCCCTTGGATTCAGTATCAGATGGGACAAGACGAAAGGTCAAAGCTTGAGGAACCTCCTCCTCTCTCCAGACTCCAGAGTCCAGAGACCTCTTACTGGATGGCCCTCTAGTTGAGGTAGTGCAGTGAAAAAGTTGTTTTCTCTTGACAGTTTTATTACTTTCAAACTGCTGAAGTGAAGCAGATATTAATGTGTATATGTTGCATCTGCTGTGGTGAACATCCACCCTATGTGGAAGTACGCTCTCAGATATTCCAAAATAAGTCTGTAAACAACATCTTGGTTCTTTTCACCCTGATGTATGGGGGTACTCTTTGCTGAGTTGGAAAATAAGTTTGATGCCTTTGATACCAAGATCCTTCATCACATAAAGGTTGATGCTGTTAATGATTTAGCACGTAACAAGAACTTGCATAACTTCACAGGACAGTCACCTGTTTCACACCTCATCCATGCTTGAATCTGCATCTATTTGGCCCTATAGCACGCTCCACTCCATTAGAGCCTGCCTTGCTACTGAAGGCGCCTGTAATGCAATGGTTTTGCTCCAGTAGGTCGACATCACATGTGAAGGACTGACAATATTGTGACAGACGTTCGAATGATGACCCTTGACATATCAGCAGTTTGGCCTTTAGGCAAGCACCAGACTGCCTCCACTCCTTTGTTTGAGCTGCAGATGATGGTCACAAATGACTCTTGTTAACATCTTCATAACTATTTTCTTGTATAAATGTCAAAATATACACAGAAATTAATTATTAAAATATTAAACATGTATGACTTCACTTGCTAAGTTTATTTCAGTCCATTGCGGGTTTGCTTTTCATGGTTTTTATTTATTTATTTTATTTTCCCATCTGCTCCCCATTCTGCCGGTGCTCAGAATCCATTTTTATGAGTTGGCCAAAGCAAAGTTGGCAAATTTGACCTAAGCTGCTTGTTTCAATTTTGCAATGATCATTTTGAACGGATTGCATTGTGGTTGTATATGATTTTTTAAATCTTTGTCGTATTTATTTTTAATCTGCTCTTATGGCTGTCCTCCAATTTTTCCCTCTTTCGTTATGATTTTATGTTGTGATTTTACGTTATGTTATGATTTTAATTTCTTCAGTATAGGTCGAAATTATAACGATGTTCTCTGTGAATAAAATTTAAAAAATCACCTTTGGAGGCCATTTTTCCCCGCAAGGCGGGGGTTGGCCTTTTTCGGGCACCGTGGTTGTTGTTGTTTTTTTGTTGGTCCCCTTTTTGAAGCAATGTTTTACGGCCGGATGCCCTTCCTGCCGCCAACCCTGTTTGTCGCCTTTTTACGAACCTTTTTACGAAGTACCAGTGAACTGGCACTCAATTTGCCGACCTCGGAAGGATGACAGGCTGAGTCAACCCCCCTGGCGTTAATTCAGCTATCGACCGGGATTCGATCCCAGGATCCTAAGCTGGCACCCTAGCCGCTACACCAACAACAGGCAACACCAGGCGTGAATCTGTGAATAATGGGTGTTTTTAAATTTATTTATTTTGGGGGGAATCTTTTTGGGAATTTTTTTTTTTCAACTTCAATTGTTTATAAAAAGTAATATCACGAATATTACAAATACATTTGTGCAAAATAATTGTTTGAATTATGATTGGTTTAAGCCATGACAAAACGGCAACTCAGGTACAGTCATTTATCTATATATCTACACATCTGGGCAGTGTCTGTGTTGTCACTTAACGACTCCCTCAAACTTTTGTTTCCGTGGTTGTGAAGTGCTTTTAATAACGTTGTGGTGGTTTTGAATCACGTGGGGGTGAGGTATTTTTAATGATGTGGTGGTGAGGTGTTTTTTAATGATGTGGTGGTGAGGTGTTTTTAAATCACATGGTGGTGAGGTGTTTTTAAATCACATGGGGGTGAGGTGTTTTGAATTACGTGGTGGTGAGGTGTCATCCCAAACTTCCAGTCTGCACCTACCCCTCCCCTATGTATGTGCTGAGGGGTTCTTTCTTGAAAAAAAAAACATTCAACCTAAATCTTCGACCTAAATTGCCTATAAAAATGTAATATCACAAACACAACAAATACATTTGTGCAAAATAATTGTTTGTATTATGATTGGTGTAAATCATGACAACACAGCAACTCAGGTACAGTCATTATTCTCAGCTAAAATAAGCCCGTTCCTCAGTAACGATGGAACTTCCGTTGAACTTGGGGACAACTAAGAAGAAGACCTTTGTTGGTCGAAAGCTTGTCGAACATTAAAGATCGACGTCCTGAAGCTACGTCCACGTCTGATTTAATCTCCCGATTATTTATTTAATGCAAATGAGACGCCCTGCTCCTACTGTGGAGTTTCTACTATTTCTCACAGTTATAGATATATACACAAAGAATTAAGTTAAGCACCCCCCCGTTTTTTTACAACCTCGCACATTACAAGTTTGTTGTCGTCAAAACAGTGTAATATACCCATGATATTGCTATATTTTCTGGAGAAGTGATATTATGGTCACATAAAAACATAACAATCATGCCGTTTTCAATATTTTATTCTGAATAATTTAAGGTGAAATTTTTTGGGAATTTTAGGCATATTTTCACCTCAATTTAAGTATGGAGCTATAGGTCCATCACGGACAGTGTGGATGACGTTTATGTTTTCTAACGTACAGTCATTGTTCTGAGAAGACCTCTAGCGATCTTTGCGTCAATAACGTGTGTAGGACCCACGTGATCGGATGGAGCAAGGTGCTGTGACAACCATCCCCTGGCCTGCGTACAGTCCTGACCTGAACCCCCTCGAGCACGTTTGGGACATGTTGGGACGACAAATTGCGAAGATGGTCCCTCCAATAGCCAATCTGGATGAATTGGAACGTGCATTACATCGGGAATGGAACAACCTGCCACAGCAACGCATACGACGGCTTACAGGGTCTATGAGACGTAGGGTTGAGTCAGTGATCCGATCACGTGGGTCCTACACACGTTATTGACGCAAAGATCGCTAGAGGTCTTCTCAGAACAATGACTGTACGTTAGAAAACATAAACGTCATCCACACTGTCCGTGATGGACCTATAGCTCCATACTTAAATTGAGGTGAAAATATGCCTAAAATTCCCAAAAAATTTCACCTTAAATTATTCAGAATAAAATATTGAAAACGGCATGATTATGTTTTTATGTGACCATAATATCACTTCTCCAGAAAATATAGCAATATCATGGGTATATTACACTGTTTTGACGACAACAAACTTGTAATGTGCGAGGTTGTAAAAAAACGGGGGGGTGCTTAACTTAATTCTTTGTGTATATATACTGTATATATAAGTGACTGGTTGGATGGAAGGATGAAAGTGACTGGTTGAGAAGAGTGATGGAAATGAATGTAGAAGGAAGCAGAGGACGGGGAAGACCGAGAAAGACTTGGCTAAAGATGGTGGAAGAAGAAATGCGGGCAAGGGGGTTAACAAGGAGAGATGCAGAAAATAGGGCTAAATGGAGAAGATTGTCATGGGGACCGCAAGGCTAACCCCCGCTCTAGCAGGGAAAATGGCCTTTAAAATGCATGTTGTTGTTGTTGTATATATATATTTTTTTTTTTTTTTTTTTTTTTTTTTTTGGGTGAACTTACTTTTCAAGATGACTTAGAACCAAAAGTTCATTGGAATTATGTTGAAATTATTCTAGATTTTGTTAATGTGACCTTTAAAAGAAACAAAAACCACATTTGACATTTCGAAGCAAATAAATTGATTCTTCAAAGTGATGTAAACTGATATCGAACTCAATTCACGGACAGTATTGTTAAACTTCTGTGCGTTTTCCAGAAGTATCCCCTTATTTTGCACATTAGCCAAAAAATTTTTTAACAAAAACAAAAGTTAAATTACGACTGGGATTACGGACAGTAAAATTACAGTTCAGTACTTCGTGTAACCCCCACGAGCATTCAGGAGAGCACGTACACGTTGAGGCATGCTGTTCACGAGATTTGCCAAGGTTTGGACAGGAATCGCTTGCCATGCAGTTACAATAGCCTGCTGCAATTCACGCACAGAGGCAGGCTGCTGGTCCAAGTTGTCGATTTGACGCATTAATTCTGCCCACAAGTTCTCTATCGGATTCATATCCGGGGACATGGCAGGCCACTCCATATGCTCTACACCACGGTCAGCAAGAAAGTGTTGGATCATGCAAGCATGATGAGGCCGTGCATTGTCATCTTGGAAGACAAAGTTTCCTCGAAAGGCTGCACGAACAAATGGAAGCAATGTATCTTCCAGAATAGCCCTGTTCTTGAACTGTTTCAGGTTTCCATTCAGAACAACCAGGTCAGTTTTGCCCCCTGCATGAAAAGCAGCCGAAACGGTCACCCCACCACCTCCAGCTTGGACTCTTGGCACTATACAATCTTCGTTGTAGGCTTCATGCACTTGTCTGCGCACTCGGACGCGGCCATCTTGACGATAGACCAGAAATCTAGACTCGTCACTGAAGATCACGTGATTCCAGTGTCCTGGCTGCCATTGACGGTGCTCTCTGGCCCACTGCAATCGGCGCTGGCGGTGTTGTCTGGACAGACGTGGCTTTCTCAGGGTACGCCTGGCACGATAGCCTGCTTGAACCAGTCGTTGGTCGACTAGCCTTCTGGATACAGGCACATTTGTCAGTTGCTGCCACTCAGCCCTAAGCCGATTAGCTGACTTGGTACGGCCATTGCGGACTAACCGGTGCAGCTGGCGATCAGCCCTCCTTGTGGTTCTGCGGGGACGTCCTGGCCTCGGTATTGGAGTAGGGACACCCCTCTGAGCATTTCGTTGCAGGATCTTTGACACCTGACCTTGAGTCATGCCATACTGCCAAGCAATAGCATGCTGTTTCATGCCGGAATTTCGTAAAGCCACCACTAAATGACAAACAGCATTGTCGAGTTGACGGACCATCTCCAGGGGAAGCGGCAATAACTTTTGTAGACGTGCAGCAGTTGTTTTCCACTAATACAGAACGCAACAACCCTTATATACCCGATTGTGAAGCCAATCGTCAAATGTACCTTTCCGTACATTTTGTCACGCCACCTGTGATATAATCCTGTTATTGACTTCTTGCTGCGACAGACAATCAGTCACATGGTTCTTTTAACAAAGAAATCACCGAAGTGTAAAAGAAACTCACCAGATTGATATACCGAGGTCAGAAAGTAAACCCAAGTCAAGAAAAAAAAAAATTCCATATTTAATGCCAAGTATGTATGTGTGTATATATATATATATATATATATATATATATATATATATATATATATATATATATATATATATATATATATATATATATATATATGTCTTGAATGTTTTTATTTGTTGTTTTCGGATGATTTAGGATGTTAGGTCGACATTGGGTCAGTTTGAACGCTGATTTTCTTGAACCCCGCTTTTTTCGCGATGACATTTTATGGGCCTCAGCGATCGCGTTCTAACGGGGCCACACTGTATATATACAGTATATATATATATATTTGATATCTTGTCAAAGAAATCGACTTATGCTAGCGGTCGGTAAAATAAAATGATCGGGAGCCGTATTGACATAAATTATTGAATGTAATAAATAAATAAAGCCTATTATAGACAAGATGTTCCAATACTTTTGAAAAACTTGAAAA
The DNA here is from genome assembly GCF_964187855.1 of Myxine glutinosa. Taxonomy (NCBI): domain Eukaryota; kingdom Metazoa; phylum Chordata; class Myxini; order Myxiniformes; family Myxinidae; genus Myxine; species Myxine glutinosa. The sequence goes on along the minus strand of NC_136266.1, from coordinate 37,754,729 downwards.
AAGGAAAACCTGACGATAATTTCTTATAAACGACAGTTCATCTTTTTTATGAATGGGTACGACTTTTGCAATATTGATCCTTCGTTTTTTTCTGTAAGCCTTACAACTGCTTTCGAATATCCATTGTGCTGTTGTTTTGCATGATTTTTGATTGTTTTTAATTATTCAAGCATTGCTCTCCCTTCCAGGTATTGGGATTTGTTAACTTCTCCAAAGAGTTTTATGAAACGATGAAACAAAAAAATTTTGACTTCCAATTGACTGAGTTTTTGTTGTACAATTGATGATTTTAATGAAAAATGCTCAGAAACATATTTCCTCATGGGTAGGCTGGTATATTCTAGATGTTTTGACTTTAATAAACTTGACTTTTCTTTTCTTTTCTTTAATTCCACCCTAATATCATCCCCAGCAAATACACACAAGAGAAAATCACCGGAATACTGGTAAGATATTTGCAACAAAAGTTCCTCTAATATGATGTCGTGGGAAAATGAGCTGTAATGTTTGGGATTAAATACAGTTGATTCGGGTGGTTTAATAGATTGTCTTTTGTTGCTTCTCTTTGCAGGAAGAAGTGCAGAAGTTTACTGATGTTGAAAAACTCTTCCTTTATTTACAGTTGCCTTCCAGCCCCAACAATGCCATTAAAAAGTGAGCCAATGCAGTGATCCTTAGTCATTTTGATCATTTGCGTCCCTCTTTTTAAAATCTCAGTTATACATATTCCCACTGGTACACAAGCATGACTGATTATCACATGAAGATCATTGCGTTAAAGTAAATTTCATTTTACTGTGTTTATTAATTTTGAGGAGAATCTAAAACTTTACAAAGGCTGATCCATACTTGTTTTTCTGTTGTTTTGTTTGTGTTGGCCTGGGAATGTTTACCGCCTCAACATTTTTGGCATTTAAATATCATGGCTAAATTATTTTGGCTTCTATTTTGCAAAAAAACTGTAAGTAAAAGAAAAATTTCATCAAAATCTAATCGATTCCAAAATGGCTGACAGGATAGCCGAATGGTATGTACGCACACTCACCTGAGCTGCTTAATGTGGGTTTGAATCTCAGTCCAGCTGCACACTGTGATTCTGGTGTTTCCCCGACAGGGCGATTCATCAATGTCTGTGCTGTCCTTCGGATGCACATTAAAAGTCTGTTCGCATTAGTTTTCTTCTTCTTCCTCTTCTTCTTCCTCCTCCTCTTCTTCTTCTTCTTCTTCTTCTTATGACATCCACTTAATGTGGTGACATTGTTTTCAACTAGCTGTAAGTGTGGTGCATCTCCGCTGTTATCGAGGGTGAATTCGATTTGTAGTCATCACCTACTAGGAGAATTGATCAACAGAGGCTGATGAGCATTAGTTAGTAGACATTAAAGATCCTTCAGTGTCTTTCATGCATGAAGTGTAGGTGAGCTACTGCCAGTACCCTGAACAAATTCCAAATTCCTGCTCTAACCAACATCGGGCACTGCATCAGCGGCACAACTACGCTCCCAGGAAATGATGCAACCCACAGGTACGTGATGCATATGAAAGAAAATTCCAAAAAAGTTTATTTTTTAATTAACATGTTATATGGTTCATTGGGGAGCAGCAATACAAATAATGGACACACCTGTAGACAAATACATGAGACAACACCAGCCTTTATTTTGGACAAACATAGTGACCCACCTTGGGGAAGGATTCCTGGGACACTTGTGCACCAGCGACACCATCTTTGTGAGGTCATTTTTCTCTCCGCAGCTAGTAGGGCAATTGAGGAGAAATTTCCTCCTCCTCGTGGTATACCTTCCCGGCAGGGTTTATCTGTGCTCTATTCTCTAAATCCTGAGTGTCAAGTGAGAAAGCAGCACTTACCATTTTAAAGTATTTGGTCTTACTCTGCCAGAGTCAGAATCGAATGTCAAATCAGATTGAACTGTGTGGAATCAAATTTCCCCAACCAAGGAATGCCAGCCAGACAGCCATAATATACAGTATGTGCTTTAACAATAATTCATGGAAGAAAGAGATCCTGGCCTCACAGACATTTTCATAAATACAATAAGGCAGAGATTTATGAGCGGAGTACCTCCCTACGGGTTTGTGGAAGCAGTGAGGGGGAAGATTTCAGGGCATCATTTATAAACCAGAAGTACTTTTGTTCTTAGGCAGCCTTGATTTAGCCCAACCCAATGCCATCCTTTTTGTAGCTTGTTTCATGGGTATGTATTGTAAAGGACATTCACTGTATGCAGCTTCAGCATGTCTGCACCATCCACATCCTTTTTCCCCATCCTCCCAAACTCCACCAAACTCCCCCTCTGCTTTCTCTTCATCGTACAGAAGCACAGGTTGCTTGCATTGTTTTCCCTTTTAAAAATCTGAATGATTGTCTGCGGTTTTTTTTTTTTTTAATCATAGCATTCTTCTTCGAAATCTCCTCTAATTTTACCTCAATTAAAAAAAAAAGTTTTTGAAGATTATAAAGTGAACTTTTGTGAAGATTATAAAGTGAACTTTTGTGAAGATTATAAAGTGGCTTAAATAAAACAACCACCTTGTTTATTTATTTTTAAAATCTCCACCATGCATGCTGACTTTTTTTTAAATCATACATTCCTCTTTTTGTGCCAGTTTTCTATTGTCATCTGCTGTTTCTCCCTTTTATTCTTACCGTTTATTTATTTTGCTTTTTTTTGGGGGGGGGGGGGCGGTTTTGCTTTCGATTATCATGGCTGCTTTATTCCCAGAAGCCATTTGTGTGTGCACGTCTTTTTCTGCTGCCATTGTTTTTTGCTTTGGTTTGTTTATTCGTCCCTCTATTCATTATGCTTGAATGGGAATTATTTTGCAAATACAAAATCTGTAGCATTGAATAAGGGCATTAGGAGACTTTGATGTGCCTTTACATGAATTACAAGTCTATTAGGCAAGGACAAATCAACACCGTTTTAGGGATTTTCTTTATTTTACTTGGGATCCCAGCATCATGATATATTTGTTCAGATGGGAATGCAAAACAACTTTTATGGATGGACATGTCGTATTGGTCTTACTAACCGAGCAAGGTGACAGAGGGTAAAAAGGCAACGTACGGTACTGACAGTGGGACAATGGATCCACATTTGGACACAATAAGCATGAGAATGAATAAACAGGAAAGGAGGAGGGGGCGAAATACAATAACCTGCAAATAAGGGGCTTGGGTTGCGTTTAATGGGGGCATATTGCAGGTCAAGATGGGGGATAAAATGAGATGGTGGTGTGCTGCCAGTTTTAAGCCATGGTGGGAATAGCGTGTTTGAACAACATTCAGATGGCTGTTCCATAAATGGGAGAACGGAGGAACAAAAGTGGGAGGTGTGCAGTAAGCCTGCATTTTGGGAGTTTTAACCAGGAAGGGGTTCTTGGAAGAACACATGTGTTCTGGAGGAGCTGGGGAGGGTTGGAGGGCTGAGATCAGAGGAAAGGGAGTTTTTTTTCTTATTGGTTAGGGTGCAACTTGATAAGGTCTTCAGGCCTGACTTCATTACTGTTGTACTTCAGAGCACAACATGTAAATGTTGATTGGTGTTTGCTTGAGATTTGGTGACATTTTGGGGATCGTAAAATTTATTTCTTTTTCAATTAAAATGAATAGTACAGTGCATTTGTCTCCTGTACCTGTTTGTGCAGTGATACGGGCCCTGTGTCAAACAACCGCATCGATCAAATGCGCGCGCTTGAATGGATCCAGGCCCACTTGGAGGAATGTCATGAAACGTGTCTCCCCAAGCAGCAAGTCTACAACGAATACAAGTAAGTAAGCCATTTGTTTTCTGCAAAACAGAAACTATGCTGAAACATTGCCCTGGAAGTACATCTGAGGAGTATCTGATTGCATTTTGGGCCATGTTGCTCACTTTTTCTCTCTGATGAATGAAATGCATGACTGTAGAGTTCAAATAATTAATGAACATCAAGAAGTCCTTTTAGAGAATTGGTCAGTCAGTACATTGTAATTTTGAAGCACGACTTTATTACACCTAAGGTATGCATTAAAAATGTTTCAGATTGTTTTATACGTTTCAATTGTTTGGTGGTGGTTTTTTGTTTTTTTTTTGATTTTCTCAATAACTCCATGATTGCAGGACATGTCATCTAGGAAGCATTGAGAATCAGATATTCCAGACTTTGGCCACTTAAAAACTTTCTGCCTTCGTTGAGAGCTGAATGGTGAAGTGTCCTCCCTCTCCCCCTTCATTAATTGATTGATATTAGCTCCTGGACTGACTAACAGGAGTTTCATTCACATAGTCATTCAGATTTTTATCCCGTGCGCGAAAAGCAATGTCTGTCTGTTGGTCTACAAACGTCAGTTTAGGATCGAGGAACTACTTCATTTCAATTGAATGTTATATTTTGAACACGAATCAGACCATGAATCAGAACACGAACCTGCAGTTGAGCAGAACTTTGTCTCTGAATTTGACAAATTGTACGGAATCTTGTCCTGATTATCCATGCACAAAGAGGAGAGATTATATTTTTGGTCTGTTTTCCTGTCAGGCAGTCAAAAAAAAATTCCAAACAGGAAACGTAGTTGTTAAGGACGTCATGAAGGGCACAACCAACAGAACGACAAACTAATGCAAAGTGTTAAATATGGTGGTGTAAAAAATTCTGCATCAACAGTAGTAAACTCTCCCAAAAATGTTTTTTTTTCTACAACCTTTAAAATCTTTATTTATTTCAATACAATTATATAATTGAACACTGTAGAACACAAATCACCTTTTCGGCACTTTCAAAAACCCGTTTTAGTAGTTCTTGCACAAAATATTACGGCATCTTACGTCATCTCGACCAATCAAATTTTCTGCTCGCAGACCCTCGCCAGGTGTTTTCCTCAAATCTGCATGTGGTAAGGTGTTCTATGAACCCTCTAGTTTCCTCCGCTACCGAAGATGGATGGAAGTTATGTTTTCACACAATTCGTGTGTGTTTATTTGTTTGTGAGCAAGATGTCTCAAAAAGTTATGGACAGATCCAGACAAAACTTAGTGGACAGGTTGGATGTGTGAGAAGGACGAATTGATTAGATGTTGGTGAAGATCCTGATCTGGATACGAGAATTTTTTAATTTTTAAAGGTGAACCCAAACGCTCAGACCACTTCGACGCTAATCTATCCCTTGATACCCTATAAAATAGATGTGAAATAATGAATGAATGAATGAATGATCGTTTTAAGGCCATTTTCCCCGCTAGAGCGGGGGTTAGCAAGGTTACCCTATAAAATAGATGTGATGAGTCTTTTTCCGATTTCCGATTTATAAAGTGCTGTGTCATGCTTTGTCCGTGTCATGTAAATGCCATGTTGTGTCTGTGCCATGTCCGTGCAGTATCGTATCCGTGCTGTGTAGTGACGTATTTCTTCTGGAGTAATATAACTGATTTATAAATTAATACAAAATCCCTGATAAACTGTCAATTGAATGGAAAAATAAAACCTACCAATGTATCGTGAACATGTGACCAGCATTTTCATCTACACTACCATCTGCTACACTGCCATCTTCACTAACACCATCTTCATCTGAATCACTCGCATCAGGCTCAAAATGATACGGATCCACAATTGTCCTGAAAGCATTTCCATCACTAATTTTGTTTACAATAGTTTCTTCAAAATCCCACTGATCAGTTTCAACATACTGAGAACCTTCAGAGTTGCTAATGACGGTGGAATCGGTCATTCGGTCAACATACTGAGAACCTTCAGAGTTGCTAATGACGGTGGAATCGGTATCGGAATTAGAACTCGACATGCACGGTTCTCCGTGTACAGCCGCCATTTGGATCAAGGTGAGGTCATAGTGTGATGTCACTGGCGAAATCGAAAATCGACACTCTAGGTCTCTTTTCGACACTGTGATTGGCCAAGAAATTTCAAAAATAAATTCCCTTTAAATTAGACCATTATGATTTTCAATGGTTTTCAGAAGAAAAAAAATTTGCTTTTGGGTTCCCCTTTAAACAGTGATTCTTCATTATTGAGAGATAGAGCCAAAATGATATACATTATAGCACGATATTTCCAAAAATTGTGGACGGGTTATGACAAAAGATGCTGGATGAGTTGGGTAGGTGACAAGAACAAGCCGATTCGATTTTAGTTCATGTCCGGATGCAGATCTGGCCTATCAGTGGATTGCAAAACCTAAACTGTTCAGTCTGGCAGAGGTTTGCGCTCTACCGAGAATTGTTCTAGTGTATTTTATGTTTAGTTTGTTTTGTTTCAACTGTCCGTGAACATATGTGATAAATTGGATGGAAAATGCTCATACTACACCAACCTGATAAAACGTCCTCTTGTAGAATCCATTTTAACCAGGATGATGAAAATCTTGGACAATAAGCTAAAAAGAATCATGAACGAGACCTTGTTTTCTACAACTCAATCGTACAACCCAATGAAGCGTTAACAGAACACAAAGAAAGATGAAGAAGAAAAAGCCAATTCTGCACATTTAGGGTGTAATGTCCCCATACAGTCACACTTTTTCTGCTCCACATTAGCAATATGCATTTTGCAATTGAAAGGACACGCATGCACACACACCACTTAGCATTAATAATGTGCCCCCATGTAGCCCGACTAAGCCACCCTCCTCACCGTCATGCATACGTCTACCTACCTACTTTGCTTTTTTTTTTTTTTTCTTTTTTTTTTTTGTATACAAGATCGAGGCTCGTGAAAGAGCGAACATTAATCACACAGAAAGACAAACAGACACATAAAACAAATAACATCGGGAGCGGTAGACAAGATGGGGAGAGAGGGGGAAGGACACAAACACAACATTTGAGAGCAGGGACCGAGAGACATGGAGACATCGAGAGATCTGTGGGAGGGAGAGGGCTTTGGGGGGGAGGCATGTGAAGGGGGGGAGGCATGTGAAGGGGGGGAGGCATGTGAAGGGGGGGGGGTGGGAGAGGTATAAACATATGGACACTGCCAGGATTTCCAGGAAATAAGTTGGAATTTCAAACAAGGTGGATCTGGGGTGAATTAGTGGGGGTAGAAAAGATCAAGGTTATGGATGGGGGAAGATAAGAGATGGTGGTGAACAGCTGTTTTAAAGACCTGGAGGGAGGAGAGGGATTGAAGGGAGTGTGGGAGTTTGTTCCACAGGCGGGAGAAAAGAGGAATGAAAGAGTGAAGGTGAGCAGAGAGCCGAGATTTCGGCAGTTTAACCATCAGAGGGTTGCTGGCAGATCTTGTGCGACCTGTAGGAATATTTGGGGGACAGAGCACAGAGAGAGCTGGGGGAGCAAGGCCGGAGAGGAGTCGGTAGAAGACAGAAAGACCACCTACCTGCCTGCGGTGAGTGAGTGAAAGGCCCTCAGAGATAGCTTCATCGCGGGAGATTCCAATGATTTTCTTGCTTGACTTGACTTTTTCTTGCTTGCTTTCTTGATTTCCTTGCTTGACGCTCAGCATTTATAAGGATCGAGCATGACCAAACAACCACAATTATTTGGCAATCCTAGCACAGGCTTTGATGGGCCTAATGATCTCCTCCTGCATCACAGTTACTTGTAAGGGAACTCAGTATTTTCTTATAATTATTACAGTATTATTAGCCTCCGTTGGACTTAGCCATTTAAGCTCTAGATATTTGTGCCGTTCTCTTTTGAACTGCTCATTGTTACTGCTGCTGGCTGCTACCCTGCTCGCTCCGAGTCTGGCCATTGTCCCTTGCGCTCTCTCCTAGCCTGGCCCTTGGTTTCTAACATGTTCCTTTTCCAGAACATGACAATGAACCTCACCTAGCTGAAGCTCCTCCTTTCCCAACCTACAACCTGTTCTTGCTCCTCTTCCTGCCCATTCTTCTTATGCATTACAATTGCTGCTTACCATTAGTTGTAGTTGATCCTGTCAATCGATAAATGTCTTACTTCTCTCTTTAATATCTATGCAGTACCATGAGGATTGCTTATAAATGTTTTTCATTTGTCCATTCATGATCTCTTTCTACCATTCATGATCTTATTGGTTTTTTTTTTACTTCCTTCTCTATTTCAGTTAAACTATCTAAGTCCCTCCTTGTAACTTTATTTTTCATTTTTACACATTTACAATAATAAAATGACCTGTTTATCCCTAAACCTTCTACCCTAATCAACATAATACACCCACAACACGGCATTAGCCTCATCTCACTCATGTTTTCTGTCAGCTCGATTACTGCCTCTGATCCCCTATTAGCAAGTCATCCTATTATAACCTGTATACATACATTATTATAACCTGTATGTTATACAAATCATATTATGCTTACCACCAATCGTGTTTGAAAATAACCTCCCGCTCCTTCCATGCAACACTCAACACATTCATACAAACCCATCTTGACACAAACCCAGACCCACTTTTAGGGGGGGGTCAAACCTGGATCCACTTTTATCCTCAGTAGATCCCCTATAGTCTAGACCCTGGTTGTTTTTTTTTTGTCTTGAACAAAATGTACTATGTGACGGGTGATGACGGTTGTGGTCAAGTTTCTTTGAAAGAATGTGCGTATGTTTGGAGAAGGTCCAAGTGTTTACATACTGACTGATTGACGGACACCATGCAATGCTAATACCTCACCTGCACTAGGGCCCAGGTGAGCTAAAAATGGTACATGCTGTTTCCTTGCTTGACGCTCAGCATTTAGAAGGATCGAGCATGACCAAACAACCACAATTATTTGGCAATCCTAGCACAGGCTTTGATGGGCCTAATGATCTCCTCCTGCATCAAAGTTACTTGTAAGGGAACTCAGTATTTTCTTATAATTATTACAGTATTATTAGCCTCCGTTGGACTTAGTCCAAAACGGGGGCTTATGGTTTTGGTCTCGTCGGTCCGTCGGTCCGTGCGTCTGCAACCATATCTCAGAGATGTATGGACCGATTTTGTTCATACTTGGCACAAAGACAACACATGATGGTATACGGTCACTTGAAAAAGTAAGTACACCCCATGTAAAGTTTTGACTTTTTCAACATATTTCAACATACAGCTATTTGATCTTCATTTCAACAATATTGATAGATAAAGGTGATATAATATAACAAATATCATGAAACATTTACATTTTGTTGTCCATTGTATAATTTAAATAAACATAAATGCAAATTTCGCATGTGGAAAAATTAAGTACACCCCTACATTTATCACTACTTCAAATACCTAAAATTAGAATCAGGTGCACCAGCTCAGGTGCAAATGATTAGAACATCATTAGAGAGGATCTTGGAGGAACCTGTCTTATTTAAACCTCAGACATTTCGTTTGGTTTGCTCTTTATTGTTGAAGTGTGCGGCGTCACCGTGCCTAGATCAAAAGAGCTCTCTGAGGCCTTCAGAAAGAAGGTTATAGATGCCTACGAGTCTGGGAAGGGATTTAAAAAGATCTCCAAACAATTTGAAATCAATCATTCGACTGTCCGGAAGATCATCTACAAGTGGAGAAGATTCCAAACAACTGCAAACTTGTTCAGGCCAGGCCGCCCCAGCAAGTTCAGCCCGAGAGCAGACCGCAAGATGCTGAAAGAAGTCTCTAAGAACCCCAGAATGTCATCATGGGACCTACAGGTAGCTCTTGCCACTGTTGATGTCAAAGTGCACGAGTCTACCATTAGAAAGAGGCTGCACAAATTTGATCTGCATGGGAGGTGTGCCAGGAGGAAACCTTTGCTGTCCAGAAAGAGCATCAGGGCAAGACTAAAGTTTGCCAATGAACACCTAGGCAAAGACCAGCACTTCTGGAACAATGTGCTCTGAACAGATGAGTCAAAGGTAGAGCTATTTGGCCACAGTACCAGAAGACATGTTTGGCGAAAACCAAAGACAGCATTTGACCACAAGAACCTGATACCAACTGTAAAGCATGGTGGTGGAAATATTATGGTTTGGGGCAGCTTTGCTGCATCAGGGCCTGGGCAGCTCACCATCATATAATCCATTATGAATTCTTCATTGTACCAGAGGGTGCTTGAAGATAATGTGAGGCCATCTGTCGGAAAGTTGAAGCTCAACCGAAGGTGGACCTTGCAACATGACAATGAGCCTAAACATACCACTAAATCCACCAAGGAATGGCTGAAAATAAAGAAATGGAGGGTTCTGGAATGGCCAAGTCAAAGCCCGGATCTAAATCCCAACGAGATGTGTGGGGGGATTTGAAACGAGCCGTGCATGCAAGAAACCCCTCAAACATCGCACAGCTGAAAGAATTCTGCATGGAGGAGTGGGCAAAAATTTCTCCCAGACGATGTCAGAGACTGGTAGACAGTTATAAGAAACACCTACTTGAGGTTGTTTCTGCCAAAGGGGGCAATACCACCTATTAGAGCCAAGGGTGTACTTACTTTTTCCACATGCGAAATTTGCATGTATGTTTATTTAAATTATACAATGGACTACAAAATGTAAATGTTTCATGATATTTGTTATATTATATCACCTTTATCTATCAATATTGTTGAAATGAAGATCAAATGGCTGTATGTTGAAATATGTTGAAAAAGTCAAAACTTTACATGGGGTGTACTTACTTTTTCACGTGACTGTACATACGCACATAATTTTGTTTTGCGATGCGATCAAGGATGGCTGGCTGGTGGCCATTTTAGTTGTAAAAAAAACAAAAACCCCCCCGATGTTGAACATATCCACAACCAATCTCGGACATGCATTTGCCGATGTTCAAACTTGGCACACAGATAATGAATTATGGCTTATATATGCGTGCCAATTTTTTTTCGAGATCAGATCAAAGGTGGCCAACTGGCGGCCATTTTTTACTTAAACGTGTCTCCAACAATTTCTCGGACATGCAAGGTCCGATTTTGTTCAAGCTCGGCACAAGCACAGCACATGATGGCAAATATGTGCACTTTATTTTGCGATTGATCAAAGATGGACAACTGCTAGACTGGTGGCCATTTTAGTTGTAAAAAACCCGATATTGACCACGTCCTCAACCATGTTTCAGGCATGCATTTACTGATCTTATTCAAACTTAGCACACGTATAATGAATGATGGCTTACATATGCATGTCATTTTATTTCGAGATGAGATCCAAGGTGGCCGACTGGCGGCCATTTTGTTACTTAAACGTGTCCCCATCCATTTCTCGGACATGAATTGAAAGATTTTCTTCAAACTTGGCACAAAGACAATACATGAGCATACATATGCAGAAGATTTTGTTTTGTCATCAGACCAAAGATGGCTGACTGACAGCCTTTAACTCCGTACAGCAAAATTACTAAAAACATGGTGAGGCTATGACATTTTATGTCTTTTTATTCTTGTTATTATTATAGCTTGGTTTAAAGACACGGATACTAACATTAATCGATCTAAGTCTCTGAACTGCCAAATGTAGAGTTTCGCTCTCAGCAGGTACAGCAAAACGAATAAGAAATCCGGGTATCAGCAGTGAATGCAAGAGTGCAACAATGCTACAAGGCCATGCTATCAAAATAAAAAGCCCCAAAAAACACCTACCTCCAAACATCTCCCTTCCTTTCCCCCAAAAACAAGATCTTCCAAAGGAAGGCACAGATGTTCCGTTCCTCAAAATACTCACTTAGATTGCATGATCTCACTCCAGGAAGCAACTGCAATTGAAGCAACCAACTTTTGACCGCCACACAGGTAACTAAGAACATGCTGCCTTGACGGAATTGGCAAAAAAATGAGTTTCACAGATTGGTGTAATAATGATGTGAGATGGCAATTTGCTACTTGCACTGTTCGCCCTGGGGCCTTGCTCGAGCTTGTCACGGAACTCCCTGAGAGCAGCTGTACGGGATGCACCCTACATCAACGATTTTTAAACAAACCTCACAAATCCGTGTGCTGAAGAGAAAACCACAGCTTGTCCTTGACAATTTTACTTGCACCAGACTATCGTGGTATGAATATTAGGTTGCTCTGTAACATAGTCTCCTTTTATATAAGAAAATAGGGCAAGTGTTTTGTCTCTGCTCATAAGCCAAATATGCCTCTTATTGTCATCTTGGCTTAACCAGTAGTTTCCAGTTTGCACAATTTGTATCTCTGAAGACTCATTAACTCACCTAGGATTCTCTAAGGTACTTGGACTTTTGTAACTCTAAATCAAGATATCTATTGCATTATTTAAAGCGCATCGTGATATTTGGTCAACGACTTGCATCTGGCACAAGTTTATTCCCTTTGTCTGAATTGCCTTTTTTTTTAAAGGGCCCTTGAGCAATTTGCAAAGTACAATCTCATTTTGTGTGGTAATGTTTTGGAATTTATGAGCTGCTATTATTTACTCTCATCTGATATTGGCAGTATGCAATGATGTCACGTCTCTCCGGAATATGCATCCCGTCCGGCTTTATTGGCGATAAACAAATGTGACAAAAGCACGGCATTTTCACTTTTAAATCGCACCAGCTCGTACATGCTTCTCATTGTAAACATCTCGCCTTGTCTCCCATAATGGCAGCAGCATTACGCAGCCTCATCCTCACAGCAGAAGTGACGTCTATTGCACACGGCTTATTCGAGGCAGCAGCTGGACTGATGCAGAAAACACCATACCACTGCCAGTGGCATATACTTCCAGCTGGAACTTGCTCAAGCTTTGTTTCTTCCTTCCTCCTCTTCATTCCTTATAGGGTGCATTGTGAAAACCTGAGCTACCGAGTGCTGAGCGCTGCAGACTTTGGCAAACTCATGAAGAGCGTCTTTCCAAACATGAAGGCACGGAGGCTCGGCACACGAGGCCAGTCTCGATATCCTTACAGTCGGTGTTGTCGAGAACGGTTGGAAAAGGTTAAGGTAAAAGTTCTGCAGCTTGTGCAGACCATGATGCACTGGGTTCATCAAAGTGAGTGTATTATTGTGGGGGGGAGAACCCCGCAAGTTGTTTGCTTTGAAGCGGTAACATTGAGATTGATGTTGATGGTTTTTAACCTCTCAATCTTTGAGGGAAGAGTGGGACCAGATTTCTCAGAGTTGTGATGAAAGCAAAATGTAATTGAAAATGGGTAGCATTCGATCTGTTATCTGTAAGGAAAGAGTTGCTTGTTATACCCTCAAACCAGAGAAGGGTAGATCCTAAAATGAGTAAGCTTTATACAATCAGATAAGAGGCATCAACAGATTGAGAGTCTACGACTATGCAGCAATCCTTTGGATTGTTCGGTTTTGTGTTGGGAGATGTCACTGATCTTCTTACCTTTAAACTCCAAATTGATGTACACAGCTGTACTCCACAGCAATGATTAGGTTAAATACTGATATTTTGAAAAAGGACAAACGTGATCCCGCAAGGCCCTTGACTTCCAAGCACGTACTGCTACAGCGGATTGAGGAAGAAATCCCTCATCCACAGCCCATTTCTGCCCCGGCTTGGCATTGACGAAAAGGATGATGCTGTAAGTGTTTTGCTATTTGTGCTAGAAATTCCTTGTGAAAACTATCCATTCGTTTTTATTCGGTATTTGAAAGGCCCAATCTCTTTTGGGTGATGTGCGGACTGCTCTGCTTGTCAAATAATAGACGTGATGACGTGTTGATGTTTGTAATATTTTTTATTTGGTCTTTTTAAAATATAGGTGGAGGAAAATGCAGATGGGGATGGGAAGGTCTGGGAGCGAGGTGAAGTGAAGAGGGTGATGGCCGCCGCATGCTCACTCGTCTGTGAATGGGCACAGGGCATGCTGAGTCGACCCTTCAACTCCCTCCTTGACCTCTCGCACTACCTTGTCACAAGCAGCTTTGTTTCCAACAAAACGGCTCCAGCTATTACGATAATGGCTGCCTCCGACGGTAAGTGTGTTGACTTCCTTGCTCGATCTCCAAGCCCCTCACAATTCGCTTGTATTAACCAGACGTCTGGTGATTTACTTTCTGTTATAACAGCCCTGCAAGCACACCTGACACAACAGTCACCCTTCTGCAAAGCGGAAGATGACAGCGTCTTCCTTAGTCATACTGGGAGGATGAATTCTGCGTTACCGCCACCACCATCAGGCGAAAGTGGTTCAAGCACATCAACAATTGGTACCACCAGTGTGGACACAAAGTTGCAACTACAACGGAAACTGCAACAAACATGCATAAGAAGGCAGCAGGAGCCTCGACTTCCCCCAGCTTCACCAGGCGCACAAACGGTGGGTAAAATATTTTATTGTGACTCAGGGAAAGAATTCCGAGTTTTACCCGTTATTTCTAAAGCAGTGTTGATTTATTATTATAGTTCTGTCCATCTCAGTCGTTTTGAATTGACTCCATTTGTTCCCATTTTATTCCGTTTGTTCCTTTCCTTCCTTCATTTCCAATACTAGCTGACTAAAGGGCTGTCTGTCAGAGGCTCTGCGTTGCCCAAAGCTCCCAACATCTCTGATTCTCGTTGGAAAACGACGGATATTAGCTTGGTGAAAGGTGGCTCAGTGGTGCTGTCTCGTACACCAAGCATTGGCATTGTCCTTGCCACAATACCCAGTGGAGTACAGGTAACACTATTTCTTGTTATAGGACATTTTAAAACTTCAATCTACAGTGTCACTTATGGCTCTATGTTTCTGCTCAGAGTGCCCTCCATCATCAAGCAATATACCAGGGAATCATTATTGTGCTGTTCATATGTGATAGATTATCTATTACTAAAAGGAGAAGCATCCTTCCGTCTGTCCGCCTGTCACGCTTCATTCTAAAGGGGTCCTGCTGTCAGAGGATAATAAAATTGGTATCGTTGGAAATCGAATGATGGAATTATTGGGTTCCAAAGCTGATAAAAATTAATTTGCCTGGAACAAAAATTTGTGTCCATTTAATCATAAAGATTCCCGTTTTAAAAACCCATCTGTCCGGGATTGAAGAAGAACAAGAAGTAGAATGAGAGTTTAATGCAGCATTTCCAACGGTAATTTATTATTCGATGACAACAGGAACCTTTTAGAAGGACATTGTAGAAGCACGCAAAATTACACATAATAATACTTCTCAATGGTCTGAAAAGTTGTAAAGGTCAAATAGCCTGAAGGTGTAAAGGTCTAAAGGCTCAAAATGGTCTTAGGTGTCTAAAGGGTTGAAGGGGTCTAAATGGTATTAAAATGTCTGAAAGGTGTGAAGGCCTAAAGGGTAGACAGGAGTATGTGGGGTCTTTTGGGTTTTAAAAGGTCTAAAGGATCTTAGGGTTCCAAAGGGTCTTGGAGGTCTTTATAGTCCAGGCTCTGCTCATAACCCCGTATACAACTCATCCGCAAGACATTTTGAAACTTTATTTGAGTTATTGGACCATTTAGCCTGGTGTTGGCTTAGCGGTTAGGGTGCCGGCTTGGGATCCTAGGATCCTGGGTTCGAATCCCGGTCGATCGCTGAATTAACACCAGGGGGGTTGACTCAGCCTGTCATCCTTCCGAGGTCGGCAAATTGAGTACCAGCTTGCTGGGATGAATGATCCCGGTGTGTATCCCGATTTAGAATAGGTACACCGTATCCCTGCGCATCGTAAGAGGCGACCAAGGGTTGGCGTCAGGAAGGGCATCCGGCCATAAAAACATTGCCTCAAACAGGGAACCATGATTGTCATGAGGCCCGCAAGGCTAACCCCCGCTCTAGCGGGGAAAATGGCCTTAAAACGATCATTCATTCATTCATTCAGTTATTGGACCATTTACCTTTAAAAATCACACAGGTGCTTCTTCGGAACCGGCTGCGAATGGCCGCTAGGGGTGAAAATCCAAGATGGCCGCCAGTAGCAATATTGAAAATATAAATTTTGAACCACTCACCATAGAAGTATGTGTAATACCTTATTTTATGGGTTTCTGGGTGTGGGGAATACATTTGTGACATAATTTTCATGATTGAAGGCCAAGGTCACATGCTAAGGTCAAGGTCAAGGTCAGAAATCACAAAAAAAACGACCAAAATCGCAGTTTCACAGACATCGAGAAGCAAACTATCAAAGTTTGATGAGTGATACAAATACTGATGTTTTGCAACTTAACTGACTGTGGGAATAAGTGTAGGCCATGTAGTTTTTTCAAATCTTGTTTATTTTACAACTTCTCATTTTATTTGGCTCACAATATCGTAGGCATACACATTGTTCACTTATGAATTGGAACATTTTATTCATTATTTAGAACACACAATCTGAAAAAAAAAAAAAAAAAAGCTACATTACAGTGCCATATAATACCTGCATATAAGCCATATTCCTTATAATTATGACTAAAAATGAATGGTATATGAGTCAGATGCCCAGACGAGAGAGCTAAGGTGGGAACTTGGCATTTGTTTATCTATTCACACAGATGGGCTCAACAACCTTCTTGTGGCAGTAGATCACACACATAACTTCTGCTGCTTTGCAGGAACAACGCTTTGAGTTACACTTGCCACTACAGCCACACAGGGTCAGAATTTTGGTGGGGATCGGTGTGATAGAGCTGCGGCGCAGCATGGGCTTTATAGATTCAGTTTTTGTCACTGCCATTTCATCCTGACCTACAGCTTTAGCCTGTTCCATTGCATTCAATTTCTGCCTATGAGTATACCACTTGAAGCACTTGTTAGTGTTGTGATATACATATGGTGTACCTTCCTCTTCTGCTCCTTTCAATCTTTTGCTGACTACATCTTTCCTGATTGACGCAGCACGTTTCATGCTGTCTTGACCAGCTTCTTTCGGTTGTGTTAATTTAGTAGTTTTATCACCAGTTTGTTGGCAGATGATGCAATTCATGGGATCAAACTCTTTTGAGATACCAGTCGTCAGTAGCACTCCAGCAGGTGCACACAAAGGAGTAGACTTCTGGCTGCTACTCTCCGCCATTCTCACTGACACAATATAGGATACACTGGAACAAAGACAAGAGGGCTTTTATTACACACTGTAAAAAGTACTAATAACAATAACAGCTAATAATTGACTTTGTGTTATGGATACCAAATTATCCATGCTATATATACAGGGTGTCCCCAGATCATCACAGAAAAAAATGGGGCCCTCTTTTTCACAAGTTGATACAGATTTGAAAAGTATGGTTCATCAGCATAACAACACTTGTGATAACACTGGTTCTGTTTTTTTCTAAGACACCCTGTATCTAGAAAAGAATCAATTTTTGTGAAAAAATAATATATACCTACCACTCGGAGTGGAGGACTAGGGGCGATCAGTGAGCACAATGTCGACAGAATCGGACACGTCTATGCGGATACACATATGCACTACACACCTGCGGAGTATAAAACAACCTTGGTCAGTGGCAAGTTGGTAATGAGTAATAAAATTGCAATGGTCTTAACATCCAGAGCATGACCTTGACCATCCATCAAAGCAATCATATAGGCAAAGTATAATTTACATCATAAACTTTTAAATAGTGAGTTATACTTGATAGTCTGCTTCTCGATGTCTGTGAAACTGCGATTTTCGTCGTTTTTTGTGATTTCTGACCTTGACCTTGACCTTGACCTTAGCATGTGACCTTGGCCTTCAATCATGAAAATTATGTCACAAATGGATTCCACACACCCAAAAACCCATAAAACAAGGTATTACACATACTTCTATAGTGAGTGGTTCAAAATTTATATTTTCATTATGGCTACTGGCGGCCATCTAGGATTTTCACCCCTAGCGGGCATTCGCAGCCGGTTCCGAAGAAGCACTTGTGTGATTTTTAAAGGTAAATGGTCCAATAACTCAAATCAAGTTTCAAAATCTCTTGCGGATGAGTTGTATACGGGGTTATGAGCAGGGCCAGGACTATTAGGGGTTTTAAGGGTCTTAATGGGTCTAAAGATATATAGGTGT
The DNA here is from genome assembly GCF_964187855.1 of Myxine glutinosa. Taxonomy (NCBI): domain Eukaryota; kingdom Metazoa; phylum Chordata; class Myxini; order Myxiniformes; family Myxinidae; genus Myxine; species Myxine glutinosa. The sequence continues at coordinate 37,736,883 of NC_136266.1, read as the reverse complement.
CCAAAGTAATTAATGCACTCAATCACATTGTGTGGACAAACAAACAAATAGATAGACAGACAGACAGACAAACAAGCAGACCCAAATGCAATACCCTCTCCTCTGGCGAGGGTAAAGATCCCTTTTTTTTTTTCTTTTCTTTTTTTTACATGTTTCACTTCATTTTACATCCTCTTTGAGACTCGCAGACAGACATGCAATTTATGTTTGTGAAGTTCAACATGCTGTCTTTTCATTACACCCGTCAGCAAAGCGACAGGTTGGCACGCCTAGTATATTATCAAATGGGAATTAAACTTGCGGTAATGATCAGATTCCATAAGTTATTGTATATAAATAGTTATTGTACGAGTTATTTTATTTACAAATGTTATAATATGAGAGTATGGCACTGAGGCATGTCTGCCGTTCTTCATGTAAAAGTCCACACGTGTCAAAGTGCTGAAGACTCACAGTGCCTCAGACTCTTGCAGTCATGAGCAGTTAGTTCCATGAAGTTAAGCAAAGTGTACATGCGTTTATTACTTTCAACAACATTTCTTGAAAGGCTACAAATGGTTTAATCTCATTAATATGTCTTCTTCTTCCTCTTCTTCTTCTTCTTCTTCATTCTTTGTCTTCCCCAAACCCTGTTTTCTCATTTTAAATGTAGATGCTTTAGTTGGAAGTTCCACGTTCTACACTTTTGATCAAATCCGACTATGTATGGCAGGCCTTGCTTCCCACAACCTTCACTTACTAGCACTGTAATGAGGGTCTTTTTAACAAAAGTACCATAAAAAGTGATTTGGACTAAAACTATGCTGAGTAAATTGACAGTGATCTATGTGTACACCAAGTGAAAGACCCCCATCCCTCCCCCTCCAACCCATATATAACCTGCAAGCTTAATTCCAAGTACACCTTTTTCCCCTGTGTTTATGTAATAAATTGATAGCCCCATAACATATTTAAAATATAGCAAAAAAACTCAAAAACATGTTACATCAAATATACATTTTTACATATTTTGATTTCCTGCTTCATAAAGTGATTATCTATTTGTTCCTTATTTTTACTCGTACTTAACAGGTGAGCTCTGCCAAGCAGCTGATTTCGTCGGCAAGTCCAGTGCACGCTGCGGATATCAAGAGGCTGAATACTTCCCAACATTTGCAACATGTCCAGCAATCACAACAGCTGCAGCCACAACAACAGCAGTTGCAGCAGCAGCCGCAGCAACAACACCAGCAACAGCAACAACATCATCTGCCACAGCAGAAAGTTCTGCAGTCCCCTGGTGCTACAAGCCCCTGTACAGACCGCAGTGGGAAACCACGCTACCATCAAATCCTGCCGAAGCTCTTTGCTTCAAGTACTGGTGGCCCCCTTCAGATTGCTTCGCCGACAATGTTGCTGGCTGGTAGCAGTCCTATAAAACCACTTGGAGCAGTGGGTAGTAATATTGTCAATGTGTCCACTATTTCTATCGTGACGACGCCATCTAAGGCAGCTGCTGTAGCTGTTAGCTCAACACTGGAGAGGAGTCCTGTACGGATTTTGGACGCTGGCTCCAAGCTTGGTGTTGCAGCTCTCATAAATGGCGGTGCCTGCAGATTATCCTCCGAGTCACAGTACAGGGTTCGATCCCAAACTCCAGGGGCTGATAGGAAGTCACCAGGTGAACGGTGCAAGGTTGTAAGGGGAAAAGAAACAAAATGTCTTGGCCCAAGTCCGGAAAAAAACAGACAGGCACAGATTAAATGTGAGAATGGGGGTGGCTCCCGACCAGAGCTGTGCACTGAGGTTGTAGCCCACGCGATAGCTCCATGGAGTACAAGAAATGTCCTTGTCTCGTCTAACTTTCCTGAAAAATTGGAGCCGAGCATTCCAAAACTAGGAACTGAATCTTCATCTGAAAACATTGGGCTTGTTAAGGAAACAAACAAAAGTGTTGGAATAAGCAGCCATGTGAATGGAGATATGTTTAAAAATGGAAACCCTAAACTTACTAGGACACGGAGTGTTGGCGCAGCTGCAAAGAAGCCACGGGTACGAACCACACGTAAACGCTTAGCGCCCTCGACGACTGTGGAGCATGAAGAACCATCAGCCAAACGGTCGGTGAATGCACAAGATGAGCTCCCACTTAAGGTTGTAGCTGGAGCAGCAGTAAGCCAGGGCAGCCTGAACATTCAGGAGATAAACACCAGAAAAACTCACTGCCCCTGCGAAAAACAGAGTAATGGTTCTTCAGGTCCAGGATCATTTTTAAACCAGTTGCCCTTTGATTTTGCTCATAGTCAACATCAATGTACTGATGTCAGTAGTTCTGCCTCGGCCCAGACGCCTCAGTCCGAGTTTGTTGTAAGTCTCCTTGCCTCTGTTAATACAACAGAGCAAATGCCCATAAAAGCAGAAGGGTTTCAAGAGCAGCAACGGCAAGAGCAACCACATCATAAGGAACAGCAACAGCAGCTTGGAAGGGAAGCACCTGATAACAATGGTACAGTGATGGAGCAATCTCAGGCCCAGTGGACATTTGGGAAACAAGACCAATTGTCAGGGATTGATTCATCTAGTAGCTATTTAGACTCAGTTGATGACAGGAGTATTGTGGAAGAGCTCATAAAATTGGAAGAAATGCAGATGAATGCCGGAGGGCATTTGGGCATGGTGAACCAGGTAGATGATTGCATTTCACCACATGGTTCCATGGTGCAATCAGTGACCGTTGGAGCTGGAGGCCAAACAGCACTGGTGCTATATCACTCATTTTCAGATGCAGCTGGTGGTACGCCAGTGTCTTCAGCAACACTCTCACCAACACAAGAGTTAGATGGGGTACTGCAGACTGATTGTTCACACCCTGACTCTCGCTTCCTGTTGACGACACCTGTTGGAGAATCACCACTCGGTGGTGGAAGCAGTTGTCAAGTGACTCCTGCTGGCACTCCGTTATCAAGCTGTAGTAGTAGCATCCCTCCGAGCCCCGTTGAGGGCAGGCACAACTTTTTCACACCCATTCATTCGGGAGGTGGTGTTCATGCTGCTAACATAGTGCTGGGACCCACAAAGCCCATGCAGCGACCTACTGCCACATTGCCCAATAAGGTTGCAGGGCAAGTTGAGTGGCTGGGACTTGCAAATGGGAGTATGGCAATGGGACGTCCTCCACCTACTGAAAATAAATTTCACAAATCGCATGCATTCGCTGTCAGTGCGCAGAGCCAGATGCGGCCATACAGACAAGGCTCTGAACAGGTACCCAACAGCACAGTGCCTCATGATACTATTACAACTCTCACAACACAGAATCATAATCAGCAGCAGCAGCGGATTCCATTGATGACCAATGGTCTCGTTGCCCCTGCGGAGCTTCAGGAGGCATTTGCAGTGCCTGCACCACTTGATGGAAAATGTGGAGGAAACATCAATCTGACACAAACGTATCGATGCCAACACAGTCCCGCAGCCCAGCGGCAGCGCACTCTCAGTGGCAGCAATTCATCTTCAAGAGGACGGCCACGACTTTCCACTGGGGCACTTGCCAGTCCCTATAATCCTGAAGTCCACAAGGCTGTCTTGTGTGCTCAAGCTGACGGTGATCTCTCGATGGTGGCTTCAGAGTGTTTAGGCCCTCGAAGCCACTCTGTTCCAGTCCAACTCATGATGCAATCACAATATCAACAACAGCCGCAGCAGCAACCGACGCTTCAGCAACAGCAGCAGCTGACACTTCAGCAACAGCAGCAGCAGCCGACCCACCAACCACAGCAGCAGCCAATGCAACAGCAACAGCCCACGCACCAGCAACAGCACCAGCCACAGCACCAGCAGACGCACCATCAACAGCAGACGCACCAGCAACAGCAGCAGCAGACGCACCAGCAACAGCAGCAGCCAATGCACGCGCAACAGCAACAGCAGCCGACGCACCAGCAACAGCAGCAGCTGACGAACCAGCAGCAGCAGGGGCAGCCGACCCACGAGCAACAGCAGCAGCCGACTCACCAGCAACAGCAGCAGCCAACGCACCAGCAACAGCAGCAGCCGGTGCACAAGCAGCAACAGGTGCACCAGCAGCAGCAGGTACATCAGCAGCAGGTACATCAGCAGCAGGTGCACCAGCAACAGCATATCCACCAGCAGCACCATCAACAGCAAGCAAAGCAACATCAACAACAGCAGGTGCACCAGCAACAGCTTCAGCAGCAGCTGCAGCAGCTGCATCTGCAACAGCTACAACAGCAGCATCAACAGCAAACAACAATAACACCAATACGCCATAAGATTGATTGTGTCCTTTTGAGCAAGCTGGACAATCCAACAAGTGATTTTGGACGTGGAATGGGCATCAACAATGCATCGGACACATTCACAGCACGACGCAACCTCACTGAGCTGCTAGAAAGTGCACCATTGCTTGATGGTCCAACTTCCCTTCATAGTCCCAGTCCATCATCTTTCAAACCTGGCTATTATGGGTCATCAGAGGACAATATTGGGCTGCCATACGTGCCTTCTGCATCTACCATGACTAGCCCACCATTTCTTAATGATCCATCTGTTGACTTCATGACTCTTCAGTCACAGATGAATGGAGGAGAAAAGTCTACTCCGGTTGGTGCCACTTTGACTGGTGGGGGAAGCAATGGCATGGTTATATCACAAGGCACAGCTGCTGCAGCTTTTTCAGATATCAAGATACCCACAGAGGAGCTTGGGAATATGGCAGATCTACATTTCCCTGAGCTTGAAGCTGCAGATTTCCTACTAGAACGATGCAGAGGTGATCCTGTAGCAGCTGAGGAAGTGCTGAAGGACATCATGGGTAATGACTCAATATTGCAAGAGATTTGCAATGAGGGAGATGTCATGAGTCCACTGGTGCAGCCTGCAGCATACTAGACCCAGCGGAGCAAGCATGCTGTGGATTTTTCATTGTTTTTTTTTGTTTGTTTGTTTGTTTGCCAGTCATGACCACCACTGCTTTTTCTACCCATCCCAGGCTTGTATCAGCCTGTGCAACACTCTGACCACTTTAAATGTGAGAAATGGGAACAATCTCGACATTTGCTTTCCTTTTGCTCAAAAACTTCCACCAATTTTATCCTTAAAAAAAAGAAGAAAAACGTTTCTCGCTTCTTATGAAAACCTCATCCGAATAAGATCTCTTGAGGGATCATAGGAGATTTTCTTTCTGTCAGGGATCACCCCATTTCAGAGACCTGAAGTGCGAGTGCATAAGAGTGCACACAAGTGTACGAACAAAGTGTGCGCACTTGCGTTCGTTTGTGTGGATGCATGCTTCTTGAGTTTTGCAACTTTTGGAAGTTTGCAAAGGGATTGTGTACTTTCTTCAAAGTCCTACTTGGAACGATCTCACCCTCACCGGGGCATTGGTCATTGAGGAAGGTGGCGACTTAAGTATGCCCGTGTTCCGAATGGCATTGGTTAACATGTTTTTTGCAGGCTTCTGTTCTTATATTTTTACTCTGCGGTGCCTCTAGGCTAGTCATCCTTCATTGGGTGATGGATGTTGTCTTCAGCAGGTCCTTTTAACCAACAATTCTTCTCGCAGGGATATTTGTTACTCTGGAGGAGAATCTGCACTCCTTTGCCTGGGTCTTTATTTTTATTTTTTTCATAAACTTTTATTTTCAGTAGCATTTTTTGTTTAAATTGCACTACCCTAGGCAAGGTTAAAAAAAATTGCATAGCTTTCAGTTTTGTATGTTCTGATTATGTGTCATTAAGGTAATATGAATGTAATCATTTATTGTTTGTCTGTGCCCTTTATAATCACTGCCCAGCTAGTTGATTCTTCACTTATGTTTGCTTTTTTTTGTGTAAAGGTTTTCTTATGATACATTTGTGTAGACAGACATCTGTGTTTTACAAAGATGCGTGTTTGAGCCAATTCGGAAAAAGCAAGACCAGTTCTCGTGTCCCAAGGGTGGATATGCATAGAGCAAGGCTGTCATTTGTAATTGTCACTGCTTAGACAATGAGAAAGGCTTTGCCGCTTTCCCAACAAACGTTCTGGACATTCCTTTATTTGCCTCGCGTGCTGCTTGAGATTGCATTCAGCGGCGTATCCATCGTCAGCCTACTGTTTGATGGAGCAGGTGCGTAGGCCGGCCACAATAATGGATGTCCTCAAACTCCCCCTTCAGTGGTTTTATCTACCTATACTAGTGCTTTCTCCTCATTGGAAGAGATATTTTTCATCATGTCTACTTGCTGTAGGCATTTCTCTCTTCCTCTAGGAGTAAGGAAAATTGCGGAGGTTTTAAAGTTGTGAATAAAATCAGGTTTCGGATCGGCAGCAGACCAATCATCTTTTGAGATTCCAAAATATTGAGTTGTAACCCCCGACATATTCGCTGGCTGTTCTGCAGCAACTCGCACGGCTTTTTTGCCACGCTGCAGAACATTTCTTGTAAAGACGAGAACGTTGAAGATGCATCTTCCACTGATGAAGTTTCTATGTGCATCTTGCTGCGCCGTTTTTGAACGTTGAGGTTGAGAAGTATATTGGTAGGTTGAGAAATATTTTGGTGGGTAAATTATCCATTCCACCCTCCTCCACACCCCTCACTTTTTCTACCCTCCCTACTTTATTTTTGCCAAAATAATTTTTTGGTTCATCATACGTTGTGTGAAAACAGTGATTGTGCTTTGTCTTTGCTGCTTGAACAAGCAGCTGATGGTCGTAGAGGCTGTGATTGGGAGTGTTGTTTTTTCCTGTTCTGTATGGTAGCTTAGCTGTTTTGTACTCCGTTTTGTTATTTCTTTCTGGTGAAATTGTGAATGGTTATTTTGTAGCATCTTGTTTACAACAATTAATGGAGAACATTATGTCAATGGCACGAAAAGCGAGGAATGTCCTGAAAAGAATCTTTACTCATGTTTTCAGATTTTCAGCACAAACTTCAAAGGGTTTTCTGATCAATCAAGTAATCCATACTAATTGATTGATGCAAGATACAAATCAGTGTTCAGTGATAGCTTCAAATTAAATTTTTCCAACAAGGAGACATTGTATGGAAAGCAAACTATTTGCTCAATTGCCAAGTAGAATTTTCAGGACACTGCTTGGTCGCATCACGACTAATTAGTCATCAACCTTTCAATACGATTATAGAGTCTGCAACAAGTTGGCTCAGGTCAAAGTGAAACAAAGACAAATTTCAGACTGAGAATTAGATTTGATTGTTCGCAAAAAATAAGTTTTACTTCCATCCTACGGGAAAAAAAAATGCCATGATATGCACGTGACGTAACATGCATTGTGCCTAATCAAGGACAAGAGACGAGGCATGGCTGCCTTCGAAATAATTATCGTGACATTCGCTTAAGTCGTTTTCGATTTATTGCTAATGGTGCCTTTTTAAATTGAAATATTGGGGAAAAAAATTTCTACAAAATCGAGCAAGGTCAATGATGATCCAATCGAGTAATTCTCAGTTTTTTGAGATTCGATTTCGTTCATTTTTACTGAAAAGCAGAGGAACCTGTTTAAGTTTAAAGGGGAAACCAAACGCAAAAAAAATTTTATTCTGAAAACCATTGAAAATCATTAATCACGGTCTAATTTGAAGGGATTTTTTATTTTCATTTTTGGCCTAGAATGTCGATTTTCGATTTCGCCAGTGACGTCACATTATGAACTCACCTTGATCCAAATGGTGGTTTTACATAGAGAACCGTGCTTGTTGAACTCTGATTCCAATACTGATTCCACCGTCATTAGCAACTCTGAAGGCTCTCATTATGTTTAAACTGATCAGTGGGATTGTGAAGAAACTATTGGAGACAAAATTCGTGATTGAAATGCTTTCTGGAGAATGATGGAGCCGTATTGTTTTGAGCATTGTGCGAGCAATTCAGACGAACATGGCGACAATGGAGGTGTCAGTGAAGATGGCGGTGTTATGTTAGTAGTGCAGATGAAAACACCGGTTGAATGTTCATGACACATTGGTGGGTTTTGTTTTTCCGTTCAATTGAGGGTTTGTCAGGGGTTTCGTATTAATTGATAAATCAGTTCTATTTCTCCAGAAAAAATACGGCACGGACGCAATGCGGAACAAACTCAGCTCGTACACGGCACAACTCACTACGTACACAGCATGAACCAGCACATACAAGGCATGACCGAGCATGTACACGGCACAAATTAGCATGTACATGGCATGAATAAGCCCGTACACCAGCCAGGCACACTCATATCAGACACCGCTGACCAAATGGGTGACAAATGCTTTATCCCGCCTTCACCAGCTGATCCTGTATTGTTAGCTATATAGGGTGACGGTTGATGGGGGGGGGGGGTGTGGAGGGGAGGGGAGGTGTGGGGTGTTCGTGGGTATTGTTAGCTATATAGGGTGACAGTTGATGGGGGATTGTAGGGGGATGGTGGAGGTGGGTGTGGGGTGGTCATGAGTATTGTTAGCTAGGGTGACAGTTGATGGGGGATTGTGGAGGGAGGAGTGGTGCTGGATGGTCTTTAGTTTCGAACGACGGCTGTTTCTTCCGCTTAATCGTAAGAGCGGTATCCTCTCTCAATCCTGGCGGATAACCAGAAGATATAGCTATCTCTGTTGCTTCATAACAGTGCTCTGCAAAATGTTTTATGCAAAGAAACCAACATTTTGTAGGTCCGATCCACACTCCGGTATTTCGCACAAATCTCCTCCAATTTCTGGCAACCCTTGGATCTCTCAGCCCTTGGTGTAGCATGAAACAATCTTGATTTGTATTACTACAACCATAAAGGACATATTGACACAGCATATTTGTAGAAGTTTGAAAATAATTTGCTGTATGAGTTAAATCGTACTGCTGTGTGATCCGTAAACAATACAGAAGTGGGGGTCGTCTTCCTGGTGTGACGTCACGGCTAATCGTGAAAAAGAAGATTTCGACATTTAATCACAAAATTACCCGCTTTATAAATCGGAAATCAGAAAAAGACACATCATATCTATTTTGTAGGGTACCAAGGGATAGATTGACGTCGAGGTGGGCTGAGCATTTGGGTTCCCCTTTAACAAAGAAAAAAAAAGGACCCCCAACATAATTGGACAGTGTGTGGCATGCTATAAAGTGAAAGTGTTGGTTGACGATTTACTCTTGGGCTGCAAACACGCATTTGTAGGACACTCAGGTGGGTTTTAAAGAAGGTGAGGAGTTGTTTGGTGTTCTCACTTCCTTGATGCAGTCAAATGTAGCAATACCTTGCAAAAAGGTCACTTTGTGGAAAATCTGGTAGTGCCAGTGAAATTCCCAGCACTGTGTATCACTGTTTTTGTTTGCTTTTTAAAAATATCTTAAAGAGTTCCCTGAGCCAAGGTGCTGACGTGTAGTTGAGGGTGGATGTTTTTGGGTTGGGCGAAGGGAAGTGAGATAAGGAAACAAAGCAAACGTTCATTGGATTTGTATTTGTAGTTTGGCAATTACGCGTTGTGTGTATTCTTCATGTAAAAAATCAAAAAAATAAAAAATCATGTTCCATCCACAAGGCTGAGAGTAAGCTGATGGCCCTGCGATTGGCATCAAAACATCATCAGCAAAGCAGATTCCTGCAAATTCAGCTTCGCACAAACCCACGGAAAAATGATTGGCATCACTGAAATGTTTTTACAACCTCACATGTGTTTATTGTTGAGGAGCTCAAAACGGATTTTGTAGGTTGTTTTAAAAAAAAATGAAATAAATGATTATTTTCTACATAACACCCTCGTTGCGTTCATTTTTTTGTTTGTCTTGAATTTAGAGCTCGAGTGATGTTAAATAAATTGCTCGCAATCTTTTGTCTTCCACCATGCATATTTGGACTGCGGGCATTTTGTTTGCATTAGCGCAATGACTTGCTGTTTGCTTGAAGATTTTATTTGCACATCATTGCCTGTGCAGGTCTTTTATTATACGTCTGTCATGTTGCTTATATGGTGAGATCAATGCCATTTAACTAAACAAAACTTGTATTCTACATTTATAATCCCTTTGTTAGTTTTAAAAGGGTGGCTGGATGAAAGAGTAGTTGGTACATGTTTGTGGTTAGTTAAATGGTATTACACATGGAGAAGACAACTATACACAGAGAAAATGGGAAGTGCATCACATGTCTCTGATGACGAATATACGAGTATGAATAGAAAACGTGAGAAAGAAGCAAACGGCCCACTTTGTACAGGAAGTCAACTGTCAAGAGATCTCTGAAGGGTGGAGAAGGGGAGCGATGCAAGGTCCCGCAGAAAGGGAATCAGGGTAGGACTGGGCTCAGAGCACTGCCTTAGGTACTCCAGCCCTGACAAGGAGAGGAGATGAAAGGATTGATCAGTTGAGAGCCACACGTTGGCTACGAGAGTAGAGGAAGTCCGTAAGCCATGTGTGGACTTGGCCTTGGATGTCATAGGCAGAGTTTGGAGACCAAGTCAAGATGCCAGACTGTTTACAACTGCAGCAAAAATTAACTTGGGAGTGCAACAAGACAATCATGGGCTGAATGGCCTCCCACATTTGAGGTTGTCCAGGAGCATGACACCTCGTTACACCCAGTGTAGTCTTGTCGAGACTTCCACACTGATATTGAGTACTTTTTATAATGGCCCTTTAATCTTTATGGTACATGCTTCGCAGATGGCCAGCATGAAAAACAGGAGTAGGTGGAAATATTTTAAAAGTAAAAATATCACCAGCAACTTCTGCAGTGCTTCGACTTCACCACTGCGTAGGCCATACCTCCATATAAACTGTTTTGTTGGAAACTGACGATTTTTTTTTCCTCTGCCATATTTCCCTTTCTCATAGCATTTGCTTACATCCTGGCCTCAAAGTCTTCGTTTTGTGTAGGCAGGCATAGCAACCTTTTTCTCCTTCAATTTCTTATTTCGTAATCAGCACATGGTTGTGGGGAGCATCATTGACTGGGATGTAGGGATGGGGTGAGGGGGCAAGGCAGAGGAGGTGTGGCTCTGATACTGGTCAATGCATTGCCCCCTCTAGGTTAGAGAAGTAATTTGGAATTGGTTCCGAGTGCAGATGATAACTCACCTACTCCTGTGAAGAATACCGTGGCCGAGATTCAAACCTAGAATAGACAGCTTATGGTGAGTATGAATACCTCTAGGCTATCCTGCAAGCCCATATACAGTGCATTCAGAAAGTATTCAGACCCCTTCACTTTTTCACATTTTATTATGTTGCAGCCTTATGCTGAAATCGTTTAAATTCATTTTTCCCTCATCAATCTGCACTCAATACCCCATAATGACAAAGAGAAAACAGGATTTTAGAAAGTTTTGCAAATTTATTAAAAAGAAAAAACTGAAATATCACATTGACATAAGTATTCAGACCCTTTGCTATGACACTTGAAATTTAGCTCAGGTGCCTCCCATTTCTCTTGATCATCTTTGAGATGTTTCTCCACCTTGATTGGAGTCCACCTGTGGTAAATTCAATTGATTGGACATGATTTGGAAAGGCACACACCTGTCTATGTAAGGTCTCACAGCTGACAATGCATATCAGAGCAAAAACCAAGCCATGAGGTCGAAGGAACTGCCTGCAGAGCTCAGAGACAGGATTGTGTCGAGGCACAGATCTGCGGAAGCCTACAAAAAAAATTCTGCTGCATTGAAGGTTCCCAAGAGCACAGTGGCCTCCATAATTCTTAAATGGAAGAAGTTTGGAACAACTAGGGCTCTTCCTAGAGCTGCCCGCCCGGCCAAACAGCAATCGAGCGAGAAGGGCCTTGGTAATAGTGGTGACCAAGAACCCGATGGTCACTCTGGCTGAGCTCCAGAGATCCTGTGTGGAGATGGGAGAAACTTCCAGAAGGACAACCATCACTGCAACACTCCAACGATCTGGGCTTTATGGCAGAGTGGCCAGACAGAAGCCTCTCCTGAGTGAAAGACACATGAAAGCCCGCTTGGAGTTTGCAAAAAAGCACCTAAAAGACGCTCAGACTGTGAGAAACAATATTCTGTGGTCTGATGAAACCAAGATTGAACTGTTTGGCCTCAAATCTAAGCGTCATGTCTGGAGGAGACCAGGCACCGCTCATCACCTGCCCAATACCATCCCAACGGTGAAGCATGGTGGTGGCAGCATCATGATGTGGGGGTGTTTTCAGCAGCAGGGACTGGGGGACTGGTCAGGGTTGAGGGAACAATGAACGGAGCAGAGTACAGAGATATCCTTAATGAAAACCTGAAACCGAGCGCTCAGGCCCTCAGACTGGGCTGAAGGTTCACCTTCCAACAGGACAATGACCCTAAGCACACAGCCAAGACAACGCAGGAGTGGCTTCTGGACAACTCTGTGAAGGTCCTTGAGTGGCCCAGCCATAGCCCTGACTTGAACCCAATCGAACATCTCTGGAGAGACCTGAAAATGGCTGTCCACCGACGGTCCCCATCCAACCTGACAGAGCTTGAGAGGATTTGCAGAGAAGAATGGCATAAAATCCCCAAATCCAGGTGTGCAAAGCTTGTCGCGTCGTACCCAAGAAGACTCGAGGCTGTAATCGCTGCCAAAAGTGCTTCAACTAAGTACTGAGTTGAGGGTCTGAATACTTATATCAATGTGATATTTCAGTTTTTTCTTTTTAATAAATTTGCAAAACTTTCTAAAATCCTGTTTTCTCTTTGTCATTATGGGGTATTGAGTGTAGATTGATGAGGGAAAAATGAATTTAAACGATTTCAGCATAAGGCTGCAACATAACAAAATGTGAAAAAAGTGAAGGGGTCTGAATACTTTCTGAATGCACTGAACTTAGATTTTATTCTTTTGAATATATTTCTTTATGAATCCTCTGCTGCTTGCATCATACCTGAGGTTAAGCTATCTATGCCACTGATATTGGGATAGGGCTCCTGTAAGATTCGGGTAAAAATTTGTAATTTCACTCGGCACAGTTGTACAATCTTTAACGTCCACCAGAAACTTTGAGTGGATGGGACAGCCGGCTTAACACCCCTTCTCAAGGAAGGCACACTCATTGATGCAGTGCCCTGCCTGCTCACCAGCACACTGACAGTTTGGGGAGTAAAACCCAGACTAAAGCTAAAAGGTGAGTACACCACCTCCAAGCAACAGCCTGCTCCAATACAGATCATCGAAGTAAGAGCACAACTTTAAAACTTTTTATTCATATGTGGTTCCCAAAACAGGACATGTAAAGTTTTGTATGATTTACTTATTTTAATTATAAATGCTCGATTTTGGAAATTCTTGATGTACATGTGTATCGAGTAGCACCACTCTCAGTGGGATTGTGTAACACAAGTCGCAGCTCGTTAGAAAATATGCCAGTTATTATCTGTGTTATAGTACAATGAAAAATATGGTTATATATATATATATATATATATATATATATATATATATATATATATATATATATTATATATATATATATATATATATATATATACACACTTCTTTTTTTTGTATACAAGATGGAGGCTCGTGTAAGAGCTAACATTAATCACAAAAAAAAACATATAATAAAGGGAGTGGGAGACAAGAAGGGGAGAGAGAGAGGGAAGCACACAAGTACAACAGCAGAGAACAGGGACATCGGGAGATCTGTGGGAGGGAGAGGACTTGGGGGAAGGAGGCATGGGAAGGGGGGGGGGGGTGGGAGAGGTATAAAACACATGGACACTGCTCGGACTTCCAGGAAAGAAGTCGGTTTTTCATGAAAGTGGATCTGGGATGAATTAACAGGGGTAGAAAAGATCAAGGTTTTGGATGGGGGAAGATAAGAGATGGTGCTGAACAGCTGTTTTAAAGACCTGGAGGAAGGAGTGGGATTGACGAGAGTGAGGGAGTATATACATATATATACACACACATATATATATATATATATATATATAATATATTATATATATATATATATATATATATATATATATATATATATATATATATATAAAATAGGCGTAAGTGATTCTGTCCGTCTGTCCGAGGGTGTGGCTTAGTCCGTTTGCAGAGTAGCTCCACCCATTCTTGGAGAGGCTTCATGTAAACAAATATCCACCATTTTATTACCTCGAATGGCTTTGAGGCCTGTTTAGTTAGGCCCATGCTGTCTTTCTCTCTCACACAGGTTTATTTCAATTCTAATTCGATATATCATTTCATTTTTAACAGTCGCTAACATAGTGTTAGACTCGGTTGAAAAAAAACGGAAAGAGAATCCCAAGAAAGTTTCCGTTTATAGAACGAAATGATTTCTCAAAGGCCTGTAAACTAAAGCCCATTCATTGAGTCACCCTCACGATTTTATCTCGAATTCACCATCTGATTTAATTTTTATCGATGGTTTTAGACTCGGTGTCAGAAATTATTGAGAACATTCACGCACACACGGGAAATTGCCGAGATATATTTTTTTAAATCGCGCCACGATGATACACAAAAATACACCGCCTAAAATAACAGTCGGGGAAAATGTCGACATATATTAAAAATTCGCTTTTTCTTTTCCGTTAAGATATATTACTTTTACCTTTTATGAGAGTCGGCACAAAAACGACATATATATCTTCGTTCTTTCTTATTTCATTCAACATTATTATCCGGAAGTAAAATATGTTTCAGGAAATTACCGAGAGATATTTCTTCGTTTTTTTTTTATTAGTTATGTGCGCATTCACTTTAAATAGGTTTATTTGAAATCTTTAATTTTCACAATGTAATTTATTTGTCATTTGTCATTTGATGATTACGAGACACTTCCTCTTGAGGATCGTGACAATTCGTGCGTTGCGTGGAAACTTCCATTTCCAAAATGAATGCGACGGTCGATGAAGAACGCAGACTTGAACAGGATGCAGCAAGAAAACGAATGAGACGGGCGAAGGAGTCCGTCGACGAACGTCAATGCAGACTTGAACAGGATGTAGCAAGAACTGCACAGAGACCGCACGAGACGGGAGAACCGCACAGAATGCTGCTGCAACAACGATGAGGAGGGTTGGAGAGGGGCGAGGGGTTGGAGAGCGAGCAGCTAGGGGTTGGAGAGTAAGGAGTTGGAGAGTGAGGGCCGATTGGAGCGGAGAGTGAGGGCCGATTGGAGCCGAGAGTGAGAGCGATTGGAGCGGAGAGTGAGGGCCGATTGGAGCGGAGAGGAGCGTGAGGAGGTATTGGAGAGGAGTATGAGGAGGTATTGGAGAGGAGTGTGAGGGCTTGGAGAGGAGTGTGAGGGGTTGTAGAGGAGTGCGAGGAGGTATTGGAGAGGAGTGCGAGGAGGTATTGGAGAGGAGTGCGAGGAGGTATTGGAGAGGAGTGTGAGGAGGTATTGGACAGGAGTGTGAGGAGATATTGGAGAGGAGTGTGAGGAGGTATTGGAGAGGTGTGAAGGAGGTATTGGAGAGGAGTGCGAGGAGGTATTGGAGAGGCGTGTGAGGTGTTGGAGAGGAGTGTGAGGAGGTGTTGGAGAGTAGTGTGAGGGGGTGTTGGAGAGGAGCGAGGGGTTGGAGAGTGAGGAGCGATTGGAGAGGCGAGTGAGGAGCGATTGGAGAGGAGAGTGAGGAACGATTGGAGAGGCGAGTGAGGCGCAATTGGAGGGGAGTATGAGGAATTGAAGATGAGTGTGAGGGATTTGAGAGGAGTACGAGGGATTGGAGAGGAGTGTGAGGGATTGGAGAGGAGTCTGAGGGATTGGAGAGGTGTGTGAATGGTTGGAGAGGAGTGTGAGGGGTTGGAGAGGATTGTGAGGGATTGGAGAGGAGTCTGAGGGATTGGAGAGGTGTGTGAATGGTTGGAGAGGAGTGTGAGGGATTGGAGAGGAGTGTGAGGGATTGGAGAGGAGTGTGAGGGATTGGAGAGGAGTGTGAATGGTTGGAGAGGAGTGTGAGGGGTTGTAGAGGAGTGTGAGGGGTTGGAGAGGAGTGTGAGGGGTTGGCGAGGAGTGTGAGGGGTTGGCGAGGAGTGTGAGGGGTTGGAGAGGAGTGTGAGGGGTTGGAGAGGAGTGTGAGGGGTTGGAGAGGAGTGTGAGGGATTTGAGAGAAGTGTGGAGGAATTGGAGAGGAGTGTGAGGGGTTGGAGAGGAGTGTGAGGGGTTGGAGAGGAGTGTGAATGGTTGGAGAGGAGTGTGAGGGGTTGGAGAGGAGTGTGAGGGGTTGGAGAGGAGTGTGAGGGGTTGGAGAGGAGTGTGAGGGGTTGGAGAGGAGTGTGAGGGGTTGTAGAGGAGTGTGAGGGGTTGGCAAGGAGTGTGAGGGGTTGTAGAAGAGTGTGAGGGGTTGTAGAGGAGTGTGAGGGGTTGGAGAGGAGTGTGAGGGGTTGGAGAGGAGTGTGAGGGGTTGGAGAGGAGTGTGAGGGGTTGGCGAGGAGTGTGAGGGGTTGGAGAGGAGTGTGAGGGGTTGGAGAGGAGTGTGAGGGGTTGGAGAGGAGTGTGAGGGGTTGGAGAGGAGTGTGAGGGGTTGGAGAGGAGTGTGAGGGGTTGGAGAGGAGTGTGAGGGGTTGTAGAGGAGTGTGAGGGGTTGTAGAGGAGTGTGAGGGGTTGGAGAGGAGTGTGAGGGGTTGGCGAGGAGTGTGAGGGGTTGGCGAGGAGTGTGAGGGGTTGGAGAGGAGTGTGAGGGGTTGGAGAGGAGTGTGAGGGGTTGGAGAGGAGTGTGAGGGATTTGAGAGAAGTGTGGAGGAATTGGAGAGGAGTGTGAGGGGTTGTAGAGGAGTGTGAGGGGTTGGAGAGGAGTGTGAGGGGTTGGAGAGGAGTGTGAGGGGTTGGCGAGGAGTGTGAGGGGTTGGAGAGGAGTGTGAGGGGTTGTAGAGGAGTGTGAGGGGTTGGAGAGGAGTGTGAGGGGTTGGAGAGGAGTGTGAGGGGTTGTAGAGGAGTGTGAGGGGTTGTAGAGGAGTGTGAGGGGTTGTAGAGGAGTGTGAGGGGTTGGAGAGGAGTGTGAGGGGTTGGCGAGGAGTGTGGGGGGTTGGCGAGGAGTGTGAGGGGTTGGAGAGGAGTGTGAGGGGTTGGAGAGGAGTGTGAGGGGTTGGAGAGGAGTGTGAGGAGTTGGAGAGGAGTGCGAGGAGGGGTTGGAGAGGAGTGCGAGGAGGTATTGGAGAGGAGTGCGAGGGGTGGGAAAGGAGCGAGGGGTTGGAGAGGAGCGAGGGGTTGGAGAGGAGCGAGGGGTTGGAGAGGAGCGAGGGGTTGGAGAGGCGCGAGGGGTTGGAGAGGCGCGAGGGGTTGGAGAGTGAGGCCCGATTGGAGAGAGTGAGGAGCGATTGGAGAGGCGGGTGAGGAGTGATTGGAGAGGAGTGTGAGGGATTGGAGAGGAATGTGAGGAGTTATTGGAGAGGAGGAGTGAGAGGAGGCATTGGAGAGGAGGAGTGTGAGGCATTGGAGAGAAGGAGTGTGAGGCATTGGAGAGAAGGAGTGTGAGGCATTGGAGAGGAGAGAGGGATTGGAGAGGAGAGTGAGGGATTGGAGAGGAGTGTGAGGGATTGTAGAGGAGTGTGAGGGATTGGAGAGGAGTCTGAGGGATTGGAGAGGTGTGTGAGGGGTTGGAGAGGAGTGCGAGGGATTGGAGAGGAGTGTGAGGGATTGGAGAGGAGTGTGAGGGATTGTAGAGGAGTGAGGGATTGGAGAGGAGTGTGAGGGATTGGAGAGGAGTGTGAGGGATTGGAGAGGAGTGTGAATGATTGGAGAGGAGTGTGAATGGTTGGAGAGGCGTGTGAGGGGTTGGAGAGGCGTGTGAGGGGTTGGAGAGGAGTGTGAGGGGTTGGAGAGGAGTGTGAGGGGTTGGAGAGGAGTGTGAGGGGTTGGAGAGGAGTGTGAGGGGTTGGAGAGGAGATGTTGAAGAGTGAGGAGCGATTGGAGAGGCGAGTGAGAAGCGATTGGAGAGGAGAGTGAGGAGCGATTGGAGAGGAGAGTGAGGAGCTTTTGGAGAGGCGAGTGAGGCGCGATTGGAGAGGAGTGTGAGGAATTGAAGGAGTGCGAGGGATTTGAGAGGAGTGTGAGGGATTTGAGAGAAGTGTGGAGGGATTGGAGAGGAGTGTGAGGGGTTGGAGAGGAGTGTGAGGGGTTGGAGAGGAGTGTGAGGGGTTGGAGAGGAGTGTGAGGGGTTGGCGAGGAGTGTGAGGGGTTGGCGAGGAGTGTGAGGGCTTGGAGAGGAGTGTGAGGGGTTGGAGAGGAGCGAGGGGTTGGAGAGGAGCGAGGGTTGGAGAGGAGCAAGGGGTTGGAGAGGCGCGAGGGGTTGGAGAGGCGCGAGGGGTTGGAGAGTGAGGCCCGATTGGAGAGAGTGAGGAGCGATTGGAGAGGCGGGTGAGGAGTGATTGGAGAGGAGTGTGAGGGATTGGAGAGGAATGTGAGGAGGTATTGGAGAGGAGGAGTGAGAGGAGGCATTGGAGAGGAGGAGTGTGAGGCATTGGAGAGAAGGAGTGTGAGGCATTGGAGAGAAGGAGTGTGAGGCATTGGAGAGGAGAGAGGGATTGGAGAGGAGAGTGAGGGATTGGAGAGGAGTGTGAGGGATTGTAGAGGAGTGTGAGGGATTGGAGAGGAGTCTGAGGGATTGGAGAGGTGTGTGAGGGGTTGGAGAGGAGTGTGAGGGATTGGAGAGGAGTGTGAGGGATTGGAGAGGAGTGTGAGGGATTGTAGAGGAGTGAGGGATTGGAGAGGAGTGTGAGGGATTGGAGAGGAGTGTGAGGGATTGGAGAGGAGTGTGAATGATTGGAGAGGAGTGTGAATGGTTGGAGAGGCGTGTGAGGGGTTGGAGAGGCGTGTGAGGGGTTGGAGAGGAGTGTGAGGGGTTGGAGAGGAGTGTGAGGGGTTGGAGAGGAGTGTGAGGGGTTGGAGAGGAGTGTGAGGGGTTGGAGAGGAGATGTTGAAGAGTGAGGAGCGATTGGAGAGGCGAGTGAGAAGCGATTGGAGAGGAGAGTGAGGAGCTTTTGGAGAGGTGAGTGAGGCGCGATTGGAGAGGAGTGTGAGGAATTGAAGGAGTGCGAGGGATTTGAGAGGAGTGTGAGGGATTTGAGAGAAGTGTGGAGGGATTGGAGAGGAGTGTGAGGGGTTGGAGAGGAGTGTGAGGGGTTGGAGAGGAGTGTGAGGGGTTGGAGAGGAGTGTGAGGGGTTGGCGAGGAGTGTGAGGGGTTGGAGAGGAGTGTGAGGGGTTGGAGAGGAGTGTGAGGGGTTGGAGAGGAGTGCGACGAGGTATTGGAGAGGAGTGCGAGGAGGTATTGGAGAGGAGTGCGAGGAGGTATTGGAGAGGAGTGCGAGGAGGTATTGGAGAGGAGTGCGCAGAGGTATTGGAGAGGAGTACGAGGAGGGTTTGGAGAGGAGTGCGAGGAGGGTTTGGAGAGGAGTGCGAGGAGGTATTGGAGAGGAGTGCGAGGAGGTATTGGAGAGGAGTGCGAGGAGGGTTTGGAGAGGAGTGCGAGGAGGGTTTGGAGAGGAGTGCGAGGAGGTATTGGAGAGGAGTGCGGGGAGGTATTGGAGAGGAGTGTGGAGGTATTGGAGAGGATTGAGGAGGTATTGGAGAGGAGTGTGGAGGTATTGGAGAGGAGTGTGGAGGTATTGGAGAGGAGTGAGGAGGTATTGGAGAGGAGTGAGGAGGTATTGGAGAGGAGTGAGGAGGTATTGGAGAGGAGTGAGGAGGTATTGGAGAGGAGTGTGAGGAGGTATTGGAGAGGAGTGTGAGGAGGTATTGGAGAGGAGTGTGAGGAGGTATTGGAGAGGAGTGTGAGGAGGTATTGGAGAGGAGCGAGGGGTTGGGGAGGAGCGAGGGGTTGGAGAGGAGTGAGGGGTTGGAGAGTGAGGACCGATTGGAGAGAGTGAGGAGTGATTGGAGAGGCGGGTGAGGAGCGATTGGAGAGGAGAGTGAGGGGCGATTGGAGGGGAGTGTGAGGGATTGGAGAGGTGTGTGAGGGATTGGAGAGGAGTGTGAGGAGGGATTGGAGAGGAGTGATAGGAGGTATTGGAGAGGAGAGGAGTGTGAGGGATTGGAGAGGAGTGTGAGGGGCGATTAGAGAGGAGAGTGAGGTGCGATTGGAGAGGAGAGTGAGGTGCGATTGGAGAGGAGAGTGAGGAGCGATTGGAGAGGAGAGTGAGGAGGAGTGGGATTGGAAAGGAGTGTGAGGAGGAGTGGGATTGGAGATGCGTGAGGGTGGAGAGAGGAGTCTGTCAGGTGGAGAGGAGTGAGGGGTCACATATTATGTGAAATAAATAAATTGTGTTCATTACACCATTTCTGGATCTGATGAATTGCCAGTAACCATTTTGTAAAAATGAATGTGCAGCATCTAACTCAATATGTCGAAATGTCACACACGTCCATGCCCGTGGGATGCCCACGGGTGACCCCACTAGTATGTGTATATATATATATACACATATATATATATATATATATATATATATATATATATATATACATATATATATATATATATATATACATATATATATATATACATATACATATATATATACATATACATATATATATATATATATATATATATATACATATACATATATATATATATATATATATATATATATATATACATATACATATATATATATATATATATATATATATATATATATATATATACATATACATATATATATATATATATATATACATACATATATATATATATATACATACATATATATATATACATATATATATATATATATATATATATATATATATATATATATATATATATATATATATATATATATATACATACATATATATATATATATATACATATATATATATATATATACATATATATATATATATATACATACATATATATATATATATATACATATATATATATATATATACATATATATATATATATATACATACATATATATATATATATATATACATATATATATATATATATATATATATATATACATATATATATATATATATATATATACATATATATATATATATATATATATATATATATATATATATATATATATATATATATATATATATATATATATATATATGGTGGGGGTAAGAGGGGATGTGTTGAAACATGCGTCTGTTTGTTTGTGGGACAAAATGTGTTGATACTTGAAGGATGTACCCGGGTGTGCATGGAAACCTACTGCTAAGTTGAGTTGGCCATCCCAACTTGTGTTTTTACTTTTGCGTAAAATTGGAGAATTCTCGTTAAAAAACAACAAAAACCAAAACCTATGTGCTAAATGCATTCATGCCCTGCTGAACAGAATAACTGAAAAACTGGATGTTGTATCAAAAAAAAAAAAAAAAAAAATTCCACGGCTTGTCCAAATCATTCTAAAATACACCATTTATCTGTGTTTTAGTGTAATGAAAACAATGGTGATCAAAGCAAGCTTGTGGATCACAACTTACACGTTGTCTGAGAATGACTCTGCTCTTACCTGTTTGCTTCAGAATCGGTGGTGTTTAATTTGCTTTGATATGCCATTTTATGTAAAAATTGACAATCCCATCTACAACATGAGTAACTAGTAACTAGATAAGCTTACCCAGCTTACCTTTGGCAATCGCACGCGACCCTTGGCCGTGACCTTGAACATCCAATGATGGTCATATTTTTTTCGGACCGCCGTATGACCTTGACCTTCAACATTTAGGGACCACCATTTGACCTTGATATTTAATCCGGAGGGGTAAGATGTCAATTAAGCGTAAATGCAACTTGCTCTAGGCATTAAGGGACCGCCATATGACCATTTTATTTTTTCAGACCGTAATTTGACCTTCACCTTAAACTCTTCGGGGTTTGATGTAAATTTGGCATATTTCGTTCCGATCTGACAAAGCTTAGTCATATTACAGTGAAACCCTAAACACGTATAAGCTTCCCCTATCCTATATCTACCTATATAAAACACAGTGTGTGCTTGTACATGTGTACGTATGTCTATTCCCCCTTCATAAGGATGATTTGAGTAGGATTTTAAAGGGCCAATCTTTATCACGACTGTGTGTTCACTGCAGTTTATTTTTGCGGATAAAAAACTCGAAAAACATTTTCCATAAAAGAGTAATTACTTTTCTTCAAATTGGAACTGTAGACGATGGGTTGCAAACTGAACCTCAAGGGTGGTGTACATAAGTGTTTTGTTTTTTTTTATAACGATAACTACATGGCACAGGTAGGTGAAATTCGCTGCATGTGATGGGCAATGCATGCAGAGTAAAACAAATGTTCATTTACGTCCGTAGTATGTCTAATAAATAAAGAAAATAAAAGCACACCTGATGCTAGGCCGAGGCTTTAGACTTTGGCACGCTCATGCGGCTGCACCATTGAATAAACTGTTTCAACCCGTACTCGTCATTTTGACAGCCTTTTATGCTAATATATACTGTATATATACATTATACATACATATATATATATATTTTGGTATGTATATATTCGCATATACAATACAATAATACAGTACAACACAAAATAAAGTTTCTGCCCCCCCCCCCCCCCCCCATATTCCCGACCGCCACCATAGGGAGTGGATATTTCTATAGTGTCCTTAATTTAATGTGTGCCCCATTTACTATACACCACCATTCTCTCTCTCTCAGTACTGTAGTTTAAAGCCACAGTAAAGCGCTATGCAGTGTAAAGGAAAATATACAGGAAAGAAACATCAGACACGAGTACCTATTTGTGCTGAAGGAAAACAATCGTTGAATCATTATAAAGCACTTGAATATTCCTCAAATTTCGATTCGATATGTGGGACAGGTTTGTTTGAAGGTTCTCCAGAGCTTGCAGTACCTGTTGTTTCACTTCTCTTGGTTCCCGTGTTATCGACTTTGGGACGCAGGCTGTAAATAAAAATGGGGAAGGGGAGAGGGAGGAAAGGGCAGTATAAAATTATTACAGATTAAATTTCCTCTTCTCCATTCATTAATAAGGATAATTACTGTTTGTGTTTTCTTTATTTGTGCATGATTATTAAATCCAAAAGGCAGATCTGCAGCACAGTCCAATGCCATATGTTTACAATTGTGACCTTATTTTCTTCAGTATTCCCCAAAGTTTTTGGCATCACCACAAACATGTCATGCAAGTGGTTACATTTATTATTTTAATGAACAGGATTAAATAATTAAATTGATACATGTGGGGCAATTACATGCCCAGGCCAGGCATCGAACCCAGGTCCGCTGGAAAACCTTCACTATGCTTCACTACGCCCCCAGTGGTGTTTATAATAGAGCAGATGGATTTGTCCCCCCCCCCCCCCCCCCCCCCATTGGAGGAAGACCCTCACGTGAGCAGGCTGTTGGTGGTCCTGTGGATGGCAGTGAGTGCCCCGGAAGCATTGACAGACAGAGTGGCAATCATATGTGTGGGAAAATTGCATGTTCAGTCAAGGTCCCCCAGATAGCTCAGCTGGCAGAGCACTGGTCCGGTTTTCCAGAGGACCTGGATTCGATTCCTGGTCTGTGCATGTAATTTTCTGACATATATCAATTTAATAATTTACTATGACAATACTTTTTTGGACCCAAAGTCTCAGCTCATTTTGTGCGAGTGTTGGAAGCTTGTGGCAAATGTAAATTCGTGATATAACAGTTGTCGATGAAAGCAATAAACTGTGGCAGTGAAAGAGGTGGAATGGGAGGTTACTGTTACGATTACTGTTTACTATTAAAACTACCACCACTACAACTACCTCCTTGATGGCCCCCAATTATTCCTATTGGTTGTACTCTCTCCTTGTGGGTTTATAGAAGGTGGAACAGAGTCCTCCTAGAACTCGAAGTATCCAGCTCTATTCTGTTGAAGGATGACATTTCATGGACCAAGTTGTAAAGTTTTGTTTTTTCATATCTTTGTTCAAAGGGTTATTTTCAGGATCACCACTGAACCCCAGACAACCTCTAATTGTAGTTCGTTTGTAATAATATTCTCTGAGATGTTTGAAAAAAAAAGAAGCTATGTCATGTTATTCTTTATTACTCCCTTCACTGGCACAATGTCGGCACACTTCACCTTCCAGGTTATTTTGACCTCATTTATCAGATTCTGGTATTTGGTTGTTTTTACTGATTTCCACGTTATTTAGACCAAGGTCGCTGGGTACTGACACCTCGATTAGCAATGCCGTCCTTTTCTTTTTATATCAGTACTATGTCCGATTGCAATGCATTTTTTCCTGTGTTCATGCTTGATGCGATGGCTCGGTTGTGCATGAGCACTATGTCATCGTTTTCAATGATCTCTCTTGATTTGTTCCTCCATTATCTTTCTGAGACTGGGATATTTAAGTTTTTGTTGATACGCCAGTGGATTACTCTGCATATATTGTTGTGCCTTTGTGTGTACAGCTGTTCTGACATGAGTTTTTTTTACATCCTGAGACAAGGTGATTGTGCTTTCTGTTTCGACCTTGCAGAACCTACACTTATCCAATTGACTCAACTCTGCCATTTTCTTTTAGCTATTGTTATAGTGTCATTGGTCTTGGCCATTTATTAAGGCTCATTCTCCATCCCTGTTAATTCCTACATTGTGGGTTTGGCCAGGCAAGGCTTTTGGCTCCTTGTTACAAACTGTCTGACTAGGTCTGACATTACACTCTCGTCCACCTGGACTGCAATTTGTAATTTATCCAGTGGGTCGGTAGGTAATAACTTGCCTGCACTTGGCGAAAGACACCATCGGATTTTTAATGTCCTCCAACAAATGCACTAGGCTCAAACTACATCCAAAGGATGATGGATTTTATGATGGACATTTGATATAGTGGTAGGCGAAGCTCCTTGCCAGCGAAGCATCAACCGGAATGTTTATACAGTACTTGGATTGGAAATCTGACCAAGGCCATACAGCTCAAAGGTAAACAACTCTGTACCATCCTTCCACACTTAGGTCAGGGAAAGAGATGTTAAATAAATACCTTTTCTTAGGGAGGAGCTTGTAGATGGAGAAGGTGGAAATGATCCGCCTCTCGGCAGGCTCTTTAGTACTTGAAGCTTCCTGATGTTGAATTCTTTCTGTTGACTTGTCCTCCTTCTTTGTTCGCCATGGTAACACTGGATGCTTGTTCTGATCATTAAAAATTAGAGAGTAAAACTGTTTGAACAATTTAGGTTGCTCTGACTAATGTTTCAGAAAAAGAATTTTGAAAAATAAATAATTTGAGGAATTATTTTAGAATTGCTGCATTTTTATGGGGAGCATTTTTATTTTTTTACCTGTGAAGCAGACATGACAAGGCAAAATATTACTCCCTCCCTGAAGGTCATTAATCAGCAAGCTGGGTTTTCAATTGTGATGCAATTATCCTGAAACAAGTTCAGTTTACAGAAGCTAAGAATGCTGATCCTAGTTACTGATTGAAATCCACAACCTATAAGGATTCTGGTACAGTCTTTTTAGCACATCAACACCATCTTTTAAAGATCTTTGAATATATATATGAAATCGTATAGTAACTGGTATACTGTATAACCGAAAGGTTTTCAGAGTCATGAGTGTATGCACGACTCACTGCGTTGCCCTGATGAGCCCCAAAAGGGCAAAACCAGGTCGGTAACTGAGTTTTACATACACTTATGACAGTATCTGAACTAAGATCAAAATTCTGCTCTGCCCGATGGTTCTCTTGAGAGCTTGACAGGCAGAGCGTATGTACATGGCAGTGACGTCATTACGTGCGCTCATGGAAAGCTGGAGAACTGAAGATATATTTGGATTGTTACTCCCGGCTGCATCCAGGCGATTCCATATAGTGAGTGGATACCAGAGATAATGTGCCATGTAGCAGATGGTACTTATCGCTCCCATTAAGGTACAGCATAGCTGGATGGGATACCTTAATGGCGGTTCACCACTGATGGTATGAAATCGTATAGTAACTGATTATATATATATAGTACGTATTGGTATTTCCAGACATTGCAATGCCTCTGAACTTCTTGTATTCACTTTCACTTTCCCAAAATAAAATGGATCCTATACATGAACGTCATAGATCAACATTGGAAGGATAAGAAAATACAATGTGTAAATGTAGCACTTATTTACAAAGTCACACTTGCACGATTGTTGTTATTTCACCAGCAAGTCATTCCAAGAGCTCCTGGGAGTGTTTTGTGAGTCTCCATTTATCAATTAATGTTGAGCTTTTCTTGGAAACTCTTTTGTTAGTTTATACTTATCAAACTAGGGAGTTCATAGAACACCTTACTCCATGCTGTCCTCAGAAACACGGACACGGGTGGGTTTCTCCAAGCGGCAAATTTGATTGATCTTGATGACACAAAATGCCGTAATATTTTGTCAAAGTACTGCTAAACGGAAGGTTTTGAAAGTGTCAAAAGGCGATTTGTGTTTTGTATTGTTCAAGTGTATAATTACATTGGAATAAAATAAAGAATTTAAAGGTTGTAGAAAAACAATCAGAAGTTTGCTGCCGTTGATGCAGCGTCTTTTGCACCACTTTGTTTAGCACGTTGCATTAGATCTTCCTGCAAGTTGTTTGTGTCCTTTATGACATCCTTAAAACAGTGTGCTTCCTGTTTGGAATGATTTTCAATTTTGTTTGACTGCCCGGCAGGCAGACAGACTAAAATACTTTCCTCACTCCTCTGCGCTTGCGTGATCGGGACGAATCCAAAGTAATCAAATCAAAGCCAAAGTACTGCGAAACTACAGGTTTGTTTTCCGATTTGTGTTCAATATATAATATTCAATTTAAATTGAGTTGTTCCTCGATCATAAACTGACGTTTGTAGACAGACAGAAGTGAACCAATTGCTTTTTGCTTTGCGTGTGTCGGGTAATAATTCTGAGCCTTCTTTATAGACTTTTGTTAGTCTCCACTTTTCAAATACCATAATGCTGGGCCTTCTTTGGAGACTTGTTAGTCTCTACCTTCAAATAATTATTGGCCTTCCTTGGAGACTTGTTAGTTTCTACCTGTCAAATAATGCTGGGTCTTCCTTGGGAGACTTGTTAGTCTCTACCTATCAAATAATGGTGGGTCTTCCTTGGAGACTCTTATTCGTCCTTACCTATCAGATAAGGCTAGGCCTTCCTGGAAGCTCTTTTTTTTGTCTCCACTTGTGAAATAATGCTGCAAAATGATGACCTCTACACCCTCTGAGAGCTCCCCACGTTTCATATCAAATAGAAGCCTTTTTTTTGAATATCAGTTAAGTCGGCGTATATCACAACACATTCTTTATGCAGCTAAAGCAGAGACGGTCAGAGATTGCGTTCTATCATTACTGCGTTTTACTGTGCTGAGACAAAGTTGTCTAAATTTGTGGCGTGGTTCGAGCTTTAAATGTTTGTGTTGTTAAGTACCACTTTTAAGCTTTTCTGTGAACATTGACCTCCGCATGACAAAAAACATATTCTTGGCATGACCTGCTGGTAAAGATATGACACATGAAGTAACATAATCAGAACCAGTCAGATGAAACATTGTTCATTACTGAGACATACCTTCACTTTTTTCTGTTCCTTTTCTGTTTCTGCTTTGCCAATGTTGGCGTTTCTCTCCAAAGCGGCTTTCAGGGAGGAGATCAGTTCTTCCGGACGTGCTGAGCTCAAATTTTCTTCTGTGTGGCTTCGGGCCATGGGTCTTCTCATGTTTGTAATGTCATGATCGGATAACTTTGGAAGTACAATATTTTGGTACGATTCTACTCTCCTTTCCAGACTTATGTGGGAATTCCATGTGGTAATTCTTGCTTTCGTCGCTTCCTCTGATATCATGTTTTCCCTTGATCCACTTGTCTTCAGAAACGTGCGGTTACGCAGGAGTGGAAAAACCTGAGGCTGCGCATGTGCAAGTGTCGGGCCTGAAACTGTCATTTCATCTGCGGAAGATTCTGTGCTACTCTGAGATGACTTTTCTGACAAATTGTTTTGGACAAATGCATCCCATGCAACCTTATCATTGCCAGGACCAGAGGAATGAGTGGAGTTGACTTCTTTTTCCTTTGACCCGCTGTCAGGAGTTAACCTCTTGCGTTGTGGATCGAGCCTCTGAGAATGGCTGTTGTTCCTCCCGTGCTGTCGCTGGAGGGGCTGCGTCCGTTGAACCTGAGCACCGGAGATGTCTGTTTGAGCGAATGCGTTACAGGTGTTTTGTTCCGAAGTCTTCCTGCCACAGCAGACAAAAGAACACCGGAAATTCTCCAATCAAGAATGCACAAGAGGCCTTCTTAAATACAGCCATCCTACATTGAGATGGCCATGCATCATTTTTGTTAACTCAGTGGAGATCATTATAATAATAATAATAATAATGCATTTATTTTATATAGCGCTTTTCAGGAAGCCCAAAGACGCTTAAGACGATTATACATTGAGCAATGTAACAGAGGAAATGGTGAGAATAGCGGTTAAATGTCTTAACACGGATTTGGTTAGACGAAGTCCTGACCCTGGCACAGAGCATGATGGGTTTGGTATGAACCCTCCTGATATGTGAAGAGCAGATATTTGCTGCTGTAGGCCAGCCTGATGTCCAACGAGTTGTTCCACGTGGCTTGAGAGGCGTACCACCTCAATCTGCAGTGTGAAGAGAACGAGGAATGAGCAGAAACTGCAAACGCGGCACAATA
Organism: Myxine glutinosa; assembly: GCF_964187855.1. Lineage (NCBI taxonomy): Eukaryota > Metazoa > Chordata > Myxini > Myxiniformes > Myxinidae > Myxine > Myxine glutinosa. The sequence continues at coordinate 37,708,315 of NC_136266.1, read as the reverse complement.
AGGATGTACCAGACAGCCGTGACATGTTTTAGTTGTGACATGTTTAATTTCTCAACATTGCCACATTTGTATACATTCAGATGGTTGGAGATTAAGAAATACTGTATTGCGATTTTTAATTAATGTTTAATATAATCGATCTTTCACACATCTAACTTATCGTTTTCAAATTAACCGAGGCTAGTTTGACCTTCTTGTTAGTAAGAACTGCCAGACTCAAGATTTCACACGTTGTAAATGCCATGTGATGGAAGGTTCAGGCCAAGGTGTAAGTAATCTATATTTTATGTAGGAGCAAGATCGAGATAATGTCATGAGGAATAGATATCTGCTATGTGAAAGCTAAATGTTCAACGGTTTTTTGAAATATGTACACAAAAGTATAGGGACGGATGATTGGTCGTTCGGTCGGACGTAGCTCTTTAATGGCCAGTCACCACCTTGTCGGAAGGGGAGGGAGATGTTTGTGCCTAATTTCAAAATTTGCCCATTTGTGCATACGTCATATGTAGACGTTTCAGGCCTGGTCGTTTGATACCAAATGGATTGATTTCAAGATCCTCAATAGAGATTTCCCACCAATCCTAACATGATTCCACATGATGCAAGTGTGTATCCAAAAAGTTTAACATTCCCGGCTGTCTTGGGAATTTTTTCAACGAAGGGGGTCTGTAAAAGATTTGAACAGCGAATAAATGTCGGAAGGTCGATGTGGTGTTGTGCTATAATTTGCGGGTTTCATCGGCCTGTTGATGCAGTGTGAGTCAGGAGAAGTTGTGGTGGTCAACCATATGCTGAACTCCAACGAAATAATAGAATGATTGCCACACATGGTCACTTAATTAATTAATTATTATTACTCGAATAAAGACTGAAAAGATGAAGAAAATATTGCATTGAAATTTTAATTAATTATTATTACTCGAATTATTATTATTATTATTATTATTAGAATTATTATATATTTATATTATTATATATTATTATTATAATTTATTATTATTATTATATATTATTATATATTATTATTATATATTAATTATTATTATTATTATATATTATATTTATTATTATTATTATTATTATTACTCGAATTAATTATTATTTTAATTAAAAATTAATTAATTATTATTACTCGAATAAAGACTGAAAAGATGAAGAAAAGATTAATTAATTAATATTACTTGAATAAAGACTCTGAAAAGATGAAGAAAAGATTGCATTGAAATTTTAATTAATTATTATTACTCGAATTATTATTATTATTATTATATATTATCATTATAATTAATTAATTAATATTATTATAATTATATATTATTATTATTATTATATATTATTATTAATTATTATTATTATATATTATATGAATTATTATAATTATAATTATTAATAATAATAATTATTATTATTATTACTCGAATTAATTATTATTTTAATTAAAAATTAATTAATTTTATTATTACTCGAATAAAGGCTGAAAAGATGAAGAAAAGAGTAATTAATTAATTATTATTACTCGAATAAAGACTGAAAAGCTGAAGAAAAGATTGCATTGATAGGAATTACCCTCAGGGCCACGACCAACTTCTGCAGGGCAGTCACTTGGCCTAAGCAGGCGCTACGTGTGGCGTCGATTCCCCGCTGTAGCTCGGCGTCGCCATGTTGGATCGCGGAGAGATGCTGCACAGCTGAGGCGAAGTCTTCCTTCAGCTCTTGTGCCAGTGTCTGCAGCTGTGATGCAAGAGGGAACATGTGTGTTAAAAGGGGAAAACCCCAGCGGCTGAGTCGTCACTCGTCATGGTATTTTTCCAGATTACCCTTAAAATATAGCTCAAAGGTCGCGGACGAGCTTCATCTTGTCCGAGTTTGATTCCCGACTTCAATCCCAGGTTAGGAATTGCCACCTTCACCTGGCCGATCCGAGAAATACCAAAACGGCGCCGCAACTATGTTTAAGGTTCTGGGATCGATCATATTTCAGTGTTTCAACAGAAGTCTAAATAAATCTGCAATTGTTTTTACAAACTCCCACGAAAGCGCCACCATGAAACATCCAGGAAAGAACAACCATCTATTTATTACGTACGCATGTGGTGGGATTCTTTTTTTTGGGGCCCATTTTTTATTTTTAGGTTAAAAATATTGTCCGTCATGTCCATTTTGTTTTCAGGTTGTCCATCCGGCTGCCCGTCCGTCCAGCTGTCCGCCCATCCGTCCGTCCTTGATAGGTTTTCGTTACTGCGATAACTTGAGAATGGCTGAAGGGATCTTAGTCAAACTTGGCGCAGGTATGTATAATGAGGTAAAGATTAACTGATTAGATTTTGGGGTCATGAGGTCAAAGTTCAGAGGTCATGTTAGGTAAAAATCCTGTTACTGCGATAACTTGGGAACCAGTAATGGGATTCTGACCAAATTTGGTACAATTATGTAGAATGATGTAAAAACGAACTGATTATAATTTGGGGCCAAGAGGTCAAAGTTCAAAGTCTGTAATAGGTCTATTACTTGAGAACGGCTGAAGTGATCGAATTCAAACTTGGTACAGATATGTATGATGAGGTAAAGATTAACTGATTAAATTCTGGGGTCAGAGGTCATGTCAGGTAAAAATGTGATAACTTGTGAACAGCTGAATGGATTTAAATCAAACTTGGTACAAGTATTATACTGACAATAATGTGGGCGGAGGCATATCCGTCGACGTAGAAGAGTGTCGTTCTAGTTTTTCAATGATTTCGCAATTCCAATGTCCTGATTGTGACGCCCCCATGCGTAGGTAATAAACAGATGACCCCGTAGCGAATCGGAAACGACGCAGATCGCCAATTGGTAAGTGGGTGTTGGAAGAGACATTACAACAGTTGGTGAATGATAGCTCAAGTGAAGGACGTACCTGGGCCAGCTGCTTATTCAAATCGCCTCCTTCACCTCCTGCCAATTCCACTGCACGACAAACAGGAACATTCTCAATGAGCATGGACTCTCGAAACACCGAATCGATGTGAACATGGCCAATGGCCATTCAGTGACACTTGCAGTTGCCCTATACAGTCTGATCACGGAAGGTGTTACCTCTTTCGGGACCATGGTGCTTGACACCACATTGATCCAGGCTTGCACTTCTCGAAGGTGAAGGAGGTCATGTATCATACAGGTGAGCCAGAAGCATTTCATGAAAAAAAAGCCATGGAAGGAAACTTTTTTTTTTTTTACCTCGGCTACCTAAGTTTGACAGAAGTTGTGTTTTCACTTCTGTCTAATGGTCTCTTTAAAATCTCCTTTTTTTAAACAATTCTTTACTTTGAAACTTTTGTTGAACTTTTTCTTCTTTTTTCCTTTAAAACTTCTTTTTTGAAAAACTTTAAATTTTTTACAAAATAATAAGCTAAGAGAGCACAAAATATAGTTCATTAAATTTCTCTTTCTTTTTTTTATCAGGTTCTGCTCATCTTTGTTATTGAGTGGCATAGCGTAATTTGTCATGTCATGTCCCACATAACAAAGAAAAAGGTACATAACATAACAAAGGAGAAAAGTCCCACGTGGCAAAGATAAAAGTCCCACGTGGCAAAGACAAAAGTCCCACGTGGCAAAGATAAAAGCCCCACGTGGCAAAGATAAAAGCCCCACGTGGCAAAGATAAAAGTCCCACGTGGCAAAGATAAAAGTCCCACGTGGCAAAGATAAAAGTCCCACGTGGCAAAGATAAAAGTCCCACGTGGCAAAGAGAAAAGTCCCACGTGGCAAAGATAAAAGTCCCACGTGGCAAAGAGAAAAGTCCCACGTGGCAAAGATAAAAGTCCCACGTGGCAAAGATAAAAGTCCCACGTGGCAAAGATAAAAGTCCCACGTGGCAAAGATAAAAGTCCCACGTGGCAAAGAGAAAAGTCCCACGTGGCAAAGATAAAAGTCCCACGTGGCAAAGAGAAAAGTCCCACGTGGCAAAGAGAAAAGTCCCACGTGGCAAAGAGAAAAGTCCCACGTGGCAAAGAGAAAAGTCCCACGTGGCAAAAATAAAAGTCCCACGTGGCAAAGCTAAAAGTCCCACGTGGCAAAGAGAAAAGTCCCACATGGCAAAGAGAAAAATCCCACGTAGAAAAGAGAAAAGTCCCACATGGCAAAGAGGCCCACGTGGCCATGATAAAAGTCCGACGTGGCAAAGATAAAAGTCCCACGTGGCAAAGCTAAAAGTCCCACGTGGCAAAGAGAAAAGTCCCACGTGGCAAAGCTAAAAGTCCCACGTGGCAAAGAGAAAAGTCCCACGTGGCAAAGAGAAAAGTCCCACATGGCAAAGAGAAAAGTCCCACATGGCAAAGAGAAAAGTCCCACGTGGCAAAGAGAAAAGTCCCACGTGGCAAAGAGTCCCATGTGGCAAAGATAAAAGTCTCACGTGGCAAAGATAAAAGTCTCACGTGGCAAAGATAAAAGTCCCATGTGGCAAAGATGAAAGTCCCATGTGGCAAAGATGAAAGTCCAACATGGCAAAGATAAAAGTCCCACGTGGCAAAGAGAAAAGTCCCACATGGCAAAGAGAAAAGTCCCACATGGCAAAGATAAAAGTCCCACGTGGCAAAGCTAAAAGTCCCACGTGGCAAAGATAAAAGTCCCACGTGGCAAAGATGAAAGTCCCACGTGGCAAAGATGAAAGTCCCACGTGGCAAAGAGAAAAGTCCCACGTGACAAAGAGAAAAGTCCCACGTGGCAAAGTGAAAAGTCCCACGTGGCAAAGAGAAAAGTCCCATATGGAAAAGAGAAAATGGTCCATGCCAACAACTTCACCCCATTATGACATATTTTTGTGATTTTATTCTTGCCAAACCTCTTGAATTTTTCAGGATATCAGATTTAAATTTACACAGATTATTTGTATGCATGTGTGGTGTATGTGTGTAAAATCTGGTGAAAATCAATCAAAATCTGGTCTGGTTCAAAACATGTAATAACACCTATTACACGGTAATTAGAAAATATATCAACTAAATTTGTAATGAATGACATTCCATCATGTACAACACCTGATCGGTCAAATTTCTAAATTATAAAATTGCTATTGCTGTTTCCATGGCAACTATTGTTTATTTGGATTTTGCATCTATCGTGCTGTGCACGACATGAAGATTTACATATTAGGTCACTGAATTCAACCACCAATTATTTTTGAGGTTAACATAGGCCAAAGGGTAAACATAGGCCAAATGTCAACAACTTATTTTAGGAATTTCACAAGTATCATGCTGTGCACGACATGTTTGTTTGTTTGTTTGGTACCTTGCTGCTTTGAGCTCCCAATGTTTATCGCAACAAAACTTTCTATAATCAGATTTTTGACCATGATGCACCGAAATAGGGGGTTTAAATGGTCATAAGGAGGTCATTTGGCACGTTATTGCAGTGTTGCACTCCCAAGTTAATTTATTTACTACAGCTTCACTCCTTCACACCCTTTAGGCCCCTTAGACACTTTACACCCCTTAAACCCTTTAAAGACCCCTTCATACCCATTTAGACCCCTTCACACCTATTGAGACCTTTTTAAGACCTATGGATCTTCTTCGACCCTGAATACACTTTTCAGAATTATAGACCTTTTAAGACCCTTTGGACACTTTAAGATCCTTTAGGACACTTAAGGCCCTTAAGACAATTTCAACGCTTAAGATCCCTTAGACCCTTTAGACCTTTACACCCTTTTGATCTTTTAAGACCTTCAATATACTATAGATCCCCTTAGAAAATCTGGAAAAAAATGCCCCAAAATTCGTTTTTGATGATCTTCTTCGTGCACTATTCATGTAACATCACAAGTTGCAATGACAAATCGAAACTGATATTCCAAAGCGAAACTGATGTTGAAAAGTGAAACTGAAACAACTGATCTACAGATCTTCGATTGGGAACCCAGAATGAAATGCTGTGGGAAATACAAAATGGAAATTACAGAGAGCAAAGATATGGGGAGTATGAAGAAAGTGTGCAGGTTAGGCTTGAAGAAGTGATGTGGAGAGGGGTGGATGGAGGTGGTCAGTTGACATGAAAAAAAAAATTGGTGATCTTCGGTCAGGCAGTAGGCCCAAAACGTGCCTATATCCATTTCCCAGCTACGTTTCCATAATATCACCCTCGCTCCAAAGCAGTACTTTGGAGGTACAAGAAGAGTGGATTGGAAATCTTAGCTGGTGGAAGAGAATGAGGTTGCCAAGTTTACCGCTCTTCACTCCGAGGAAAAGTTGAACTGCAGATTACCTCCATGCAAGTGCTTTCGAGCTCCGAGTTAAGTATCATAACAAGTGTTTGTGAAGACCGTGGTGAGTAGGTCAGATATCTAGATAGTAGACATTTCTGTGAGACTGGCAGGAGAGCCTAAAGGTACGCACATTTGCCTCTGCTTGGGATTGAATCCTGATCCACCTATAAGCTGTCATCCTGGTGTTTCGCCTCTGATGGACGTCAAACTGGGCGTCTCGTCTGCCAGCATTAGTTTGTGACCGTTAGATCCCGTGCCCATGAAGAGTCGGTGAGTTATCGCCAGTACCCTCAATAAATTTTGCAAATTCCTGCTTGAACCTACAGGGACATTGCCTCAGTGCCACAGTTGTGCCACCAGTGAATGATGCTACCCAACGCTTTGTGCTGCATTAGAGAGAAGAAGATGTTTCTGTCATGTGATGCAGCCATCAGAAGAAAAAAAAAGACAAGGGGCATTGAGGGACATGTCTAAGGGACTGCCATAGGTCCCCTTATAGAGTCAAGGAGTGATCAAGGGGCAAAGCCCCTGAAGCTTTGAGGTTTTAAGTATTTATATATGCCTGGTATGACTTTTACATCATGATATGTTAAGGTCACACTGTGTATGCACAGACAAGCTGCATCATGGTAAATGGCATCATGAACGAATTAGCCAAAATACTGAGAATACTGGACAAATGACATCCTGGGACGGTCTGAAACGGGACGCAGGAGACTTTGGTATAAAACGGGACGATGCTGTAAAATATGGGACAGTCGGTCATATTAGTTAGTGACAGGTGTACTGGCACGTGTGTTGGGGGGTCTGAGTGCTGTGTGTTGTGCAGGAGCAGGTCTATAACACGTGCGTTACCTCATTACTGTGCGGTGTGCAAGATCAGGTCTGTAATACATGTGCGGGTACCTAAGTACTGAGCAGTGTGCAAGATCAGGTCTGTAACACATGCGTGGGTACCTAAGTACTGTGTGGTGTGCAGGAGCAGCTCCATAACACGTGCGGGTACCTAAGTACTGTGCAGTGTGCAGGATCAATCTGTAACACATGTGTGGGTACCTAATTACTGTGTGGTGCGAAGGAGCAGCTCCATAACACGTGCGGCTACCTAAGTACTGTGCGGTGTGCAGGATCAGGTCTGTAACACATGTGTGGGTACCTAAGTACTGTGCGGTGTGCATGATCAGGTCTGTAACACATGTGTGGGTACCTAAGTACTGTGCGGTGTGCAGGATCAGGTCTGTAACACATGTGTGGGTACCTAAGTACTGTGCGGTGTGCAGGATCAGGTCTGTAACACATGTCTGGGTACCTAAGTACTGTGCGGTGTGCAGGATCAGGTCTGTAACACATGTGTGGGTACCTAAGTAGTGTGCGGTGCAGAAGCAGGTCCATAACACACGTGCGGGTACCTAAGTAATCTGCGGTGTGCAGGAAGGATCAGGTGCGTAACACACGTGTGAGTGCCGAACGTAATTGCAAGGTGTGCAGGGACAGCCCCACAACACGTGTTGAGTATGTATACCAAGTTGTGATCAGCGTCCAGGTGTGAGGTTTGCGGTCTCCAAGAGAGTCCACACGCAAGAGTCCAACTGAATTGCAGAAACACAGAAGCAACAGGATGTACAAAATGTATCCATTGAAGAGTGACCTGCAACAGAAGCCTTGGAAGTTTTCATTCTTCTCACAATGCATGGGCTCAGATGTGGATAGACGAGGTGAGATGGACCGATGGTGGTCACACAGGTCAGCAGGTAAATCACAATACCGAAACATAAGTGATCCCCTAATTTGTGGCCACATTGTACTCGCTTCTTCAGGTTCAACACGAGTTAGTAACGCCATGGCGATCTATTTCATATTCAAGGGTTCTTGCATCGCGGACCGAAGATCTAACCGACGATAAACATCTAATGATCGACATATTTCAAAGAACATCTGATAATTATATACATTACAGATGTACTTGCTGTACCTACGCTGCCCTCCTTAACGACTGAGGCTTACCTTTCACGGCTGTTTCGTCCATTACTGATGATAAAGCTTCGCCTGCACCTGGCTGAGGAGTCGAGTATTCGTTTGTGGAATGGGCGGGGAGTAAATGAAGGTGTGGGAGGAGCTTGTAGTTTTCAATGTTCCACCACCTTTTGCTCAAGAAGGATCTTTCAGCCTCTTATCTCCTCTTGCCAAGGATGTGCCAAACGATCTGGACACCAAAACCTGATACGATCCTGGAAATCCTGGCAACGGATCTCATGGACCTCAAGTTGTTGGAATGGATCACGTTGGGGTTTTAAAAATGAATCTTATGTTCACACCTCCAGATGATGACAAGCAAGTGTTAGCTAAACGTGAAAACCGTTCAGGTACAGGTACAGTTGGAATGGAGCATTAATACAAGCTGTGGTTTAATGTTCCACCAATTATGTTAAACGTACCAGGTGTGTGCCATTTCCCATCCTCTTCGTAATGATGGATAATTATTTGTCCACAGAATCTGATCTTCTTTGCCACCGTTTCAATACTCAAGGTTGCCCAGATGTCTTGTCACCATGATAGCAAATTATATATATATATATATATATATATATATATATATATATATATATATATATATATATATATATATACATACATATATATATATATATGTATGTATGTATATATATATATATATATATATATATATATATATATATATATATATATATATATATATATATATATATATATATATATATGTATGTATATATATATATATATATATGTATATATATATATATATATATATATGTATATATATATATTGTTACAGACACGACTTTGATGTTATGGTGGGCCGAGCGGAATGGCCGCCGTGTCCGCACAAGTTACCCGATTATACTCGAACGTTGCCGAGTTGCGCTACGCTAGGTCAATGAAGGAAAAGGACACAACGGCTGGGATTCAAATGACACGACACCAAGGGTTCAGTTCTCAAGACCTCCGGAGGAGGTTATATTAGGGCGGAAGGTCAGATTACAACGACAAGAGGGACAGCATAGAAAGGCAGGCACTTAGACACACTCTTATATTAGCCCCGACAGACGACAGATAAACAGGACAAAGGCTGACTCACACGGGGATTGATGGCAAGGAAAGCGGGCAGTCGATGGCTCAAGGTGCACCGTTCTCGGAGGGAGTGCACCGTTCTCGGAGGTACTGCAATACCGGGTCGATGCGTGGAGCTCGCTCAGCGCTTGGAGGTGGTGACTGGCTCTTCTTCAAGCTGGGGGCGCATCTCTCGTCACGTCCGGTAAGTGGCCGCGTATATCCGGCGGGGAGTGACACGCCCTCGGCTCGTTAGCTCCGCCCCAGATGGAATCGGCCCGTTGCTTCTCATTGGGTGCGTGCGGGGGGGTTACCGGCTCCGCCCTTGACGAGGGGCTGACAAGGAGCCCCTTCGTGGTAACCCCGTCGGAGCGCATGGTCAATGGCGGCTAACCGAGCCGGTGTGAGGACGCACACTCCCCCCGCGCGCGCCGTTGTTGTAGTTGTTGTAGTTGTTGTTGTAGTTGTTGTTTGGGGAAGAAGATGGGAGGAGGTATGGGAAGGTCCTAAACTCACTACTGGTGCCATATAATCACATTCTGGTGCAACGAAGAGTCAGAATTAATGGAAACGAGTCCTTAACTGACATAGACTAAGAATAACTAGCAAGATGTCCGAAAGTTGTCTACGTGAGATGCGGTGGACCTGGGCACGACATTTAATGGGGGAAAAAGGGGAAGGTCGGTTCTACAGAGTGTTATTTACAGGCAATGGGACTAGGGAATGGGGGATTGGGGATAGTTGGGGAGTATTGGGGAAATAGGGGAATATTTACAAGCGGATCTGGAGGCCAAATGCCATATCCGCAACATTGCACCCTTCTCTACCCTCGGGGCGTCCCGACCCGATAAATTTTTACCTATTTTAGTGTGGCACTCAGATGTAGTTCCCTCTATTATTAACTCTACCCTGAGTGCGACAGTTTTACAGATATTCACAAATGAGTAAATATGTCCCCCTGCGACGTTGCACCCTTCTCCTCACAGAAACACACCCACAGGATAACCGAATCGCGGAAAGAATTCGCAAACTAAACATACAGCCGGTAGGGAGCATTATTTACAAGACTACGCTGCTATTTACACTACGATCCAGGACCTGTTTTTTGAGGAACACATGCAGATGTTATGCATAGAGAGAGCACGCATGCCAGCATCGATACACCAACCCACGAGTGCTCTGTGGCCTTATGGCCTTTAATAATGTGCAGAGCACCCCTTCCAAGCATCAAAAGCACCACCCCATAACACAGTCAGCACCATCCGGTGCACCAATAAAGTGTTTATAAATCACCGGTGGTGTCGCAGCCGGCCGATGTTCTGCCGCTGGTCTTGCCTTCATGTGGTGCACTTGGCCTTCTTACTTCTTTCAAAAATAAAGAAAGGCGCTAACCGCGTCCATTTCTGTATTGTGGCCGTCAGGGGGCCAACTAAAAGTGGTTCACCTGTATGGCATAGGTGCCACGTTGACCCATAGGTCCATCCACGGGTGGTGCTTGGCCGCATAAGAACTGCGGTCCATGGTGGGTGGCCACAAACATTGCGGTCCATATGGTGTATCGATCCAGACAGCAAGCAGCGAAAGTGCAGGCCCACAACTGCGAAGCCAGCACCTCTCTCTCCTCTCTCTCTCTGCCCCAAAGCCAGATCCTCGGAGGTGGGAGACAAAAGAAGCAGACAAGTGAGTAAGGTGGTAAGGGCGCAAAAGTGCACGCAACACAAGGTAATGCACACTAGGGGCACATGGGAACCAGGTGAGACAGGTACGTTCCTACTGTACGCTCCCCCCCCCCCCCCCCCCCACCAGGTAACCTACATGGCCCCTCCCTTACCCCTTACTGTATCCACAAAACACAACACTACCCATAAACATCTATTTTACTAATCAACAAACGTCCCTACTGTCTTCCCCGTTCCTCCCATAAACCAAATTCGTCTTCTCTCCCTCCTAACCAATCAAATTTGCTATTTCCAACTCTCATCAAAATTTGCCATCTCCAACTCAACATCAAAATTTGCCATCACCAATTCATCATCAGTCCCTCCTAAGGAGGGAGAGATGGAATCACCCCAATGTCTCATCCACGTCGTGATGCGTCTCACCAATCCACACAGCAATTCTCAGTTCCTGCACACAGAACAAAGAAAACACAGGTGTGGAGTCATCATCATCACCACAGGTAAGTGGCTGCGTATGGTGCGACAGGTTCATCAATCCTAACTATCTCCTAAATGACTTTAACAACTTTACACTACCCGGGGTCTTTCTCCGGCCAAACCATTGGCCCTCTTACACTATGGGTTCTAAAAACCAATTCCCATTGGCCAAACTGTGGTGCTTTTCAATTTGGGGTCTCACTCCCCCGATTCATCTCCCGGTGCCCTCGCACAATTTCTGGGCTGTGGCGTGTACCTCTCCCAGCGGGTCTACCCACCTGCACACCTCCACCACTGCAGTTGCCTCCGAGCTTACCTGCTCCTTACCCTAACCTAACTACCTGGGGAAGGCCCTCTGGCGCTCTCCCCACTCGGTGCCCTCTCTGGCACTGGGCTGCCCGATCCACACCCGGGATCCTCAGGCACCCACTCACAACTACCGGCTCCCAGAGCCCACCTGCGGCCTCACCTGGCCGACATCCTCACAGTGGTGGAGTGTCCAAACCAACTACACACACTAACAGGCTACACGCCCAGCCATTTCCACAACACTGATGCACCCATCCATGTACCATTCTTTCACCCGCACCACAAATGCCAATATCCAACCACAATTTACCTATACCCTCTACCTAACACTTACACTACCCGCCCCGGGTACTCGTGAAAGGGGTCCACTCTTCCCCCATCCACACCTTCGCACCATGCACACCACGCCGTACCACTTACTCCAACTCTCTCCACACACCTGTACTTGCACACCTGTGCTCTCACACCTGGTGCCCCCTGCACCCTTCTCTCCCCAAGCGCATTCGCGCTGATCCACACACTCACTACTCACACACTGTTCCACACACCTGTCCAGTTGCACACCTGTGCAATCACACCTGTTCAATCCTCACACACACGGCATCATCTCATCTAACTACTCCCTTCTGAAACTTGCGCTTCCCAGTCGTCCCTTTAAACTCTTGCGCTCCCACGTCATTATCATCCACACTAATCTACCTGCGTCCCCACTACAGGTATCAGTCACTAACTAAACTTAACGTTACCTAATGTCATCTTCTAGGGCCCTATCAATATAACCTAACCCACCCGGGCTAGTTTTCACTGCCATACACCCCATAAGCTATTGCGCATTTGCCCCCACATATATGGGAAGGGTGGCAAGGATGCCACCCTTACCCACCGGGCCCATCGCTCACTACCAATTTTGCACATCAAATTTCCACAAATCTAAAATTTGCCAATCACTGCCCATCATCTGCCAATCATTACTGCCACTCCTTTGCCAATCATCAAATTTTGTTTTTCTCTAATTTTGGGTCCAAAACACTAACCTCATCACCCAGTCTACTCACTAATGCCTCTCGGTGCGCCAATTCCTGTCCAAAGCCAGGCTTCGTAAAGCCAAGCCATGAATGCGGGTTGTTCTGTGCCAGCGGCTGGGTGCGTCCGGCATTCGGTGCAGGGACGGGGGCTTACCCGTGCCGAGATCCCTCGCACCATCTCGGCACGGAGCCATCCAATGTCCCGCTCTCGACCTGCCGGCACGTCTCACCAAAAAGTGGTCGCCATGACGACCCTTTCTATCCAGCCGCCCGCTCCGCCCAGTGGAGCACGGACGCGGCCGTTCAGAGTGAGGCCCAGCACGCACCGAGGGCCCGATTCGGCTAAAAGTCGACCTAACCTCTAACCTGGTTACCGTCGATGCTTCACCTGGATGTTTACACCCCGCAGCCCGTTCCTTGCTCACACATCCAGCCGTGCCCATGCTCCTCGTACCTTTCCTTACACACCCAGGTACACCCATTCCACTCACAGCCTTGGTCACACACCTGACCACCGAACACTTTGGCACACATTCGTTGGTCGCACACCTCACCAACACACCTCTTCGCACCCCCTCCTCGGTCACCTCCTCTGTGACAATCACAGGTGTGCTCTCATTCGCACACCCAACCACGTGCCTCACTACCAATTCCAGCGTGCATTCCCACTCACGCCCTACCATTCCAGGTGTGCTTCCTTTCTCACCTGTCACCACCAACTCACGCTCCGTGTCACTCGTACTACTACTCTCACCTCCACTCTTGACAGCGCACTCACCCTTACTCTTGACAGCGCACTCTTTCCTCATGCACCCGTCCGTTACACACCTCTCTCGCGCACACCCTTGCGCACACTCTCCCGTCACACCCTCTGTAACACTCACCACAGGTGTGCATTCTTCCTTGCCTTTGACAGCGCACTCTTTCCCCATGCACCTGTCCGTCACACACCTTTCTCGCGCACACTCTCCCGTCACACCCTCTGTAACACTCACCACACCGCGCTTCCATGTGCTCCCTCGCACACGCGCTACGACCGACTCACTCTCGCCAGCACCCTCACTCCTTGGCACGCACTTTTTCCTCACACACCCCAGAGTCGGACTTTCTCGCACACCTCCTTTTTCGCACACCAGACCTGTCGCACACTTCACCAACGGCCTCTCACGAACACCCGGGTCCATCTCGACCCCCAAGCTTCTTAAATCCCCTGGCGCATCATACGCACGACCATATTGGTCACCACTTACACCGGGTCCTCTTCCTCTTCGCTTCTCCTCCATCACCTGCGAATCCCTCATCCGGTTAATGAGCACATCATCACGATCCAAACACAGACTTTGGACCAATTCTTTTATCTCCTCTTTTATCTCTTTCTTATCCCCTCTCCGTCGCTTCTTAATTTCGCTCATCCCTTCTTCCACTTCTTCTAATTTCTGCTTCACCTCTTTTATTCCCCGGTACGTCTCCTCAAGCTCGTCCTCCAAGGCTACCTTGACCGTTTCCATGTGCATCCTCACCTGCCGGTCCTTCGTCTCCATTACCTCTATCACCTCGTCCAGCCTCGTTGTCAGTCCCTCACGTACCATCTGACATTCCCTCTTCGTCGCTACCTAGTCATCTTTTAGTTCTTTCTGTGTCGCTTTTAAACCTCCTAATACCGCAGTGTTCCTTTGAACCTGCTCCACTAACTCCGTCTGTCCCACCGTCAGCTGCTCCACCTCCTGCGTCAGGTCCTCTATGCCCCCTTGTAACTTTACAGTCCCCTTTCTCACCTCCTTCTCCATGTGCTCCTTACAGTGCCTCACCTCCTCGCGCACTCCTCCGACCTCCTCACTCACTCCTCTTCTGATCTCCTCTCCCATCACTTGCATCTCCTGCCCAGATGCCACCCTCATCTGCTCCATTTCCTCCCTGTGAGCATCCAGTTTGGTTTCTACCCCCATTCTGACCCCCTCTATCTGCTGCCCCATTTGTTTAACTTCCCTTTCCGCTTGGTCCCTCATGTCCCTCAATTTGCCTTCCATCCTGTTTTCTAACCCCTCTAACCCATTTTTCACTCCCTCTATCTGATTCTCCTGGGCAGCCATTCTATTTTCTACCCCCGTTAACCCCTCCTGTATTTCCCCTAATCTATTGTCCAATTTCCCAAATTTCTCGTCTAATCCCTTAAAATTATTGTCAACCCCTCACTGGTACCCCTCGCTTCGTCCCTCATTACCCCCATTTGGTTTCCCATTACCCCCATTTGGTTTCCCATTACCCCCAATTGCTCACTCCGAGCCCTCGCTTCGTCCCTCATTACCCCCATTTGGCCCTCCAATCGCTCACCCATTTGTTCCATAAGGGCCCTCATTTGCAGGAGGAAAAGGTTCGAATCCACCAGGGGCGCTGCCACGGTCGCGGGCGCGGTGACCAGCGAGGCGCCATTTTGCGCGCCTGCTACCCTCGCTGCTTCGCTCTCCTCACGTCCCTCAATTTGGTCCTGGACCGACCCTGCCTCACTCTCCCCTACCGGAACCCAGCTGTCTTGATCCGCCATAGCGCGACTTTCAAAATTCGGGTTTTTATTTTCGTAAAACAAATTCAAATTTCGCCGTTATAATTTCGAGCGGGAAACGCGCTCCGAATCGAATTCTACCTCCCCAACACCAATTGTTACCCTAGTGGTACAATTGGTGTTCCAAAATTTGGGCCTAATAAATTTAGTCCCAGGTCCGAATCCGACACTCCTGACACCAATTGTTACAGACGCGGTTGTGGATGTTGGTTTACCGAGCGGTTTGGTATGACCACGTCTGCACAGTTTACCCGATTCCACTCGAACGTTGCCGAGTCGCGCTACGCTAAATCAATGAAGGAAAAGGACACAACGGCAAGGTTAAAATGACACGACACCAAGGGTTCAGTTCTCAAGACCTCCGGAGGAGGTTATATTATGGCGGAAGGTCAGATTACAACTACAAGAGGGACAGCATAGAAAGACAGGCACTTAGACACACTTATCTTATTCCCGACAGACCACAGATAAACGGGACAAAACTGACTCACACGGGGATTGATGGCAAGGAAAGCGGGTAGTCGATGGCTCAAGGTGCACTCTTGGCTCAAAGACAGAATCGACCCGGTCCAGTCCAAAGATACGGGAGGTCTCAATCAGCGCTCGGAGGTGGTGACTTGTCTTCTCAAGCTGGGGGCGCATCTCACGTCACGTCCGGTAAGTGGCCGCGTATATCCGGCGGGGAGTGACACGCCCTCGGCTCGTTAGCTCCGCCCCAGATGGAATCGGCCCGTTGCTTCTCATTGGGTGCGTGCGGGGGGGTTACCGGCTCCGCCCTTGACGAGGGGCTGACAAGGAGCCCCTTCGTGGTAACCCCGTCGGAGCGCATGGTCAATGGCGGCTAACCGAGCCGGTGTGAGGACGCACACTGCCCCGCGCCGCGCCGTTGTTGTAGTTGTTGTTGTAGTTGTTGTTGTTGTTGTTGTTGTAGTTGTTGTTTGGGGAAGAAGATGGGAGGAGGTAAGGGGAGGTCCTAAACTCACTACTGGTGCCATACGATCACATTCTGGTGCAACGAAGAGTCAGAATTAATGGAAACGAGTCCTTAACTGACATAGACTAAGAATAACTAGCAAGATGTCCTATAGTTGTCTACGTGAGATGCGGTGAACCTGGGCACGACATTTAATGGGGGAAAAAGGGGAAGGTCGGTTCTACAGAGTGTTATTTACAGGCAATGGGACTAGGGAATGGGGGATTGGGGATAGTTGGGGAGTATTGGGGAAATAGGGGAGTATTTACAAGCGGATATGGATAGAGGCCAAATCCCATATCCGCAACATTGCACCCTTCTCTACCCTCGGGGCGTCCCGACCCGATAAATTTTTACCTACTTTAGTGTGGCACTCAGATGTAGTTCCCTCTACTATTAACTCTACCCTGAGTGCGACAGTTTTACAGATATTCACAAATGAGTAAATATGTCCCCCTGCGACGTTGCACCCTTCTCCTCACAGAAACACACCCACAGGATAACCGAATCCGGAAAGAATTCGCAAACTAAACATACAGCCGGTAGGGAGCATTATTTACAAGACTACGCTGATATTTACACTACGATCCAGGACCTGTTTTTGGAGGAACACATGCAGATGTTATGCATAGAGAGAGAGCACGCATGCCAGCATCGATACACCAACCCACGAGTGCTCTGTGGCCTTACGGCCTTTAATAACGTGCAGAGCACCCCTTCCCAGCACCAAAAGCACCACCCCATCACACAGTCAGCACCATCCGGTGCAGTCACCATTGTTCAATGAATAAAAATAAATTCAACAACCCCTAACCCTGCAGGTGTCTCTTGCTCTTCGTGTGGTGCACGTGGCCTTCTGGCTTCTTTCAAAAAATAAAGAAAGGCGCCAACCGCGTCCATTTCCTTATTGTGGCCGTCAGGGTGCCAACTGTTAGTGGTTCACCTTGTATGGCATAGGTGCCACGTTGACCCATAGGTCCATCCATGGGTGGTGCTTGGCCGCAAAAGAACTGCGGTCCATTGTGGGTGGCCACAAACATTGCGGTCCATATGGTGTATCGATCCAAGCAGCAAGCAGCGAAAGTGCAGGCCCACAACTGCGGAGCCAGCACCTCTCTCTCCTCTCTCTCTGCCCCAAAGCCAGATCCTCGGAGGTGGGAGACAAAAGAAGCAGACAAGTGAGTAAGGTGGTAAGGGCGCAAAAGTGCACGCAATATAAGATGATGCACACTGGGGGCACATGGGAACCAGGTGAGACAGGTACGTTCCTACCGAGACAGGTACCCCCCCCCCCACCAGGTAACCTACATGGCCCCTCCCTTACCCCTTACTGTATCCACAAAACACAACACTACCCATAAACATCTACTTTACAAATCAACAAACATCCCTACTGTCTTCCCCGTTCCTCCCATAAACCAAATTCGTCTTCTCTCCCTCCTAACCAATCAAATTTGCCATCTTCAACCCAACATCATAATTTGCCATTACCAATTCATCATCAGTCCCTCCTAGGGAGGGAGAGATGGAATCACCCCAATGTCTCATCCACGTCGTGATGCGTCTCACAAATCCTCACAGCAATTCTCATTTCTGCAACACAAACAAAGAAAACACAGGTGTGGAGTCATCATCATCACCACAGGTAAGTGGCTGCGTATGGTGCGACAGGTTCATCAATCCTAACTATTTCCTAAATGACTTTAACAACTTTACACTACCCGGGGTCTTTCTCCTGCCAAACCATTGGCCCTCTTACACTATGGGTTCTAAAAACCAATTCCCATTGGCCAAACTGTGGTGCTCTTCAATTTGGGGTCTCACTCCCCCTATTCATCTCCCGGTGCCCTCGCACAATTTCTGGGCTGTGGCGTGTACCTCTCCCAGCGGGTCTACCCACCTGCACACCTCCACCACTGCAGTTGCCTCCGAGCTTACCTGCTCCTTACCCTAACCTAACTACCTGGGGAAGGCCCTCTGGCGCTCTCCCCACTCGGTGCCCTCTCTGGCACTGGGCTACCCGGGTCCGTCCTCCGGATCCTCGGGCCCCATCCACAACTCTACCGGCTCCCAGAGCCCACCTGCGGCCTCACCTGGCCGACATCCTCACAGTGGTGGAGTGCCCAACCAACTACACACACTAACAGGCTACACGCCCAGCCATTTCCACAACACTAATGCACCCATCCGCAATACCATTCTGCAACCGCACCACAATTTCCAATATCCAACCACAATTTACCTATACCCTCTACCTAACACTTACACTACCCGCCCCGGGTACTCGTGAAAGGGGTCCACTCTTCCCCCATCCACACCTTCGCACCATGCACACCACTCCGTACCACTTACTCCAACTCTCTCCACACACCTGTACCTGCACACCTGTGCAATCACACCTGTTCCATCCTCACACAGCATCATCTCATCTAACTACTCCCCTCTGAAACTTGCGCTTCCCAGTTGTCCCTTTAAACTATTGCGCTCCCTCGTCATTATCATCCATACTAATCTACCTGCGTCCCCACTACACGTATCAGTCACTAACTAAACTTAACGTCACCTAATGTCATCTTCGCTAGATCCCTACAATATAACCTAACCCACCCGGGCTAGTTTTCACTGCCATCACCCCATAAGCTATAGCTCCTTTGCCCCCACTTGGGAAGGGTGGCAGGGATGCCAGCCTTACCCACCGGGCCCATCGCTCACTACCAATTTTGCACATCAAATTTCAACAAATTAAAAATTTGCCAATCACTACCCATCATCTGCCACTCACTACTGCCAATCCCTTGCCAATCATCAAATTTTGTTTTTCTCTAATTTTGGGGCCAAAACACTAACCTCATCACCCAGTCTACTCACTAATGCCCCTCGGTGCGCCAATTCCTGTCCAAAGCCCGGCTTCGTAAAGCCAAGCCATGAATGCTGGTTGTTTTGTGCCAGCGGCTGGACGCGTCCGGCACTCGGTGCAGGGACGGGGGCTTACCCGGGCCGAGATCCCACGCACCATCTCGGCGTGGAGCCATCCAATGTCCCGATCTCGACCTGCCGGAATGCCTCAACAAAAAGTGGTCGCCATGACGACCCTTTCTATCGGGCTGCCCGCTCCGCCTAGTGGAGCACGGACGCGGCCGTTCAAAGCGAGGCCCAGCACGCACCGAGGGCCCGATTCGGCTAAAAGTCGACCTAACCTCTAAACCGGTTACCGTCGATGCTTCACCTGGACGCTTACACCCCGCAGCCCGTTCCTTGCTCACACATCCAGCCGTTTCCATGCTCCTCGTACCTTTCCTTACACACCCAGGTACACCCAGTCCACTCACAGCCTTGGTCACACACCTGACCACCGAACACTTTGGCACACATTCGTTGGTAGCACACCTCACCAACACACCTCTTCGCGCCCCCTCCTCTGTGACAATCACAGGTGTGCTCTCATTCGCACACCCAACCACGTGCCTCACTACCAATTCCAGCGTGCATTCCCACTCACGCTCTACCATTCCAGGTGTGCATCCTTCCATCCCAGGTGTACATCCTCGCTCACCTGTCACAACCAACTCACTCTCCTTGTCACTCTCACTACTCTCACCTCCATTCTTGACAGCGCACTCACCCTTACTCTTGACAGCGCACTCTTTCCTCATGCACCTGTCCGTCACACACCTTTCTCGCGCACACTCTCCCGTCACACCCTCTGTAACACTCACCACACCGCGCTTCCATGTGCCCCCTCGCACACGCGCTACGACCGACTCACTCTCGCCAGCACCCTCACTCCTTGGCACGCACTTTTTCCTCACACACCCCAGAGTCGGACTTTCTCGCACACCTCCTTTTTCGCACACCAGACCTGTCGCACACTTCACCAACGGCCTCTCACGAACACCCGGGTCCATTTCGACCCCCAAGCTTCTTAAATCCCCTGGCGCATCATACGCACGACCATATTGGTCACCACTTACACCGGGTCCTCTTCCTCTTCGCTTCTCCTCCATCACCTGCGAATCCCTCATCCGGTTAATGAGCACATCATCACGATCCAAACACAGACTTTGGACCAATTCTTTTATCTCCTCTTTTATCTCTTTCTTATCCCCTCTCCGTCGCTTCTTAATTTCGCTCATCCCTTCTTCCACTTCTTCTAATTTCTGCTTCACCTCTTTTATTCCCCGGTACGTCTCCTCAAGCTCGTCCTCCAAGGCTACCTTGACCGTTTCCATGTGCGTCCTCACCTGCCGGTCGTTCGTCTCCATTACCTCTATCACCTCGTCCAACCTCGTTGTCAGTCCCTCACGTACCATCTGACATTCCCTCTTCGTCGCTATCAAGTCATCTTTTAGTTCTTTCTGTGTCGCCTTTAACCCTCCTAATACCGCAGTGTTCCTTTGAACCTGCTCCGTTAGTCCTTTTTGTCCCTCCGTCAGCTGTTCCACCTCCTGCGTCAGGTCCTCTATGCCCCCTTGTAACTTTAGAGTCCCCTTTCTCACCTCCTTCTCCATGTGCTCCTTACAGTGCCTCACCTCCTCGCGCACTCCTCCGACCTCCTCACTCACTCCTCTTCTGATCTCCTCTCCCATCACTTGCATCTCCTGCCCAGATGCCACCCTCATCTGCTCTATTTCCTCCCTGTGAGCATCCAGTTTGGTTTCTACCCCCATTCTGACCCCCTCTATCTGCTGCCCCATTTGTTTAACTTCCCTTTCCGCTTGGTCCCTCATGTCCCTCAATTTGCCTTCCATACTGTTTTCTAACCCCTCTAACCCCTTTTGCATCCCTTCCATTTGATTCTCTTGAGCGGCCATTCTGTTTTCTACCCCTATTAACCCCTCCTGTATTTCCCCTAATCTATTGTCTAATTTCCCAAATTTCTCGTCTAATCCCTCTATTCTACTCCCTAACCCCCCGATCTGGGCCCCCATGTCCTCCCTCAATTTCTCGCTATTGGACCCCATTTCGCCCCCCATGACCCCCATTTTGCCCTCCAATCGCTCACCCTGAGCTTCTATCCGGTTCCCCATTACCCCCATTTGGTTTCCCATTACCCCCATTTGGTTTCCCATTACCCCCATTTGGCCCTCCAATCGCTCACTCTGAGCATCCATCCGGTTCCCCATTTGTTCCATAAGGGCCCTCATTTGCAGGAGGAAAAGGTTCGAATCCACCAGGGGCGCTGCCACGGTCGCGGTCGCCGTGACCAGCGAGGCGCCATTTTGTGCGTCTGCTACCCTCGCTGCTTCGCTCTCCTCACGTCCCTCAATTTGGTCCTGGACCGACCCTGCCTCACTCTCCACTACCGGACCCCAGCCGACTTGGTCTGCCATCGCGCGACTTTCAAAATTCGGGTTTTTATATTTTGTAAAACACAATCAAATTTCGCCTTTATAATTTCGAGCGCGTAAACGCGCTCCGAGTCGAATTCTACCTTCCAACACCAATTGTTACCCTAGTGGTACAATTGGTGTTCCAAAATTTGGGCCTAATAAATTTAGTCCCAGGTTCGAATCCGACACTCCTGACACCAATTGTTACAGACACGACTTTGATGTTATGGTGGGCCGAGCGGAATGGCCGCCATGTCCGCACAAGTTACCCGATTATACTCGAACGTTGCCGAGTTGTGCTACGCTAGGTCAATGAAGGAAAAGGACACAACGGCTGGGATTCAAATGACACGACACCAAGGGTTCAGTTCTCAAGACCTCCGGAGGAGGTTATATTAGGGCGGAAGGTCAGATTACAACGACAAGAGGGACAGCATAGAAAGGCAGGCACTTAGACACACTCTTATATTAGCCCCGACAGACGACAGATAAACAGGACAAAGGCTGACTCACACGGGGATTGATGGCAAGGAAAGCGGGCAGTCGATGGCTCAAGGTGCACCGTTCTCGGAGGGAGTGCACCGTTCTCGGAGGTACTGCAATACCGGGTCGATGCATGGAGCTCGCTCAGCGCTTGGAGGTGGTGACTGGCTCTTCTTCAAGCTGGGGGCGCATCACTCGTCACGTCCGGTAAGTGGCCGCGTATATCCGGCGGGGAGTGACACGCCCTCGGCTCGTTAGCTCCGCCCCAGATGGAATCGGCCCATTGCTTCTCATTGTGTGCGTGCGGGGGGGTTACCGGCTCCGCCCTTGACGAGGGGCTGACAAGGAGCCCCTTCGTGGTAACCCCGTCGGAGCGCATGGTCAATGGCGGCTAACCGAGCCGGTGTGAGGACGCACACTCCCCCCGCGCGCGCCGTTGTTGTAGTTGTTGTAGTTGTTGTTGTAGTTGTTGTTGTAGTTGTTGTTTGGGGAAGAAGATGGGAGGAGGTATGGGAAGGTCCTAAACTCACTACTGGTGCCATATAATCACATTCTGGTGCAACGAAGAGTCAGAATTAATGGAAACGAGTCCTTAACTGACATAGACTAAGAATAACTAGCAAGATGTCCGAAAGTTGTCTACGTGAGATGCGGTGGACCTGGGCATGACATTTAATGGGGGAAAAAGGGGAAGGTCGGTTCTACAGAGTGTTATTTACAGGCAATGGGACTAGGGAATGGGGGATTGGGGATAGTTGGGGAGTATTGGGGAAATAGGGGAATATTTACAAGCGGATCTGGAGGCCAAATGCCATATCCGCAACAATATATATATATATATATATATATATATATATATATATATATATATATATATATATATATATATATATGTATATATATATATATGTATATATATATATGTATATATATATATATATATTTATATATATATATATATATATATATATATGTATATATATATATATATATATATATATATATATATATATATATATATATATATATATATATATAAATAAATAAATATCAACAAATAAATAAATATATTGTTGCGGATCTCGAGCTCGTCGACGTACTGAGGGGGGTTAAGCCCTGCTCCCCGTCGAGCTTCGAGTCCACGAAGCCGCCCCCACGCTATACTGGTGGAGGATGGATAGCTGGGCAATTCCAGCCGCCGAACCCACAGCTAACGCATGGAAGGGTTTCCGGTCACAAGCCGAGTACCTTCAACACGCGCTGCCGCGAGAACGGGGGCTGAACCTCACACGAGTCACGCGGGTATGGTACACCCGAGCGGTTTGTGCATCACGTAACTCGTGCCGTTAATCACTATGAACCTGATCGAGCGGTTTAACTCGTGCAATGCGAGGCCAATGGTGAAGGGACGAAAACGGCCAAGTTGGAAACAAACCACAGGATTTATTCACAAATATACAATGGTGATAGAAAAGGGACACAGAGGAGAATCTTAACCACCTTACTTACGTTTCCCAGACAAGGGCCCTCAGACTCGTTCGGGGAAGGGGAGGAAGAGGGGGGCGCGCACAAAGCGCAGTCACTTGGCGCAGTTCGCCTGGACGGCTCATTGGGCATTTCCCCCCGAGGATGTCCGCGGCAGGGACGTCGATCTCAGTCGTGCACGAACGGGAATCCAGGGAGCGTGTCCCAAAGCCAACGAGGCAAAGCGCACGTGCAGGGAGTCCAGGCAGAGGTCGTCAGAGTCCAGGGAGCGCGTTCAGAATCCCGGGACAGAGATTCTATATTAGGGAGTCCAGGCAGGGAGATCGTCGGGCCAGAGAGAGAGTTCGGGGGTCCGGGCCGGGTTTTATAGCCCCCGTAGTCCCACCAGAATGTTCCACGGGCATCCACTGGCCGCGGGGGTCACGTGTCGTGATAGCCCCTCATTAGTCACTCCCCTTAGCTCTCATTGGCCGCCGTTATTCACCACTCCCCTTTAGCTCCCATTGGCTGCTTGCTGACTGGCCACCAAAGATCGTAGAGCGGAGCAAGATAGCCCACTCGTGCGAAACAGTGAAGTATTCAATGGATGCGCTCGGTGGCCATTTTAGCAGGCAGGCAGAGTGAGCTTGCGCTCGCCATCCATCATCTCGCAGTTTATCTTATCCATCGCCATCTTATTATATCATATCTTATCCATCTTATCCATCATCTCGCCATCCATCGCAGTTTTATCCATCTCCCATGAGTTATGACCATCATCATTTTGTATAGTACAGCCCATAAATCCATAAACATGGATTTCACTCTACCAGCATCCCTTTAACCCTTTGAGGTACATATACATGTACTAATATATTGTTGCGGATATGGGATTTGGCCTCCATCCATATCCGCTTGTAAATATTCCCCTATTTCCCCAATACTCCCCAACTATCCCCAATCCCCCATTCCCTAGTCCCATTGTCTGTAAACAACACTCTGTAGAACCGACCTTCCCCTTTTTCCCCCATTAAATGTCGTGCCCAGGTTCACCGCATCTCACGTAGACAACTATAGGACATCTTGCTAGTTATTCTTAGTCTATGTCAGTTAAGGACTCGTTTCCATTAATTCTGACTCTTCGTTGCACCAGAATGTGATTGTATGGCACCAGTAGTGAGTTTAGGACCTCCCAATACCTCCCCACAACCTCATCTCCGCATCCTCCCATCATCTCATGGAACTACAACAACAACAACAACTACAACCACAGCGGGGGCGGCGCGGCGGCGGTGCGGGGAGTGGGCGTCCTCACTCCGGCTTGGTTAGCCGCCATTGCCCATGTGCTCCGGCGGGGTTACCACGAAGGGGCTGACTGTCAGCTCCTCGTCAAGGGCGGAGCCCGGTAACCCCCCCGCACCCAATAAGAAGCGGCGTGCCGATTCCATCTGGGGCGGAGCTAACGAGCCGAGGGCGTGTCACTCCCCGCTGGATATACGCAGCCACTTACCGGAGGTGACGTGAGATGCGCCCCCAGCTTGAGGAGAAACAGACGCCACCTCCAGCGCGACGATACCTCCCCGCATATCTGGACCGGACCGTGTGGATCCTGTCCCTGAGCCAAGGTGCACCTTGAGCCATCGATTCTGCCCTTCCTTGCCATCAATCCCTGTGTGAGTCAGTCTTGTCCCGTTTATCTGTGGTCTGTCGGGGCTAAGATAAGACCGTATTTAAGTGCCCACCTTTCTATGCTGTACCTCTTGTCAGTGTAATCTAAACGTTCTGCAAACCAATATTATAACCTCCTCCGGAGGTCTTGAGAACTGTACCCCTGGTGTCGTGTCATTTAACCCAGCCGTTGTGTCCTTTCCTTAATTGATTTAGCATAGCGCGATTTGGCCAACGTTCGAGTGGAATCGGGTAAACTGTGCAGACGCGGTCATACCAAACCGCTCGGTAAACTAACATCCAAAACCGCGTCTGTAACAATATCCAGTGTAAATGCTTGGAAGGAGTGATTCATGTCTCATAATGCTTGCTAGGACAACTTCTTTCATACTCTGTTATCTGTATGATTTGAACGACATCCTACATTTATCTATATTTGATCTACACGCAAATATATGGATATTAAAGTTCTTGTTTAATGAAGATCATTAATCTGATTTAATAATGGTTTCATGATATTTGCATGTAATAACATATATTGCAGACCATTATAGAATCTAATGTTCATTCAAGCACATGGCTCTGTAGTAAAACGAAGGAAAATAAACACATCATTCATTTCTGCTGTCATTTTTTTTTTTTTTTTTGTATACAAGATCGAGGCTCGTGAAAGAGCTAACATTAATCACACAAAAAGTCAAACCGACACATAAAACATAAAATAAGAGGAGCAGTAGACAAGGTGGGGAGAGAGGGGGAAGGACACAAACACAACATTTGAGAGCAGGGACATCGAGAGAAATGTGGGAGGGAGAGGGCTTGGGGGGAGGTGGGAGAGGTATAAAACATATGGACACTGCAAGGACTTCCAGGAAAGAAGTTGGAATTTCGAAAAAGTGTATCTGGGATGAATTTAGCGGGGGTAGAAAAGATCAAGGTTTTGTATGGGGGAAGATAAGAGATGGTGATGAACAGCTGTTTTAAAGACCTGGAGGGAGGAATTGGATTGAAGGGAGTGGTGGAGTTTGTCCCAGAGGTGGGAAAAAAGCGGAATGAAAGAGTGAAGGTGAGCAGCGAGCCTAGATTTTGGTAGTTTAACCATAAGAGGGTTGCAGGCAGATCTTGTGCGACCTGTAGGAATATTTGGGGGACAGAGCCCAGAGAGAGCTGGGGGGGGGCAAGGCCAGAGAGGAGTCGGTAGAAGACGGAAAGACCACCAACCTGCCTGCGGTGAGTGAGTGAAAGGCCCTCGGAGGTAGCTTCATCACGGGAGATTCCAATGATTCTGAACGCTTTGGTTTCAACAGCGTGAAGACGAGCTATTAGTCAGGTTCACTATGTTTTTTCGTTCAAAATTTTTGGAGATTAGCAAAACTATACATTTTTGGAATATTCAGAGCATGAGGAATCCAAAAATTAATGTTTACATTTGCGTAGACACCTTTGCGAAAATGACACTCAGGACAGTGATGAAGATCTGTAAAAGCATATTCCTGAACAGTATAGACCTCGTAGATCTTGTGTATAGGACTTATAGTTCTATCTGATACTACCTATAACTTCCTATAACAACCTATAACTTCAAAGGACTTGCAATATCATGTATTATGTAATACAATTATATCACAAATATAAAGACAATGGTTTTCAATTACCTTTGTTTGTTGCTTTTCTATAATCCTGAGCACTATTTTGAGGCCTTTATTGGATTCCTTGATCCAGAAAACATAGGATTAGCATATTTAATTAAGTCTCTAGGTTGACTAGAAGCCGAGATCGCGCAAAATATGTATTTTATGGCGGCCATTTTCAAAATCCAAAATGGCGGCCATGCAGGTGTCTGTGCAAATGCCAACATTGATTTTCAGATTCTCCATGCTCTGAAGATTCCAAAAATGTACAGGTTTGCTAATCCCAAAATTTTGAAAGAAATTATATTTGTTAACATAGTGAACCTGACTATCTTCATCACTGTCCTGAGTGTCATTTTCGCAAAGGTGTCTACGCAAATGTAAACATTAATTTTTGGATTCCTCATGCTCTGAATATTCCAAAAATGCATAGTTTTGCTAATCTCCAAAAAATTTGAACGAAATTATATTTGTTGACATAGTGAACCTGACTTTATGTGTGAGGCAGGAGCACCAGCCCAGAGGGGAGAGCAGTATTCCATTGAGCTGTGGATGAAAGCCTTGTATGTGGTGAGGAGCTCAGGTGTGCCAAGGAAGGACTTCGCACGACGGAGGATGCCCAGTTGGCGACTGGCTTTGGAGGCCAGCTTGGAAATGTGGTTTTCCCAAGAAAGACCATGGCAGATAGTGAGACCCAAAAGCTTGAGTGACAGAACTTCTTGGAGAGGATTGTTGAGAAAGTAGATGGGAGGGTTGTCCAGATGGTCTTTTCAGAGAGACATAGTAAGAGTGTGAGATTTGTCAGGATTGAAAGACATGTTCCACTTGTTTGACCAGTCTGTGATTTTGTCCAGGTCTGCAGAGAGTGAGGAGGCTGCAGGCTGCCGATCTGAGGGATGAGGAATGGAGCGACAGAGAGTGGAGTCATCAGCAAAGAGATAGAGAGGATTTTCCAGAGAGTCGGAGAGATCATTGATGAAGACCAGAAAAAGCACAGGGCCCAGAACACTACCTTGGGGAACTCCAGCCAGAACAGGAAGTGGTGATGAGAGAAATCCATTCCGGGCCACACGTTGCCTACGACCAGAGAGGAAGTCCGCAAGTCATGAGTGGAGATTTCCATGGATACCATAGGAGGAGAGTTTGGTGAGCAGAGCGGGGTGCCAGACCGTATCGAAGGCACGTGATATGTCGAGGGAGACAGCTCTGATTTCCTGTTTGTCATTGAGGACCTCCATCCATTGTCGAGACAGCAGAAGCAGCATGGCCAGAGTGGAGTGACCTGGTCTGAAACCAAATTGATGATCAGAGATCAAGACATTGGAGAAGAGGAAGGATTTGATATCCGAAGCAATGATGGATTCCATGACTTTGCTGATAATTGGGAGAAGGCTGATTGGTCTGTAGTTGCAAGGATCTGTTTTTGCACCTTTTTGTGTAAAGCGGTAATGTTTGCTGATTTCCAAGATGCTGGCAGATGACCTTGAGCAAAAGAGAGGGTGAAAAGAACAGAGAGAGGGTGAGAAAGAGCGACAGAGCAGGATTTTAGGACCCGTGGGCTGATGCCGTCTGGTCCAGTTACAGAATCAGAGTCGAGGTTTGACAGAAGCTTCTCCACCTTGTCAGGAGGAAAGGACACAGAGTCGAGGAGCAGCTGGGTATGGTGGGTACAGAGAGGAATAGGTTTGGGACACAAGATTTAG
Organism: Myxine glutinosa; assembly: GCF_964187855.1. Classification (NCBI taxonomy): domain Eukaryota; kingdom Metazoa; phylum Chordata; class Myxini; order Myxiniformes; family Myxinidae; genus Myxine; species Myxine glutinosa. The sequence continues at coordinate 37,679,676 of NC_136266.1, read as the reverse complement.
AGGCAAACACAGAGTTGAGGCATTCAGCTTTTTCACGTGCGGAGTCAGCCGTGTGGCCATTTGAAGTGAGGGAGGGGATGGAGGGGGAACAAACACCAGAAACAGATTTGACCAGACGCCACCAGGATTTGGAAGAGGGAGACAGATAAGAGAGTTCGGTCCTGAGAATGGGGAGATATTGTTTCCTGGCTCTCCTGAGGGTGGACACACACTTGTTTCAGGCTTTGTGAAAGGAAATGAGATTTCCTTCCGTTGGATTTGCTTTCCAGGAGACGAAAGCAAGTTGTTTCTGGGCAATAGCCTCACCACAAGATTCCGTGTACCATGGACGGGAGGAAGGGTATGACAACTGAAGACGAGATGGGATAAATCTGTGCATGAGAAAGAGCAATTTACTTTGGAAGAATTCCCAGTACTACTACTACTACCACCACTATTACTACAACCACCACTGCTACTACTACCCTTCATCCCTCTTTTGCACAAACGAAGGGTTAACTTCTCCTTACTTCACACAGCAGTTCGCATACCTCGGTCAAGCTTCTGTTCATTCATTCCATTTTTCATTCACTGTCAAAAGTCACTCTTGAGCAACAATCTAATGATGTTTTCTGTTTATTAGTCAGGTTCACTTTGTCAATAAATTATATTTCGTTCAAAATCATGGTAGATTAGCAAACCTATACATTTTTGGAAAGGTTATAGCATAAGGAAACTAAAAATCAATGTTTACATTTGGAGAGATACCTGTATGGCGGCCATTTTGGATTTTCAAAATGGCCACTGTAAAATACATATTTTGTTCTATTTCTGCCTCTAATTACCCTAAAAACTTTTAAAAATATACTAAACCTATATTTTCAGGGACAAGGAATCCAATGAAAGTATCAAATTAGTGCTATGGGGAATGGTAAGACACGAATCAAAGGTTTTGAATTGCAACATACTGTCTTTATATTCGCGATAAGTTGCATAATCAAATACATGTTATCATTTTGTACAGGCAGTTAATAACATCAAAATGTGTCACAATAATTCATATCAACAAACATACACAGGCAGTCAGCAAAATCATATATACACATGCAGTCAGTATAACTTCACATCGACACAGGCAGTCAATGACAAAATATACACAGGCAGTCAATGGCATCAAACATACACGATTACAGAATATGCCATTTAGAGTTCGTCATCACTGTCCTGTGTGTCGTATCCGACAATATAGTCCGCATCGTTTTCACAGTCCGTTCCACACAAGCAAAGGTCGGTCAAATTGATTGGCAAATCGAATTGGTCGAATGGTCGATCGAATCGAATTCGATGAATCGAATCGAATTGATCGAATTGGTCGAATGGTCGATCGAAGCGATTGGTCGAATGGTCGAATTGGTCGAATGGAATTGGTCGATTGGTCGAATTGGTCGAATCGAATTGGTCGATTGGTCGAATTGGTCGAATTGGTCGAATTGGTCGAATCGAATTGGTCGGAATTGGCAAATGTAAACATTGATTTTCAGATTTTCCATGTAATAACGTTTCCAAAAATGTATAGGTTTGCTAATCTACCATGATTTTGAACGAAAAAACATGGTGAACCTGACTATATCTCACATTATCTCGTTTATTTGGTGACATTTCAGTGTCATCCTCTAGTCACATGACCCCGAGTTTGATTTGATGGTGAAAATAAATACATTTAACAAGATCATCCATGAGTGAGATTATTTATTATTTTAACTTCAATGTTTCATATGTCGGTGCTTTTCGTCTCAAAAAGCTCATTGTGGATGTTTTGGCGTCAAATAATCAAGCTGATGATATATTCAAACAAACGCGAAACAACCGTTTCCCAAGATAATAAATACACACGAAGCAGCTCTTATGCAGTTGGTTCATGAATATGGGACACAAGGTAATGAGCAGGTGATTAAAAACGGCAAATGTTCTCAAAGTTACAACATTTTATACTGGAAAGTGACAATGAGATCTGCGATGTAAGAGACGATCAATACTACTACCAACTACGAATAACACTACAACTACTACCACCGCTATTACTACTACGCCCACTACTACTAGCAACACTACGACTACCACTACAACTACTACCACCACTATTACTACTACTACCACCACCACTACTACTACCACTACTACTACTACCACTATTAATACCACTACTAATACTACCACCATTATTACTACCACTAATACTATTACTACCACCACTACTACTACTAGCATCACAACTACAACTACAATCACTACTACTACCACTACTACTACTACTACCACTACAACTACTACCATCACCACTACTACTACCACAACAACTACTACCACCACCACTACTACTACCACCACTACTACTACTAGCATCACTACTACAACTACCATCGCTACTACTGCTACTACTACTACCACTACAACTACTACCACCACTATTACTACTACCACCACCACTACTACTACTACCACCACTACTACTACTACCACTATTACTACAACCACCACTGCTACTACTACCATCATGACTACTACAACAAACACTACTACTACTACCACTATTAATACCACTACTAATACTACCACCATTATTACTACCACTAATACTATTACTACCACCACTACTACTACTAGCATCACAACTACAACTACAATCACCACTACTACTACTACTACCACTACAACTACTACCACCACCACTACTACTACCACCACTACTACTACTAGCATCACTACTACAACTACCATCGCTACTACTACTACTACTACTACTACTACTACTACTACAACTACCATCACTACTAGTACTAATACAACCACTACTACTACTAGCATCACTACTACTACTACCATCACTACTACTACTACTACTACTACCACTACTACTACTACCACTACAACCTCTACCACCACTATTACTACTACCACCACGACTACTACTAGCATCACTACTACTACTACCACTACTACTACCACTACTAACACCACTATTACTACCACTACTACTACCACCACTATTACTACCACAACTACGACTACCACCACTATTTCTACCACTACGACTACTACCACCACTATTACTACCACTACTACTACTACTACAACTACTACCATCACTACTACTACTACCAATACAACTACTACCACCACTATTACTACTACCACCACTACTACTACTAGCATCACTACTACTACCATAATTACTACCACTACTACTACTACCACTATTACTACCACTACTACTACTACCACTATTACTACCACTACTACTACTACCACCACTATTACTACTACCACCACTGC